>NW_015167062.1:1323715-1361927 GCF_001447785.1 Gekko japonicus
CAGTAAAATTTTATCCAGATTTTTTAAAAAAAAATCACCAGAAAAAATGAAAGGCACAGTTCCTAATATCCTTTTTTTCTTCAAAGACTCTGTGAGGAACGTTGAGGGGTAGTGACTGGCTCAGTTTGCTTGGCAGCCCATCAGAATCAAATTCTGTAAGAACGGATGTCTCATCCTAACTCTCACTAACATGTTTTCAAGCCAAAATGGACTTTTTACACATTTTAAATTTTTAAATCCTGATTTTCATACTGCTTTTGAACTTTGGTGCTTGGATTTTGAATTACTACACCAGTAATATAACATTTACAAAAATTGTTTTGCAAATAAATTGTCCAGTACTACCAAATGCTCATTGCTACTGCACACCCCCTTTCAGCCATTGCAAAAACATGTTCATGGAAAACTGGCACTTTACTGGAGAGGAAGCTATCTCATTATTCTCCCTAGCATAATGTCTGTTTGTTTTCAACGTGGAGGGCACTATGTGGTACGGAGGAGTATTCAGTCACATGAACAGTCTGAAGCGATACAGTCCAGATTACCTCAAAGATAACTAAGAGCCAAACTAGTTATTATTTTCCCTGCAGCCACACAACAGCTACAGCAAATATTTTAAAGATCAGAAGGAACCCTTTTCAGCTTGGAAATGTAAAAAAGGGAAGGGTGGGTGGGTGGGTCCTGCCTCTCTCTCCCCTGTTCACTTTTCAGAATCTGAAATGGCCACAGAAGAGGCTATTTACAGAACTCTGGAGCAGCATGCAGAGTGTTCTGAGCATATGCCATTCCAAACTTAATAACTCTCTCTCTAGTGCCCATGGGAGTCTGAGTCAAGGAAATGGTGCCGAGGTGGACAGGACCTACAAGAATGAGTAACTTCCTGTCTACAAATATCAAGTCAGGCTTGGAAAACCTTAGAACAATGCAAGGGAAAATCTGGATAGTGGACAGAAGTTAAGGACTAATAACTGCATATTATGTGCAAAGGTCCAGGTTCAATAGTCTTTATTTTTAAGTGTAGATAGGATTGGAATCTTTTAGTGCAGCTGAGTTCAACTGTGAATCACCCTCTGACAGATTAATATTGAACACATCAAATGGGTGTTCATTTTTTGCGAACAAGGCAAGAATCCATGAAATAAAAAGCTCTGATCATATTTGAATTCTCCAGCACTGGAGGACATAGGAGAGCGTCATGAAGTTCCATAGGAATGTCTGAGCCTGAGACCATCTTTCAAGCAGAAGAGAAATGAAACATAATTCATTATCATGATCCATTAATCCCATGTGATTTGGAGAGGTAACTCAGAAGTGACCACAACTGTATGGGGTGTGGGCAGCCATATGCTTGAGGGCACATGAGATGAAGACAATGTCATATATGTGGGAGGCAGAGCAGCCATATCACTGCATTTGTTGAGGTGTCAGTATCTATTACCACCATCCTACCCCTACAACCATGGCTATACTCTCCCGCCCATTCATAGTGAAGTCAATTTCATATAAGAAACAATATCTACACTTTGAAATGGCTTTATTTCTCCTCAGGGATAAGGTCAGGATAGCAGATTTGGCTAGGTGATGTTGTAACATTATCTAGTTTATTGCCTGATCTCTGGTGCATTGGGATCATGTACTAATTAGGGATCTCTTACTGAAGGAGTGGGGGACTCCAGAAAAGGAGCAAACTGAACTACAAGCAGATATAAAAAAACAAACATATGCAGCATTATTTAACCCCCAAACACATTTCTTTTGCCTCATATTAATCCGGCCCCACAGGAGGCAGCCAACGGCCTGCCTCCTGGGGGCCGCCTTTGCCTCCTCATGAGGAGGAATGGAAGAAGGGCTGCGGTGCAGCCTCAACTCCAAAAGGGGGAGCGGAGCCAGCATGGTTCTTAAAGGCTGGCTCTGCTCTACCCCTTCATTTGCTCGCCTCATGCTCGGCCCGCCCGCCTGCCCTGTATGTAGCGTAATCACAGTCTGGTTGCTCCATTTCGGGCGGCTGGGTTGGAATTTTTTGTCCGCTTCTCTGATTGGCTGTTGAGAAGGGGTCTTTTTCGCCTACCCTGCACCGCTGCCAGTAGATTGAGGAATTGGCTACCTGTATGTAGCGTAATCATAGTCTGGTTGCTCCATTTCGGGCGGCTGGGTTGGAATTTTTTGTCCGCTTCTCTGATTGGCTGTTGAGAAGGGGTCTTTTTCGCCTACCCTGCACCGCTGCCAGTAGATTGAGGAATTGGCTAGGGATGGGGCCTTGAGTTAGATCGTCACTTTATCAGGGGAGAAATAGGTTTAGATAAAGTTCAGCAGCTATGTAAGCACCAATCAATAACCCCGTGGGAGGGGTTTTGGGGTCTGCGGGATCAACCCTGCGGCTGTGCAACCAGGGATGAGGCTTGCAGACTGCCTCTGGGGGATGGCCGACGGAGACTCTGTGCTGGCCGTGCGGTGGTGTTGGAGGGCTCCTCGAGGCACATCCCAATCATTGGCTCGGCTGGGTTTGCAAGCAACTTACAATTGGCTCCAACCTGGGGCCTTGGTGCCTTGCCTGTTATACAGTTAAGGATGGGGTCAAAGCGACACCAGGCCTTGACCGTGCCCACCGTTTATGTTTGCCCTTGCCATTACTTTTAATATATTAAATAAAGTGGCCTTAGTTTCATCCAACCTTGGTTGTCTGACTCTTTCTTCCGTCTGAGGGGGCAAAGAGTAGGAATTTAAGCAACCTAAGAAGCAGACCCTTGAAAGTTGCAGCCATGGCACTTTATCCACAAACAGCTCTGTTACTGGTGTTCTGTTCTTACATCTAAGAAGTGTTTTCCCCTCTTCCCTTTTGAAGCTGTGTGTGTGTGTTTTAAGGAGCACAGGTTGTCACTTGTCAGATCCTACTCCCTAACTGCAGCACAGCAAGCAAGCAAAAACAGCTTGACAATGTATTGCACTGGTGTCTGATCAGATGATCTATTAGGGGAGCAAAACAGCACTCTGCAGGAGCGAGACAGAAACATCCCCTTAGGAATGAAGCTGGGCATTCATGATCCACAAGCAGCCTGGGGGGGGAGTTTAGATAACAAAACTGCTCCCCCCCCCCACGTAAGTAAGTCAGGAGGTTGAGCAAGACTGCAGACAGGATGATTTGTACAGTGTGATTGATAAAGGGATGACACACCAAGCCAGGAATTTCTGAAATGACATAGTTCAAAAGGCAGCAGTTTCTCTTCAAAATGGTGATGAGAAGGATAAAGATTTGTGAGGGCTGGGGTATCCCCCCCCCCTTCTTCATCCGGAAAGGTTTTTTGGCTGGTAGTTGGCATTATAAAATCAAATGACAAAAAACAAACAAAAATCTTTAGCTTACAGTGAAGGAGGCATTCTTTTCTCTCTGCTTTCATATTTGGAGGCTCCAGAATTTTTGGATAGTGTTTCCCCTCTGGGGAGGGGACTATTAAACTTTTTCACATATTAATTTCTCTTCAAAATAATGGAATTTATATCTAGAAATGGAATTGGCTCAGTTCTCTTTCATGCAGGCAGAGTTCAGGAATGACATCATTCTGGAAGCGTTTCTAGAGCCAGCTAGAACCTCCTGTTTTGTGTCACATTCTGGGCCTATGATAGAAGAGGGAGGGTTTAAGATGTCTCCTTCACCCTGCCTTAGAGGACTCAGAATATATAAAGGTCAACCTCAGGACTGGGGGGGGGACCCCATGCATGCCCAAGGGCTCTGGAATGGATACGCTGTAATAAAAACACCACTCCATTTTTGGAATAAGTCACCACAGACCTTCCAAGTGGTGTCCTGATTCCTGATTCATCTTAAGCCATCCTTCATATCACAACACTACACAGTTTTGCTGAACAAATGTCATTTTCCTCTCTATCAAGAATCCACAGAACAGGATTGGGTACTTCCACCTTCTCTTCCTCAAAGAGATAATATTATCGTTCATGGGTACAAGTCCCACCAATGTTCCCTCTTTGGATCCACTGGGTGTGCATCAGGCTGTGACTTTACACTGAGTTTCCTGCCAAATACCTCCTTCCTTAGTAATAATTTGCTGCTACTTAGTGATGTTTAGGGTGTTCTAGGCTAATTTACTTCCATCATTAGTACATACGGACACCTGAAGCTGCTTTGTTCTGAGCCAAACCATTGCCTCATCTAGCAAGTATTACCTTACTCTGATCAATAGCAGATCTTCAAGGTTATGGACAAATATCTCTGCTACTTAAGGCCCTATAACCAAACTAGAAAAGAGGTGGTGTGATACAGTGCTTGAATGTTGAACTATGATTGGGAGACCTGGATTCATATCCCCATTTAGCTGGGTGACCTTGAGACAGTCGTTCCATCTCAGCTTATCTCATGGAGTTCTTCTTCACCCAAAGATTAATTAACATGTGGAATTCACTGCCACAGGAAGTGGAGGCAGCTATAAGCACAGACAGCTTCAAGAGGGAATTGGATAAACATATGGAGCAGAGGTCCATCATGACGGTATTTTATAACGCCAAGAATAATAGCAGAGTCTCTGTTTCTATATACAGAGTAGTTACATTTATTTACACTGGATACTGGATACAAGTACACAGTCCTTCAGTAGCAAATTCACTATACAGAGTGACAAAGTGCTATGCATACAATTGATCCCAAATCAGAGATGTACAGCAATGAACAAGCTGGAATATATATTTGCATCAACCAATCAGGTTACAGTAATTACAAGAGCTGAGTCATGGTGACTGTTCCAGAAATCTGATGCAATCTTTAGTCACCTCACACCTGACTGTCAAACTAGATCAGTATGATCTGTCACTTCAGCTCATGACTCACTGACAGCTTGCCAGTAATATCAACAAATACTGTCACATCAGTGGCTATTAGCCACAAGGTATAGCTGGAAAACTCTGTTTAGGGCAGTGATGCTCCATATTCTTGGTGCTTGGGAAGCAACAGTGGGAGGGCTTCTGGAGTTCTGGCCCCATTGGTGGACCTCCTAATGGCACCTGGGTTTTGGCCACTGTATGACAAAGTGTTGGACTGGATTGGCCATTGACCTGATCCAACATAGCTTTTCCTATGTTCTTACTCAAAGTGCAGGGGTTGGGAAGAGATGGAAATAATAAAACAGATACATGTCCAAATTTTTCCAAGTGGAAGCATTTATCCCTGGGATATTTGCATTTAACTATGATGCTTATGCTAGAAGAGAGGAACAGGCTATTATTTTAATGGTCATCTTTTTCCTATGCTGGAAAGGAAATGATTACCAACAGAAAAGAAACTACAAATCAGAAAGAACCATAAAGGAGAAGGGAGAAGCTTCAATACACTGATGAGTCAGTAACAAATGCGGTAACAAAATTTCTATCTCCGGATAGGATATAAGGAAACAATTTCATTTGGGATGTAATGGAGGAAAATTATGATGTTAGGATAGTGCAGACTTGTAGTGAAACAGGCCTATACCCCATCAGCCTGGGGGTGAAGTCTAACCTAGTTGTTGATTGTTCTTGGAAGAGAACTTGAATCGCTTCTATCTGAGATATATTAACTGGAGATGCCAGTGAATTAGGATATAGTTGGGAAGAGTTCACGGCTAAAGGTGCAGCAACTTTACTGAAACTAAGCAGATGACAATCCTGAATCATTTGCTATCTTGGGTTCCCTGGTAGAATGAACGTAAAACAGCAATGTGATAACCAATAAAATATAACAAATTTCATTCATTCCAGAGGAGGAGGACGAGAAGGAAGAGACTGGATTTATACCCCGCCCTTCATTTGGAGTCTCAGAGCAGCTTACAAATTCCCATCCCTTCCTCTCCCCACAGCAGACACCCTGTGAGGTAGGTGGGGCTAGCTCTTTCCAGAACTGTCCTTGAGAGACAGGCATATAGCACATAACTAAACAGTGGCATCTTATGATCTGGATCCTTGTAGTGCAATACTAAAGCCTTGCAAGACATGTATCCTATAGCTTCTTCCTTCCTGCACTTCTCTCTGGGTGCTACAGAGGCTGTCATATGGTACTAGGCATCTTTGTGCTAAGCCACTGTTTTTCAAGGAGCCCCAAGTGCCTAATATGAAAGGAACATGCCCTGCAGCAGAAGACTACCTCTGCAGTGCCCAGAGAGAAGCTCACAAGGAAGAAAAATATAGTCTCCAAGCCTGAAGCCATTATAGTGAATGGGCTTAGAAGCATATGACTCTGCTTTGTAATGGACCATCAGTCTCTCACAGTGCTTAACGCAAAAGGACATGATTCAATTTTGCCTGCATTAAAAATTATACCTCTGAGCAAGTATAGTTCCTTCATACTTTCTCTGGAGACTAGAACAGTTATTAGAATTACTGAGCAGCAAGTTTAGTATTATGCGCTGTGTACAATAGACTTTAGGACTTCTCCCCACTGGATAAAGAACAGCTTCCACCTAAACAGATGTCATAACAATTATTTTGTTCCTACTCTTCATTGAATGATCTCTCTGCCTACTATTCACTGTGTTAGTTCTATAAGTCGATCATTATGATACAGTTATATATTCCCTCCTCCTCCCATCTAATGAATAGACTTCTTGTTGAACATTTTGGAGCTAAACTATTACATCTTGGTTGTTTACAGATTTAGAGATGCATTGGCAAATCCAAAGAAAATATCCTTTCCGTGAGGTGTTGCAACACAAACCATTTTTCCATATTTTTCTTCCATATCTGATTCTTGTGTTCTTAAAATACTTCTTCACCCAAAGAGTGATTAAGACATGGAATTCACTGCCACAGGATGTGGTGGTGGCTACAAGCATGGACAGCTTCAAGAGGGAATTAGATAAACATATGGAGCAGAGGTCCATCGGTGGCTATTAGCAAGTGACAAGTGATGCTCTGTATTCTTGGTGCTTGGGGGGGGGGGGTCAACAGTGGGAGGGCTTCTAGTGTCCTGGCCCCACTGCTGGACCTCCTGATGGCACCTGGTATTTTTGGCCACTGTGTGACAGAGTGTTGGACTGGATGGGCTATTGGCCTGATCCAATGTTGGCTTCTCTTATGTTTTTATTGGCAGATCTGTCCAATCATACCATCTCAATCATATCCCCAGTGGCTTAGTTTCTATAGACTGGGTGCTGTCCCACAAAAGGGGGGGGGGTTTGCAAGAGATCATAAAGTGAGTTGAACATAATTTTCAAATAAGGGGTAGAATTATTTGAAAGAACCACTAACTGGACCAGAGGGGATTTCTTCCCACTAAAAGGCTAATGGTTTGTTAGAAAATGGAATATGAGAATGGAGGACACCTGAATCAATAAAGTCCAGTACCTGTATCCATGCAGCAAGAAGGGAAAAATTGATTTGATGAGAAAAGTTAACTTTTTTTGTGAAAGCAGCAAGAGTTTGGCATTTGTCTGGCATGCAACTCCTTTTTGTTCCTTTTCGTTATTCTTCAGGTTTGCCAGATAAGGAGTTTACTTTGAAATTTCTAAAATAAAACCAATAAGTATTTTAAGTGTGATAATTTATTTCTATCCCAAGCTCACACTCTTTTATTCTTCTTCTTCTAACAAGTGCTAGTATTGATTGCCTCATCCCAACTGAAAGCTGGACCAAGCTAAAATGATCCCATTTATGTCAATAAGATAGAATTGGCTTAAATTAGGCCTGCACAACTTGTAACCTATCAAAATGAGAGCAGCTCACCTGGGATTCAATAAGTCTTGTTATTTGCTGTCTGCTGAGGACTGTGAAAACAGGGAGTTCTTAACCACATGGTGGGCCATAACACATATCTCATGGATAGGAGTTGGCCTGGTGAGATCAGGATTAAATTAACCTGAAACATCAGTTTAGTAGTCAGGTAAAGTATAGCAGTGGGTGAACACATAAGACTCTCAACAGATTTTAAAGGAAAGTTTGGCTTTATTTTGTGGACTTACAAAGCCAAAGGGAGGGAGAAGACACGCTGCTATTTTCTCTTTTATTTTTATATATTTTTCTAGCCCTATGAAACACATAATACAATTTTAAGAATGAAAGTAATAGCTCACTTGAAATAGTCAATCAAAACTCATACTAGTAGCAGTACTAAAACTAAAACATACAAGTTTGTCTCACATCCAGATATCAGATCTGCTAGTATTTAGATAGGCCTTCAAACTAGGGTTGCCAAGTCTTTGCCATCAACCCCCAGGAGCTGTTGAGGGCAGGACATGGAGAGGGGGAGCGTTGGTCAGCGTTCTGGCTTTTACAATGTCATCATGGTTCTCTAGGACAACTCCCAAAGTTTACAGTTTTACCACACAGTTTGGGGGAATTCAGCTGGAAGTGATGTTGTAACATGAATCGATGCCCCCTCCTTTTCCCTCCCCTAGCTGGTTCTTTGAGCACTAGTCTAGGTGAGCATTTTCCCAACAGAACCAGGCAAATGGTAACCCCACTTTAAACACCATGTATTGGAGGAAAGTGTTGTCAAGTCACAGCCAACTTGTGTCAGCCCCAAAGGATTTTCAAGGCCTAGTGAATCCATGGTGATCTCCCAGGCCTGTGCCTAATGCCTTGCTTCTTATTTTTCGTCACTTCATTTTGGCACTGATGAGCTCAGGCTAGTCTGGGCCATCCAGCTCAAAGTGAGTGAGAGTTTTCCCAACAGAACCATGCAAATAGTAACCCTGTTTCAAACATTAAACATAACTGTGATTAAGAGGAAATGTGCATGAACCTAGCGTGTTGCCAGGCCTGTGCCTAACGCCTTGCTTCTTACTTTTCCTCACTTCATTTTGGCACTGAGAGTCATGGTTGAAGACTAACTCCAGTTACCCTTCACACAGAGGGTTATGCGAGGTTAGTTTTCTCATTTCTAAGCAGGATTCTAAACCTGGATTCAACCTTGATTTAGGATTTTTGCTAGTAGATGGGAAAATAACTCTAGTTAACCACATCCCCAGCACTCATGCATCATAGTAGAGTTGCCGGGTCTGGGTTGGAAAACACCTGGAGATTTCGGGGGTGGATCCAGGATAGGGCGGGGTTTGGGGTTTGGGGAGGGGAGGGGCCTCAGCATGATACAATGCCATAGAGTGCACCATTGAAAGCAGCCATTTTCTCCAGGGGAACTGATCTCTATCAGATGGAGATCAGTTGCAAAAGCAGGAGATCTCCATGCCCCACCTGGAGGCTGGCAACCCTACATCATAGACAACTTGTGTTAGTGGTCATCTGTAAATTTTGGTGTGAGAAGGGAGGGGGAAGAGTGAGATGTATGTAGATATGCAACAGTAATCTGGGTTCATGTCCATTTTCCTTATCTGAATACAGTTTGTGAGGGAGAAATTCTAGATTTCAAAATTAAATGCCAGCTTTGTCATCTGAGGGACCGCCTTTCCCCACATAGACCCCTAAGAGCACTTCAGTCTGGGACACAACATCGCCTGGTGATTCCAGGCCCCAGGAAGGCAAGGCTTGCTGTTACGAAGGCCAGGTCCTTCTCAGTGGCGGCTCCTACCTGGTGGAATGAGCTCCTGGAGGAGATCAGGGCCCTGCGAGACCTAGTACAGTTCCGTAGGGCCTGCAAGACGGAGCTCTTCCACCAGGCTTTTATGTAGGAGCCGCCACTACCACTACCACCACTACCAATGGTGTTGGCAACAAATGGAGCAAGGAAACAGCCATATGGAAGATCTGGCCACAATACAGCGCTGGGTTGGTACCGCTGGACTGGACAGTTTAACATCTACTGGACAACTACCTACCTCCATGAAAAACCACCTATCTTTAATGAATGACTGTCTTGTTTAAATTTGAGCACTTTATTTGTAATATTTGTTGGTTTTTACTGTTTTTATCCTGTTTTTATGTATGGGCATATTTTGCCCTCTTGTAAGCTGCCCTGAGCCCATTCGCGGGGAGGGCGGGGTATAAATACAAAAATAAATAAATCTGCTGTTTCTCCTTTCCCATCATTTGTCCCCTTATGTCTTCTACAATATTTTTGTCACACTGCCCCAACTCTTTTCAGATGTTTTACATGTGTAGAATAAACACATGTAGACACAGTTTCCAGCCTCCAGGTGGGGCCTGGGGATTTCCTGGAATTAAAACTGGAATTAAAAAATAAAATCTCCAAACTACAGGGATCTGTTACTGTGAAGGAAATGACAGTTTTGGAGGGTAAGCTCTATTGCAGGGGTGTCAAACATGTGGCCCGGGGGCCAAATCACGCCCCCAGAGGGCTTCTATCAGGCTCGCAGGGGAACTGGCTGTCTTCTGCTTCTTCTTCCGGTTGTGCTGCGTCATTATAGGTTTGCAGCTTACAGATACACACCTGAACAGCATACTCAAGACTGCAACAGCACAGACATTTTGATCAAATAATTCAGAGCAAGAAGTGTCTGTTAGCAGACACTGTTAAATAAAGAGTGCTAATGTTTTAAGCATGTTTTTATTTTAAGTAAAAAAACACCTTTGTGTTTGTGTCCTTTATAAAGTTTATGTCTCCACTACTTGGCATTACCTTTTATGACACACATGGCCTGGCCCAACAAGGTCTCATTTATGTCAGACTCGGTCCTCATAACAAATGAGTTTGACACCCCTGCTCTATTGCATCACATTCCCATGGAGTTCCCTCTCCTCCAGACACTCCAACCTCCATAAGCACTGCCCCCATATCACAAGGAGTTTCCCAAGCTGGAGTTGCCAAACCTACATGTAGGAGCAGGGTTAGGGTTTGCCTCTAAGTTATGTTTTTCATCAGAATGTGTGTATAGAGTTTAGAGGTGGACAAGTGTAAGCATGTTGAAAGCTCCATGAAAATTGAAATCTTGAAAGAGCAGGGTTCACAATTGCATTGGGAATGGTTTCAATTCCAATTAATGCATGTAAATTGTGGGTGAAGCTTGGCTTGCCATCATGACCCTGCTCTCAATTCATTCTACACACTGAAAATATCCGAAAACAAGTGGGGGCCCACAAGAAACTTGAGGAGATGGCGAATCCCTTCCCCCTCTTTGCTTCCTTCCCTCTTCCTCTTTCTCTATCAATCTTCCCCCTCTTTCTACCATTTCCCTTATCTGTCTTCCTACCCCAATCTCTTTTGCCCTTCATCCCTTCTCTGTCAATCTACCCCCTTCTGTGATAACCTACCCCCTTTCCCCCATTCTCTTTGTCAATCTACCCCCCATCTCTTTTGCTCCCTCCCACAATTTCTCCATCAGTCTACCCAAACTTTGCTGCTCTCCCCACCTACCACCCACCCCTGGTACTTCACTCACACTCACCTTTGCAGCTCTCCCCACCTACCCCCTACCCTTAGCACTCCACTCACCTCCACCCTTGCTGCTCTCCCACCTATTCCCACCCTTCGCACTCCACTCACCCACCACACTTGCTGATCTCCCTATCTGCCCCCCCCAGCCATGGCATTCCCTCATCCCCATGCTTGGCACTCTATTACTCCTCACTGGTGGCATTCACTCAGCCCAAACCCTTGCTCTCTTCTCACCTACCCCCTCACCCTTGGCACTTAACTACTCATAGGGGGGAATCTCATCTCCCTCCCCCATTGCTGGCCAGCACATCCAGGCTCTAGCACTGATCTCAGAGCCCCACCACGGCAGCATCTCAGAGCCACTCCAAGCCCGAAACAGCTCCCAGCATGCATTCTGATGACCAGACCCCAAGCAGCTCCCTGCATCCACTGCCATAGTGGCCAGGCCCCGAGCAGATCCCAGTGTCCCCTGCCACCAAGGCCAAGCCCTGAGTAGCTCTCAGTGTGCACTGCACTGGCTGAACCCTGTGCAGCTCCCTGCTTCTGCCCCAGTGGTGGCCAGTCCCAGATCGGTTCCCAGTGTCCACCAAGTGGGCCTCTCAAGGCTTTTTTAAATTCTTTGAGCAGGCTTGCCAAGGCTTCCTCCCCACTCTCACCGACTCACTTGGAGCTGCTCCAAGTGGGCTTGCTGAGGTTTCTTTCCCCTCCACTCTTGGCTGCTCACCTGGAGCTGCTCTGAGTAGACCTGAGGAGGTTTCCACTACTCCTTGCCGGCAGATCTGGTGCTCTCTTGCTGCAGCAACCATCAGGCTCCTTTCCAGCTGTACTACAATAAGTGTATTGCCTGCACATGCACAGTTTTCTTTTTTTTAAAAAAATTGAGGGACAATTTAACTCCCCAATGTGTTTTTTTTTTTAACTTTTCAGATTTTTGTGCAAACCTAGGGGGTCCCCTAAGTTTTCAGAAAAGCCTATTTAAGGTGAGTGTGTCCCCTATCTGCAGATTTAGATATCCACACATAGAGGGCACAGTTGAGAATTAGATATGTAGATGGCGTGTGTATTTTAATGCACGTAGGTACACTAAATAATGGTCGTCATCCACATTGATGTAGTCATTTGTAGGTGTCAAACATCTTCACATGCACACTGAGTTTGCCAACAGAGATAAAAACTGAAGGGCTTAGTGATCCCAGGCCCCAGGGAGGCCAGGTTTGCGGCAACCAGGGCCAAGGCCTTTTCAGTGGCAGCTCCTACCTGGTGGAATGAGCTCCCAGAGGAGATCAGGGCCCTACGGGACCTCTCACAGTTCTGCAGGGCCTGCAAGATGGCGCTCTTCCACCAGGCTTTTAATTAGGAGCCGCCACTACCACCACCACCACCAATAATCTGGTGGTAATAACGGGGTGATGGGATGGCCCAATATAAGATCTCGCTACAGTATTGCGGTCGGGTCGGGGCCGTTGAAGCGGGCTTTGGGTACATCTATAGGTCACCATCTGAGTCGATTGATCTGATTAAATTGGTAACATCTTTCAGCATTTTATCATTGTTAACTATGGTTGATTTTACTCTGTTTTTAATGTTTTATGTGACACACGTTGCCCTTATTTTTAAGCCGCCCTGAGCCCGCTCGCGGGGAGGGCGGGATATAAGTGTAACAAATAAAATAAAATAAAATAAGGGCAGAGAGAGGGGCATAAAACTATTGGCTGATGAGGGATAAAAGAGAAAGGATAGAAGCAGAGCAAATTCCAGTTTGGAGGGGGGGCTGGGCAGAGAGTGACTGGCCACTGTATGCCCACTACTATCCCCCCTTCATGCTCGCCCAACCACCCACCCAACCACCCACATGCCCACATCTGCCTGTGCAGCTGGGAGTGTCGTTGCCTTTACCAGACCAGGAATGCTCATACACCCACCCAACCACCCACATGCCCACATGCCCACATCTGCCTGTGCAGCCTTCTGCTGCCTGCTTGTAAGCTCTTTTACCACCTGTAGTCACAGTTGCCCACACTACCTGCACATCCTTTCCCCAATGGTGCTGGGTTGTGGGTGCAGCTGGGAGTGTTGTTGCCTTTACCAGACCAGGAATGCTCATGATTTGTGCACCACCCACATGTCCATCTCCAGTGGCTCCAGGCAGCATTTGCAGTTGGAAGCATGGGTGACAAAGCACTCACAAACAGGCAATGAAAGGGTATGGAGGGCAGGCATCCAGTGAGATGAATGAGCAGGGAGTCAGCAGCAGTGGATCTTGCCAGAAGCCATGGACCATGGCAGTTGCCCCATTTCAGGGTATCTTGATGCAAGCCCTGGACAGACAATATGGTTTAGCTGCCTAGCTACTTTAACATTTCAAATCAAACAATGGCAAATTAGCTTTTTCCCTTTACAATGTGTTACTGCTGGTAGCAATACAGATGTTTCATATTTTGCTCATGTTGTCATGTCTACAGTGGAGAAAACGGGAGCAGTCTATATGCTGCTCATCACTGTGTTCTTCTCTTGAAATGTTGTAAGGACAGGCAAGGCTCTGTTGTGTGTGGCCCTTAGCATCTACATTTCCTTTTAAACAGCTGAAATTTCTCTTGGAAATCTCACATGCACTTATTGGTTGGTACTTTGAAACAACAGCAAACATCAGACTCTGAAAGGCTGCAAACCTCCCCCCCCCTTAACTCTGTGGCTGAGCCACCAGATCACAGTAGTTTTGTTTGCGCATTCTCCGCTGCATTGAATACCTCTGGGTTTCTCGGTGGTAAAGGCATTCATCTCATCTTGGTGGCTGCACCAATGAAAATCAAAAGTAAATGCAATTCAAATGCAAATAGATTGAAGGTACGCTAAGCAAATGGGAAAGATACTTTGAGGAATTGTAAAGTACTGGGTCCAGATGCGTTGTAGTGATTAGCTCATATTTTATTAAAGGCAGGAGGAAACTGAGATGAGATGCCGGCCCCGGGGGGCCCGCTTAAATGCCAGTACTGGCCACACCCAGACACACACCAAACACCTGTGATTTGTTTATTTACAGTGCACCCATAACCATTGGTCCCTCTTAGAATCCGGACTGACCGATTGGCCCGTTCTAGGATCCTCTGAGTCTATTGTTCTAAGTTGCAAAGCAATGCCTGCTCGCTTGGCCACGTGCGAGCCCGACCGCGTGTGCAGCCCTTAGTAAAGAACAGGAATTGTAAACATTGCTTCAGTGGACATAATGGGCAATCTGTCACACTTGGTGAACAGAACAATAGGATGCATGGGGGGGGGGGAGCCAGGCTGCTGACCAGGAAAAAAATATGTCCATGGCATTACCACAATGTGTTGTTTGACTTTTAAAAAATGAATCAATAGAGTATTTCCACTTATCTCTTTCTGATTCTTACTAACCTAGAATCACTTGGGTTTGGGGAGTTGCATTTTCCAAATTATGAAGAAATCATTAACTGATTCACTTACCCCAGGATACAAATAAAGCAGGCTGCCTGGGCTCCCAGTTGCCCACCAAGTGGTTCTTGTCCTGCCTGTTCCTGCTTCGTCTGCTCATCTTTCTCTGCTGGTAAGTAATTGACCAATTAATTGGCCAGAGCCGCATATGAACTGACTGAAAATCTCTACCCAGCTGATAGCACAATCCGTTATGATAAGGTCCCAGCTTGGTTCTTTAGGGGAACACGAGGAGGTTATGATGATGATCACTCTCTTTCTTCAGCGTACAAAGCAGAAAAGCTTCAGCCACATTTCTTTTGTTGGCCAGCGCTTGGAAATTTGATTTGGTGGGCTGCCCGGTTGCATGTTAAATGTTAATTTCTCACTCTGCCTGCTCGTGGACTGCTGGTTTGAATCTGCTAAAGCTGACATTCCCTGGCTCTTACTAGTTCGGTAGCAGCTCCACATGCTCCAGATTGAGAGTAATGGTGTTAACCACAGAGCAAGCCATGCATTGTTCAATGAACTCTGCTTCTTATAGTAACTAATCTATGTAAACATTTACAGCAAAATATAATTATACTACATAATTAAAAGTAAGATTACATATTCTTTTTCCACTGCCTTGCTACACTCTTTGCTTTTTCAGTAGTACCTTTACTTTAAAAAAATCTAGATCCATATAGGCAATTCTTTTTTAAATTGGCTTGCTTGATAACGTTTCTGTTGGCTAATGCTGAATAATATAATGGCCAGTATTTTAAAATTAGGTACGATGAATACATCTGTCTACAGCTGTTAATCCTTCTTAAGAGATTAATGCAGCCCTCGCTGAAAAGCACTAGGCAGAGACTGAGTTGATTTTTAAATACATTATAATGAAATCCAAATGGAATTAAGGAAATACTCTGGGATTAACAGTATAGAAAATGGCTGCAGAAGAGATTTTATTAATTTGATTGGCAGAAGTTATTATTTGGTAAAGTCTGAAGACAAGCTAAGTGACCTTTTCACAAACCGTACAGCAACAAACCTGGGTTTGCCACTGAGGGTGCATGTCAGAATGTACAGTCAACCCCAGCTCCCTGTCTACAATCCTAATTTATAAATCCATTGAAATAAATGGGTTTAGAAGGATGTGACTCTGCTTAGCACTGTTAAGGTATATACTTAAGAAAAATCTCCTTCCATGGAATTACTGGCTGAATGTGTGTAATACTGAACCAAAGCTATGACAGCACATATTCTCTGGAAGCCTGACATAAAGTCCAGTTACACTGAGGATGACCAGCACAGTCGTGGAACTATAACACATAGATAGATCCATAGTGTTGAACTGGTAACCACAAGATGGAGATGGAGCTGTTGACAGCCATTAGGGCTACATCTCTTTATGCATTAAAGCATGCATAGGGATGCCAGCCCCCAGGTGGGACCTGGGGATCCCCTGGAATTACAACTCATCTCCAGAGTACAGAGGTCAGTCCCTTTGGAGGAAATTGATGTTTTAGAGGGTGGACTGTATGGCATTGTACTCTGCTGAGATCTCTGACCTCCCCAGGCTCCATCCCCAAATCTCTAGGAGTTTCCCACCATGCATCTGGCAATCCTACCTCCCCCATCCCCTGCCAGTGGCTAAACACTGCCTTTCCCTTGTGACTAAAGGCTACTTAGAATCTAAATTATAACTATTCATAATGAAATAAATACCCATCCTCCTCCAGAAAATGCCTACTGCTCAACCCCCATTAAAAACCCTAACCAATAAAAGAGACTTGCAGCATAACCTAATGATAGTTTCAAATATTAGCCATGTTGGTCTGCAGTAGAACAGCTAGAATTGAGTCTAGTCCCACCTTTTTTTTGTTATTTCCATCTTTATTAAGTTCAAACAAGCAATAAACAAACAAACCAACAAACAAACATAAAGGGTTCCATCTGAATATACATCATTCATTACTGTTACTAATGTGAATCTGTCCATTTGTATTACTGATCAAAATTAAGAATATGTTTAAATTAATGTTAAATATTTTTTCCATCCAGACATAGAATCTTGACCAAACATTTTGAAAAGTGTTCTCTCCTCTTCCTTGAAGACTGATTGTCAGATGATCCATTTTGTCAGATGATCCATCAATTTACTAATAATATCCTTTTTAGTTAGTGTTTCTTCTTTCTTCCACATACTCGCATATACAATCCTAGCGGCAGTTACTATATGAATAATCAAGTATAAATCTGGTTTCTGAAAATGATCTGGGATTACATTTAGCAAAAATAATTCCATTTTAAAGGGAATGTGAACTCTGAGTACTTGCAATAACATAGCATGAATCTCAATCCAAAATTTCTTAGTTTTGTCACATGTCCACCAGATGTGGTAAAAGGAACTCACTTTACATTTGAATTTCCAACACTTAGACAAATTAGGATAAAATCTATCAAGTTTATCTGGAGGTAAATACCACCTATAAAACATTTTGTATAGGTTTTCTTTAAGAGAAACCACTTTAGTATATTTCATAATATGCCAGATTCTAGACCATTTATTTAATTCAATATTATATCCTAAATTCTTAGCCCACACAATCATAGGTATTTTAACTTCTTCGTCTTGCATCTTATAACCTAGTAAAAATGAATACAATTTTTGGATTAATTTACTTTCTGTGTCTAACAAAGTTTTATCCAGTTCTGTCTGCTTAGCATAGAAACCTATCCATTTATCTTTAATGTATCTAGATTCTAGTTGATTTCTTTCCCACCATGAAAGATGTATTTCTTGTTTTTGCAACATTTCTTGCGATTTTAACTGGTGTTTATTATCTAGAAAGTCTTCATATCTTCTCCTTCAGTCTTTGGTCATCAAATTAGGATTGGCAAAGGCTTCTAGTGGCGCTACCCATTTTGGGGTTTTAGTTTAAAAGGTTTATTTAATTTCACTCCAAGTCTTTAACAGGGCCGCTCTAAGCATATGGTGTTTAAAGTACGCATGGGTATCCTGTTTGGCATACCATAAAATTGCATGCCACCCTGTCAAAAGATTGTGCCCTTCCAGTTTGAGAATTCTTGTATTATTTAGTAGAATCCAGTGTCAGATATATATCTGGGACACGGCTTGATAATACAGATGCCAATCAGTTAGTGCTAGACCTCCTCTCTCTTTTTTTCTCCTGAAGTGCTTTTAAATTAATTCTTGATCTTTTTTGTTGCCAAATGAAATTTCTTATAAGCTTTTTCAGAATAAACAATCCATGCCTGCTGGGAGATCCGGTTCCGGTCCCGATGAGAGAGGATGCACAGAGAACTCTCTGAGCATCTAACTCACTCCTACACTACCAAACAACTATTAACTTTGAGCAAAATTCTCACAAGAAGAGAGAAACTTTTGGCAAGGAGCTTGGTCCCATGCGGAGAAAGGTGGCGACTTTCCTCACAAGCGGGTCTGCTCTAAAGCAAGAAAGTGTTAGGAGCTGGAATGGTGAGAAGCATCGACTGCCCTGCAAAAGCCGAGACAAGAAGAACCAAAGGGTTGAAACAGGAGGATTTATCCAATATACAATCCGAAGCTAAGTATATTTCTTTATAAGGCTTGTCCATTGTAGTGAACTTACAGTTAAAAAATAAGAGAGAACAGGTTGAATGTGAGTTAAAAATGTAGAGAAGTGCATTAGTAAAAAAGTGGGAAAGGATTGGTTAAAACGGCTACACTAGGAACCCACAGAGAGAATTGATTTATAGATAAAAGTGCATAATCATATATATAGTCAAAAAATTAAACATATTTGGGAAGCATACATTACATAACCTATTATTTTTTACCTTTCAGTTGGTGATCCGGTCTCTTTAAGAGTGGAGACGGTGACGAGGTGGGGTTTTTTCCTGGTTGGTGCAAAGGAGCGGCAGCGCGGAGAAGTGCAGCACAGCAGCGCAATTATTTTTTACCTTTCAGTTGGTGATCCAGTCTCTTTAAGAGTGGAGAAGGTGATGAGGCGGGTTTTTTTGGAGCGGCAGCGCGGAGAAGCGCAGCACAGCAGCGTAGAAAAGAGGGCAACGGGGAGGAGTTGTAGCAGAGCGGGGTCACGACGGAAAGATGGAACGACGGGCCGACGTGGTTGCAGTGACGAAGGAGAGCGTAGAGACGAAACAAGGAAACATAGGAGAGGCGGAGCCAACAGAGAACCGGATACAGAATGGGTAGATGGAGAACTAAAAAGAAGAAGATGCTTAAATGATGGAGAACTAAAAAGAAGAAGACGCTTAAAGGAAAACTTAAAGGCAAGACTGAGGACAGTAACACAGTGCATGGATGAGACATAGAGAGTTGACTTAAAGGGTTGCTTATGAAGAATTGTGACTGAGCTGTGAAATAAGCAATTATCTAAGACATAGATAAAAATAAGTTTTGGTTGTTCAGAGGTAGAAGTACGAGAAAAGAGAGAATTAAAATTAAAATAAAATTGCAAAAGAAGAAAGTATCGATAGTAAAAAAGTAGGAAATTAAAAATAAAAAAAATTAAAAAGAGTTAGAAACTTAAAAAATAACACCATAAGTGATTGATAAGAGATTAAATTTAGAAATTGGGGGAGATGGCATCAGGTACAATGAAAAAAAATAGTTACAGCATCCCCAAGCCAGCCGGGGGGAGTATCCCAACTAAAGGCTAATGTTCCGCAAATGACAATGGCAGATTTACAAACTATGATGTGCAATTGTCTACAACAGGCAGCACAACAAACTGCTGAGATAATTAAAAAAAGAACTAGAGCCACTGCAGAATAAAATCAATGAGATATCAATACAACTAAAATCAGACAAAGAAGAAATAAAAGCAGAAATAACAAAAATAATAGAAAACACAAACCACCTTGAAGACAAAGTTGATGATATAGATCAAGAGGTACAGGATATAAGAACAAAAACAGACAAAATGGAACAATCAATAATTATGTTTGAAATGGAGAAAGCGGGGACTATTCTTAGATTTCAAAATATAAATGAACAAATAGATAAAAATTTAAAAGAAGTGCTGGTGCAAAATGTTGTGGAAGAATTTAAGATGGAAAATGAAAAAGAGGTACTAGATGATATAGAATCTATATACAGAAGGAACTCAGCGTACTCTAAAAAACATAAATTGCCAAGAGAAGTGCATGTAAAATTTTATAGAAAAAAAACAAGAGACCAAATTTTGCAAGCAGCAAATACAAATAAACTAAAAATAGCTGGAGCTGAAATTAGAGTACTAAAAGAAATACCATGGCGTGTAAGGGAAAAACGCCACAACTATGATATTCTGGCCAATTTATTAAGGAAGAATTTGATACAATATAGATGGCTCCTCCCGGAAGGTATGTTGTTTACATATAAAACTAGGAGGTACCGGATAGATTCTATATTTAAATTGAAAAAAAATTTAGATAAGGAGGGTGAAGAGTTGGGATGGGAAAAAGGAAATGGAGAAGAAGATAAGGGGGGGGAAGAAGAAGAAGATGATGCCCAAGTGGGAACATCATCACAATCTGAAGCCAGATCTGCAGATAAAAAAGGTAAACCAAAAGATAGAAAAAGCAGCAATTAAGATATAGAACTGAATCTTAAATTCAAACCAGATTACAACTTAAAAACATAGTAACCTCTAAGAAAGACAAAAAAGATGGCAACTAAAAAACTAAATATTTATCGGTTAATGTGAACGGACTAAACAGCCCACAAAAAAGAAAGAAAATTTTTCATCAAGCTCAAAAAGCACATGCTAATATTATCTGTTTTCAAAAAACACATATAAAAGAAGAGCACAAGAAATATCTAGAGTATAAAAAGTTAGACATCCCATTTGTTGCATCGGACTCAGTAAAAAAAAGAGAGTGGTGGTGACATATGTAAAGGAGAATCTCCAACCAGTACTCAAGTATAAATCGAGAGATGGAAGAATAGTAGTAGTTCAAATGAGAAGAAATGGAAAAGAAACACTTATTGTGAACTTCTATGCTCCAAATCAAAACCAAGAAAGTTTTTTCAAATATTAAAAAAATATATTGGTAAAGGAAAGTCCAGAAGATATATTTGTGGTAGGAGACTTTAACGCAGTATTAAACACCAAAGAAAATTTTAAAAAACCTGAAAAAAAATTAAGGGCAGGCACGATGATACCAAAAAGTTTTTTAAAGTTAGCAGAAGAACTTAATATGATAGACATATGGAGAACAAGGAATCCACAAAAAAGGGACTACACCTACTTCTCTCCAAGACATAAATCGTGGTCTAGGATAGATATAGTATGGATAAATGTGGAAATGGCCAAAGATTTATTAGGAGTGGAAATATTACCAAATACATATGCAGACCACAACCTTATGTCGCTATCTTTACAAGAAGGGTTTAAAAACACAAGATGGAGATTAAATACGGGACTATTACAAGATAGCAAATTTTTAGAAAAACTCAAATTAGAAATAAAAGAATTTCTAAAAATAAACAGAACAGAGGACGTGTCATTAAATAATATTTGAGACACATTTAAAGCATATTTGAGAGGACTATTTATTACCCAAAATATATGTAGAAGAAAACAAAAAAAGAGAAATTTAAAAAATTGACAGACAAACTAAAAAAAGACGAGGCTGTGCTGGAAAAAAGGGAGATTTGGAAGAACTAAGAATAAAGATAAAACTAATCCAACACCAAGTAAATTTGCTATTAACGCAAGAAATAGCAAAAAAATAGAATATACTAAGGCATATTATTTTGAAAATGCAAACAAACCGACCCGATGGCTAGGCTATAGACTTAGAAAAGAGAAAGAAAAAAGGACAATTTCAGCATTGAAAAATGAAAATCTAGAGGAAAAATATAAAAATCAGGATCTAAAAGAAATTGTAGAAAACTTTTATTCAAAATTTACAAACAAACAACACAAAATAAGATAGGTATGCAAGAATATCTTATGAAACACAACAGAAAGAAATTTACCGAGGAACAGAAAAAGGTTTTAAATGAAACTATCACAACATGTGAGATAGTGGAAGCACTTAAAAAAGAAAAGGAAAAAAATCACCAGGCCCAGATGGGTTTCCAGCTGAAGTATACCAAAAATTGGAAGAAGAAGTAACACCCCTGTTTAAAGATTTGACACACAATATTATGGATGCTAATTGGGACTTTCTAAAGCAAAAAATGGAAATATGGGAATGTGGACAATATTTTATGAAAATGATAGAGGCAATATACAGAGAACAATGGGCAAAAATAATAATGAATGGAGAACTTACACAGAATATAGCTATAGAAAAAGGGACCCGACAAGGCTGTCCGCTTTCCCCACTACTTTTTATTTTTTGGATGGAGACCCTGAATGATGTAGTGAGAGATAGTATGGAACGGAGGGGCCTCAAAATTAAAGGAGAACACTTTAAGCTTCAAGCATTTGCGGATGACTTGGTATTTATCCCGGAGGATCCAACGACGTCAATAAAACCCTTATTAAAACTGATACAAGACTATGGAGCAGTTGCCAGACTCAAAATAAACATTAAAAAACAAAAATACTGACAAAATATTGTACTAAAAAGGTTATAGAAGAAATCCAAATGATTTCAAATATAGATGTAGTAAAAAAGTTAAATATTTAGGTATTAACATTTTGAATAAGAATAACAGTCTATATGAAAACAACTACAAAGTTATATTAGAAGAGGTAAAAAAGCACCTACAAAAATGGCAAGATCTGCACATATCATTTATGGGCAAAATTGTCACTATTAAGATGAATATCCTTCTGCTTGGCTTTAGTGTTTCTTGATGCAGAAAAAGTCTTTGATAATGCTAATTGGGACTTTCTAAAGCAAAAATTGGAAATACTAAACAAAGAGGTTAGGAAATTTATTTGGCAAGCGAAAAGACCACGGGTCAAAATGAAACTACTTCGAGAGAGAGAAAAAAATAAAGGTGGACTTGGAATACCAGATTGGAGCCTTTACTATCAAGCTGCGGCTTTGGGCTGGATACGTGAATGGATCTTGCTGGAAGATAAGATATTAAAATTAGAAGGTTGGCACGCCTATGTGTGGTATGATAAAGATAAAATACAAAAAAATCAACAATCATATAATATGGGGAGTGTTAATGAAGGTCTGGAAAAAAATTAAAGAAAGATTTTATATTAAAATCCCAAAGGGGGTATCCCCACTAGAAGCTTTTATAATGCCAACATTAGTAACAGATAATAAGAGGGTAACATACGAAGTACTCTTGAATGAAAATAATGAATTAAAATCATTCAAAACCAACTAGGAAAGGCTACAATTACAATCAAGATTTGTGAATAAAAGAACAAATTTTGTTAAGTCAAAACCAGAAATAGATAAAATATGGTTAAGAGCTGAGGATAAGCAGATCCAAAAACTATATTTTTTTCTACTAGAAAACGATATGCAGGAAGAAACATTAAAACCATCTATGATAACATGGATAAAAGATATAGGACACAGCATAAAGCCAGAAGACTGGGCAAAAACATGGAACTCTATTAAATTCTTAAGATCTACGTCATATAAGGAAAAAAATATTTAAAATGTTATATAGATGGCATTGGACCCCCGATAAGCTACTTAAATGTTATGCAAATGTATCTGGAAATTGTTGGCAATGTAGAAACAATATAGGAATGTATTTTCATATATGGTGGTGATGCGAGAAAATACAGAAATTTTGGAAAAGCATTAAGCTTCTGATAAAAGAAATTACAGAGATAGAATTACCACGATTACCAGAAATATATTTGCCTAATATAACACCAGATGGAATTAAATATAATGAATTGTGTATCATACTATATATACTCACAATATCAAGGATTCTCGTTGCAAGGTGCTGGAAAACTGATAAAATACCGAGTAGAGAGGAAATAGTTATGAAATTTTTTGAGATAGCAGAAATGGATAAGCTGAATATGTTGTTATCAGGAAAAGCAGAATGTAATTTTAATCAAAAATGGCAAAAAGTTAACAAATGGATTGAGAAAAACATGTAATGTAACCCCACCGAGTGTTTATCATGTATACTCTATTCCTGTTTTGTATTGAAAACTTGAAAAATATTTTTTTTAAAAAAGACATTTCTTATATGCTTTTGCAATTTCTTAAAAAATGATTGGTTTTTAAGTATGGGTATAGTTTGAAAAAGAAATAAAACTCTCGGAAGAACATTCATCTTAATAACCACGATCCTCCCCATAAGGGAGAGTTGTAGATCTTTCCATTTATCAAAATCCCTTTTAATATCAGATAGCAATTTAAGATAGTTGTCTTGCAATACCGTGGTAACTCTATTCGTAATATATACTCCTAGATATTTTATTTTCTTCTGGACATCAAATCCTGAGACTTTCTGTAACTCTTGAATTTGCTCTGGAGTACAATTTTTAATCATCATTTTAGTTTTCTTAGAATTAACTTTGAATCCTACAAGCTGCCCATAATGGTTTAGTGTATTTGATAAGGAGGACAAAGATTGGAGTAGTTCTTGCAGTATAATTGCCAGGTCATTGGCAAAAGTTTGGGTTTTGTATTCTTCACCTTTTATCTTCAGTCCTTGGATTAAATTATCATTTCTTCACAATAACAGCATGGCATAATAAGATATGGGACCATTTCATAATGACCAAAATAACGGATTCAATTCTCAGAGCACATAACCCCTCTATACCAACCTACTCTAAATTTGTAAGAGTATGGGCACCGGTACTAGAGTACATGACACTACAGGATCTGCTACCACACAATCAAACATATCATAGTTGGTTACACCTCTGAGGCTTAATAAACACAAAATACTTCAATAGTTATAGAAACAATCACTAAAGTAGGCTGTATGTATTTTAATCTGCATCATTTTAATACAAGAGATATTATCCTATGGTAATGTGCAAATAGTCTTTTAAGATACTATGTAATGTATGCAATAACCTAATAAAGCCTAATTTTTTTTAAAAATATATCATTTCTTATTGTTTCACACAGAATCTCCAGGGTAAAAATAAAGAGTAAAGGTGACAATGGGCAACCTTGCCGAGTGCCTTTACAAATGTTGATTTCTAGTGTTCTAGTCTAGTCCCTATTTATCACAATTTTAGCTTTCTGTTTATTATAAATAGCCCCAACCATATTTATGAAGTTCTCACCACACTGAGCTGCTTTTAAATACTCCAACATAAAGTCCCAATTAACCTTGTCGAATGCTTTTTCTGTGTCCAAAAATACTATCACCATCTGTTTGTCAGAGTGTGCCTCATAATATTCCAGTACATTCAGGATAGTCCTTAAGTTTTGTCTTAGTTGTCGTCCAGGTAAGAAACCTGTTTGATCCTGATGTATAATATGCCTTAGTATATTTTGCAGTCGTACGGCCAGAATAGAGGCAAAGATTTTATAGTTCACATTTAAAAGTGAGATAGGTCGATACTTTTGGAACTCTTTTTCATTGGTATCTTGCTTATGGATCAATGAAATTAACACAGCATTCCATGAGTCTGGTATAATTTTCTTATCAATAATGTTTTGTAAAGTCTGCTTAAATGGCTGGGTTAGTTCCTCTTCAAAAGCTTGGTAAAATTCCAAAGGCAATCCATCAGGACCAGGTGTTTATGCTTCTTTTGTCTTTTAATTGCCTCGGAAATCTCAGAAACCGTAATGTGCTCATTCAGCATTCTCCTTTGAGTTTCATTTAATTTTTTAATATTTTTGTTGTCCTTTAAAAAATCTTGAATGAATCCCTGTTCAACCTTCTGTTTACTATATAACTTTCCATAAAACTTTTTAGCAATCTCTTTCAGATCTTCAAGACTGTTTTTTTCTTCTCCTTTTTCATTCCTCAAAATTTTAATAAATCTTTTTTTCTTCTCTTGCCTTAATCTATATGCCAACCACCTTGTGAGCTTGGTCAAGTGTTTTTTTTTAATTGTTTTGTATAAAGGATCTTTTTTGTCATTTCTTGGGTAAGAAGACAGTTCATTTGGTGTTGTAGAGTCTTAATTTTTAATTTTAATTGATCTAAAGCTGTGTGTCTTTTCAAATTATCTTTGCATTCTTTCATTTGCTTTTTCAATTGTATGTATTTTTGATTATTCACTTTCTTGATTTTTACACTTTGATGGATCGTCAATCCCCTTGCAAATGCCTTAAAATATCCCAAATGATATCTATTCGAGTCTCAGACTGTATATTAAATTGGAAGAATTCTTGTAATTCTTTTTTTAGTTTCCATAAGAAATTCTTCATTTTTAAGAGGGCTATATTCATCATCAATCATGATCTTTTGATAGTACCATTAAGTGTTATTAATAGGGAATTAAGGTCTGTGAATGTTGCAGGAAGGATCTCTGCCTCCCATAAATCATTTATCAATGTTGTGGTAATCCATGCCATATCTAGCCTTGACCATGAATTATGCTGCGGGGAGTAATACATATAATCTAACTTCTTGGGGTTTTTAGTTCTCCAG
This sequence comes from Gekko japonicus, assembly GCF_001447785.1. Lineage (NCBI taxonomy): Eukaryota > Metazoa > Chordata > Lepidosauria > Squamata > Gekkonidae > Gekko > Gekko japonicus. Next base: position 1,349,917 of record NW_015167062.1, read on the forward strand.
GCATCTATTAAATTCATTTCATCTGCCATTAAAAAAAAAAAGCATGGGGTAGTTCATTCCTGTACATCTGCCATCCTGTCCCCTTTTTTCTGTCTAATGCTCTGTCAAAGACAGTGTTATAGTTTCCAAGTACTTGGTTTGGTGCATTAATGTTCACAATTAACATAGTTCTTGCGCCTCTCTGGATTTTGACTATTAGGATCCTTCCATCTTCCAAGTCATAAATCTGTTCTGGGTGTAGTGACTCTTTTATATAGGTTACCAAACCTTTCTTCTTCTTCTGTTTATTTGCAGAAATAAAATGGACACCAAGTTTTTTATTTACCAAAAATTTCTTTTCAGTAAACTTAATATGGGTTTCTTGAAAGCAAATAACATTTAGTTTCATTTTTTTAATTTGGTGGAAAATTTGTTTCCATTTTTTGGGAGCCATTAACATTTATAGAAACTATTTTTAATTTACTGTTCTCCATTTTTCTTTTCTTGAGAAGTCTCCACTCTTGTGTATTGTTGGAGTTGCTGAAGTCTAGTGCATGCCTGCAATGGGACAATATTACCTTTTACTCACCCCTTTTTTCCCTTTGGTTTACTAGTCAGATCTTGTTCTAAGTTTCCCGACTCTAGTAGCACCTCAAAGACCAACATGATTTTTGGGGTATGAACTTCCAAGAGGCAAAGCTCATACAAAGGGTGTCTGGTGAAGAAAGTTTTGACTCTCCAAAGCTCATACCTGAAAATCCCGTTGGTCTCTAAGGTGCTACTGTATTCAAATCTAGCACCTCCTAAAAACTCCTAAAGGCCTCCTTACCTCATTGGAGAGTTCATTCCACAAAGCGGTAACCACTACTCAACTGGGACAGGTTCTGGTAGATGCTAACTGGGCCACATTTAAGCATTTGTGTGTGGGTGAAGCAGACATCAGATGGCAGGTGGCTGACCATAACTGGCACACGGGGACACATGTGGACACATGGTCATTCATATATGTGGTTCCTAGGATAAGAGGATATCCTTGTCCACCCAGTATCAATGCATGGGTGGAACCCCAAAAGGAATATATTTGGGAAAGGGGTATATTGAAAGGTATATTAGATGGAATTCTACAACCAATGTTCCCTCTAAGCTATGGAGCTCTGTGAGCAAAAAATCTACTCTGTGAGCTACTGGCATTAACATTGTGAGCAGGAGATTTGGCTGCTGCATAAATTAGTTTGCTCTGGAGCCATCCTTCCTGAGCTAAGACAAAAATGTGTGAGCCAGAGGCTAAAAATCTGTGAGCTAGCTCACACTAACTCAGCTTAGAGGGAACACTGCAAGTGACCTCTGCTTGCCTCACCTGGAATGTCACTACTGCTATTGGAGTCCAAGCCCTGCCTTGAACACTGCAACAGCTACTCAGACAACATCCTTTTAAGACAGAATATTACTCCTTATGCAGAATCTCAGCAGAAAGAAAATCTAAAAGATTCAACTGTGACTCAGATGGTTGGGGAACACATAATGAATGGCTACAGACCCCCTTTCCACTTTTTAGAAGTTTCTGCCCCAGCTCTCAATAAGCTACTATTTGTTCTCATAGGGGATGTAAAAATACTGACTTAAAATAGAGGCAAGACTGTGGTGCCATGAATACCAAAAGAAAAAAAAATTACACACTACAACATTCTGGGATAATAGGAATTCTTTTCTTTAAAGGAAGATAGAAAAACATCCTGAGCAGCAAGCTGAAATCAGCACGAGACACAGGCTGTTCAAATGTCAGGTAGAAAGTTTTTGAAACCCTGCTAGCTATTGCTCCCCCCCCCCTCTGATATGTATGCTCTGATATGTATCTCCAAAAGGCCTTGTGGATGGAATGGCGAATTGTAGTTCCGTCACACAAAAATTGACCCACTTTCAGCTGGGAGCTCTATGTCACAGAATCGTGACTAAGTACAACCAAAATGGAGCTCAAGACAGTAACTGTCAGAGTTGCAGCTCTGTCCAAAGATCTAGTGTCCAAAGATCTAACAAAATAAGGCAGGTCCTCCCAACTTTTTTAAAAATAACTATGCAAAACACACACACATCCACAATCCCTTTAAAAACATATTCTCACTGGAGCCAAACAAACCCTGCAGGCCAGACAATGTGGTGAAATGTTAAAATTCAACATTGGCTCGGGTCAACTCAAGTTGCCAGCAGCAAACAAGGGAGAAGTGAAGGGGATGCTTTGTTCCCTGAGCAGGAACAACACCATATTCTTGATGAACCCAAGAGTTTTTCCTGCCATTTACTTTAGCCGGTCTGATCTACATGCTTAACATGAAAATCTCCTCATAAATGTTTTCCTCAATAAAATGAAGTCTAAACAATTCTGCACACAGTACACAAGGAGATAGCTGACTGCAGTGGTAGCATTTTCAGTCGTATAACTTTATAATGCAAGTGCAAAGACTTATTTTGCATGCTTTTCAATGTAAAAATCAGATCCTGCAGCCAGAGAATCAAATGAAAGATTTAGTGTACCCCCCTCTCTTTCAGATGCTAGTTGATTAGATGCAACAAGTCTTACATTCCAAAACAGACCCCTCCTCCCCTTCACATACAGCTGCATCCCAGCAGTGGTTTAATTGACCAGGGCCTATCCCTTTTCTGTTACAGCTCCCACAATGGAATGGGATCCCTGAGAGGTGAGGAGGGAAACATTTCTAGAAGGGTTTTTTGGGGGGGAGGGGCTGCTAAGCCATTTTATTTCCTAAGGCTTTTAATGGGGTACAGGCATTTTTATGGAACTGCAGACATTTCTAGGGGGGAGGTATTTACTGGGGTTTGCTTGTAATGTGTATGTTTCAAATTTAGACTTGTAAACTGCCTTGAACCACACGGGAAAGGTAGGGTATAAATATTTTAATTAATAAATGTCCAGAATTCTATCCTTTTGGTGTCTGTAATATATAGGATAGCTGTCAGAAACCAGGGCTCTCTCTATATATAATGGAAAACCATGGTTTACTGTAACAATGGCTAATTTCCAGAAACAGAACTTGGATTGCTGGTGATCATTCAAATCCTCCTGGCCGGCCAGGTAGCAGTGTGTGTGAACAAGATCTTGGGGTACAGGTGGACTGTAAGCTAAATATGAACAGTTAGTGTGATACAGCAGCAAAAGGCTAATATGGTCTTGGGGTGTATCAACAGAGGCAAAACATCCTATTCACAAGATCTCACAGTCCTGCTGTACACCACATTGGTCAGGCAGCACATGTACTGTGCACAGTTCTGGAGGCCTCACTTCAAAAAGGATGTGGACAGAATGGAGCAGGTGCAGAAGAGAGCAATGAAGACAATCAGGGGTTTGGAGACCAAGCCCTACGAGAAAAGGTTGAGGGACTTGAGAATGTTCAGTCTGGAGAAGAGGAGGTTGAGGGGGGACATGATTGCTCTCTTTAAGTATTTGAAAGGCTGAAACAAAGGAGGTCAGGGAGCTGTTCCTGTTGCAGCAGAGGATAGAACTTGCAATAATGGATTGAAATTACAGACAGAAAAGTACCAGTCATGCATGCAGCCAGCTTCTCAGAAACAATCCTGCAAAGATTCATCTTCACTGTCAACCTTCTTCTGTGGCAGTCCAAGGATGCTGGTGACCCTAGGGAAGCAGGAGCAGATGCTGGCCTTCAACTGCCAGATCAGAGCTGGAGGGTGGAGGTGATTCTGCACCAACTCATGGCTGCAAGTCAGGTAATGCCTGCACCTCATTCCCCTGCTGGTCGGCTCCTGTTGACTGGGGGCTGGCTACAAAGGGCCCCTCCTCCTCTGAGAAGTCCTCATTGTCTCTGAGCCCCGACTGGTCTACAACATTATAATTCTATGATCTTCAGTGGCCTTGCTTCAGTTGCCCCTGCCATCTGAGGTTAGATAGGTGGAGACCTGAGAAAGACCTTTCTCCGTTACAGCATCAAACTTTGGAACTCTCCAAGGAGATTCTTATGGAGTAACCATATGCTGAAAATGGGCCTAAGTATGCAAGGGTATCGTTAGATAGCAGGAATCTTTCCCTTTTCTTTGAGACATAGACTCTTGTAACTGTTCTTATATATTTTTTTCTCTATAAATGTTATGGTTTCAATTGCTCACTGTGAATTGCCTTGGAGACCCAAGTGAGTGGGATACAGTGGATTAAAAAAATAAGCAAGTGCTACAATAAACTTCTTAACTGGAAATAATGTTCTTATTGGTAATTTTCTGCCCACCAAATGCTTAACTGCTCTAATGGTACTTGGCTCAGAGAGACAAAGGGAGAGAGGATGGTAGAAAAAACAGAAAAGTGTTACTGTCTTGCCAGGGGAATTACCTCCCAAAGCACGATATCCCCTCCCTGTGACGGAAACGAAGCATTTTATTTATTTATTTATTTAATTAATTAATTGGATTTGCTAGGCTGCCCTTCCCTGCAAGCAAGACTCAGAGCAGCTTACAACAGAGTAAAATACAATAAGTGATTTAAATTAAAACCAACATTAAAATTACCTAAAAGCAATCAATAAATAAGACAATAAACATTCTGAGATGACAGGAGGAAAAAATTCAGCTCTTCAGTCTCGGGGGGGGAGGGTACGAGGGATAGGGGGAGTATGTGAGAGTACCAGGTGTCAAACTGTCCCATCACTGTCCTTAAGGGGTTTCCTTAAAAGCAGTGCTTAAGTAGCCTTAACTACTTACAGAAAAAAGTGTTCTGTGTACCTGACCCTCATTGAAGGCAAGTGCTTGCTTATACATTGCCTAGGGTGACCCCAGCTTTTTAGTTCATCTTACACAGACACCTGCATTTACTTCCTAGGAAATAAGGTTTGTTCTAGTAGATTAACCAGGACAAGTTTCATAAAGAGACCCCAGCATGTCTAAAAAGGTTTGTTTCCATCTCTAGGATAGCTGTATAAAACCTTCAGCTAGGGTGAAGCAGGATCACCACGTTTTAAACCAGTCCAGTACCAAAAGGCGGGGGGGAACCGAGGAAAGGATAGCTTAGGGTCTTTTGAAAATCAAACTAGATATTTGGGGGGAGGGTTCTTAAAAAGGTGCCAGGCTCTGTCAGGTTCAGGTGTCAGTGCAGTTAGTTACTTAGGTGCCTAAACACCCTATCTACAGTCAGATTAGTCAGAGTTTGGCCCAGGGTGACACAATGAGTGGCAGGGAAGGAACACAGAGGGGCCCTGGGGGCAAGGAAAAGCAGAAGACCAGAGGGGTGGAGGGGAGGGTTGGGGGGAGGACTGTGGTTTCCCCCCACACACCTCAGCACAGGACCACTCCAGAGCTTTCTGGCACCACTCCGACCTCTGGCCTGAGTGGTGCCATGAAGAAGCCATGTGTGGCTCTCTTCCTGAAGAAGGCTCCTGGGGTGGCCCGAGCAGAGGTGCCTGAGGGTGCTGGCTCTGGGCAGGGGTTTGCTGCTTCGGTAGCCCCTCCTCAAGCTGTTGCTGCTGAGGCTCAGCGACAGGAGTAGGGGCAGCAAGAGCTGTCTGTGGGGTTGGTCTCTGGGGACCATCACCAGAGATCACCCCACGGACTCAGAGAGCTATGGAGAGGCTGGAGGAGGAGCTGGGTGGCAGCCACCAGCCCACTGCCTTGTTCCCTCTAGGCTCCAGCAGGCCTTCTGGGGAGGGACAAGAGCAGAGGCTGGAGGGGGCAGAGGAGGAAGAGATGGAGGAGGAGATGCACCCCAGGGTGCACCCATCTCAATGCCCTCCTCCCAGTCAGTGTTTTCCTTGTGTCAGCCCAAGACACGGTGTGTCTGCCCTGAGCTTTTCACAGGAGGAGGCTCATGTGGTGACTGGAGCTGCTGGTCAGCATGGTTCCTACTACACCTCCGACATCTGGAAGTATTTCTGGCTGTCGGAGGAACCACAGTATACACAGTGCCAGCTGTGTAGGGCCCGGATCAGCCATGGAAAGGACCTGTGCCATTTCAGGCCTCCCGGGATGTGGAACCACCACCAGGCAGAACTTCTTTGGGGGGAGAGATTTGCTGACACTGGGGCAGCCAGCCAGGAGGTGAGTCATGCAGCAACCACCTCCAGTGCTCTCCCACAGAGTGCTGCGGCAAGGGAGGGATGCCAGGCATCTCTCGATGAGATGTTTGGTGAGGGTGGCACTAGAGTGCCTGGGGGGGTGGGGAGCATGCTAGCAGGACAATCACTCGCTGCATTGCCAAGCTGATTGTCCTAGAAAGGTTCCCCTTCAAGGCGGCCAAGAGTCCTGTGTTGCAGAGGATGTTCAGGTTTCTTGCACCCTGGTACACAGCTCCTTCTCACACCACGATGAGCAGGACCATGGTGCCCTCACTTTACAGGGCTGCCAGGGACTTTATGAAGGAACAGTTGTCCCATGCTGCAGGGAGGGCTGTTCACTTCAGGAACAGTTGTCCCGTGCCGCAGGGAGGGCTGTTCACTTCACGTCAGACATCTGGACCTCTGAACAGGGGCATGAAGCATATATCTCGCTGACTGCCCACTGGTGGCAACCAATGCTCCTTCTAAGCTGTAGAGTCCTGTGTGCAAAAATTCTACTTTATGAGCTACCAGCTTTAAAGTTTTGAGCAGGTGATTTGGCTGCTGCAGTAATTAGTTTGCTTTGAAGCCATCCCTCCTGAGCTAAGACAAAAATGTATGAGCCGGAGGGTAAAAAACTGTGAGTTAGCTCACATTAACTCTGCTTAGAGGGAACACTGGTGGCAACCCAGTGACATCACAGGTGGGGGTGGGAAGCAGCTGTCTGGCAGGGGCACGGCCTGTGGGCCGGCTGCCGCAAGGCTCTGCTACACGCCAAACCACTCGATGTGCCGCACAGAGGGAGCAACATTGGAGCCATCATCAGTAGACAAGTAGAGGAGTGGGTATGTAGTGACATAATCATGGGCTTCATGGTGACCGATGGTGGCTCCAACATGAAGGAGGTGGTCGAGGCAGCAGGCCAGATGCACATTCCCTGTGCAGCCCACCTTCTCCACTTTGTGGTGAGGGATTCCTTGGGCCAGGGATCAGAGAATCCCCAGCACTGCGGGCCACTTCTCACACAGCAATAAGGATGCTTATCTGCTGCATGAGAAACAGACACTGAAGGGTGTGCCGGAGCACCGCCTATTCAGTGATGTCAGAACCTGCTGGAACTCCACCTGTGCCATGCTGGAGCACTTGGTGGAGCAGAAGAGAGCCCTGATTGCCCTGATCTCAGAGAATGCTGCAGGGAGGGCTGTTCACTTCAGTTGAACAGGGGCATGAAGTGTATATCTCGCTGACCTCCCACTGGTGGCAACCAATGCTCCCTCTAAGCTGTAGAGTCCTGTGAGCAAATATTCTACTTTGTGAGCTACCAGCATTAAAGTTATGAGCAGGTGATTTGGCTGCTGCATTAATTAGTTTGCTTTGAAGCCATCCCTCCTGAGCTAAGACAAAAATGTATGAGCCGGAGGGTAAAAAACTGTGAGTTAGCTCACATTAACTCTGCTTAGAGGGAACACTGGTGGCAACCCAGTGACATCACGGGTGGGGGTGGGAAGCAGCTGTCTGGCAGGGGCACGGCCTGTGGGCCGGCTGCCGCAAGGCTCTGCTACACGCCAAACCACTCGATGTGCCGCACAGAGGGAGCAACATTGGAGCCATCATCAGTAGACAAGTAGAGGAGTGGGTATGTAGTGACATAATCATGGGCTTCATGGTGACCGATGGTGGCTCCAACATGAAGGAGGTGGTCGAGGCAGCAGACCAGATGCACATTCCCTGTGCGACCCACCTTCTCCACCTTGTGGTGAGGGATTCCTTGCGCCAGGGATCAGAGAATCTCCAGCACTGCGGGCCACTTCTCACGCAGCAATAAGGATGCCTATCTGCTGCATGAGAAACAGACACTGAAGGGTGTGCCGGAGCACCGCCTATTCAGTGATGTCAGCACCTGCTGGAACTCCACCTGTGCCATGCTGGAGCACTTGGTGGAGCAGAAGAGAGCCCTGATTGCCCTGATCTCAGAGACCAGGGTCATTTGGGAAGGGAGAAAACTCACCCAGGAGGAGTGGGTGATCATCTCTAAGACTGTGGAGGTTCTTGCACCCTTCAAGACCCATACAGGCATGTTCTCGTCTGACACAACGAGTTTGGCTCTGGTCATCCCCATGGCACATGGGGGACTGGCCTCATTGTTGGAGCCAGGCACAGGATGTGCAGACCTTCTTCCAGAAGTGTGCACGCTGGTGAGGAGGCTGAAAGAAGAGCTTGAGGCATGATTTGAGCCCTTCTTCACCCAGCAGAAGGCATACATGTTGGTGACCATGTGTGACCCACGCATCAAGGGCAGTGGACAGGGGATCCTGGGATTGCCTATCTGAGGGATGTTCTAGCTCTTTAGCATGATGCAGGGTGCACCACAGGGAGGCGAGCTAGAGTAGCACCTCCAAAAAAGACTCAAAATCTGGGTAGTGGTACCCATTGAGTCAAGCCAGGGAAGGAAGGCCTCAGAATGAGAGAGGGAGGGGTGCTGCTGTTTGTCCACCCTGATCCTTCTCTCTCTGCAGCAACACACCAGCTGTCATTGTCCCATTTGAGGAACATTAGCCTAGGTGCAGCTGCCCCTCATCATGGGCCCTCCCTCACCAACCACCAGTGTTCCCTCTAAGCTTAGCTGAGTTGGTGTGAGCTAGCTCACAGGTTTTTAGTCTTTGGTTCACACATTTTTGTCTTAGCTCAGGAAGGATGGCTCCAGAGCAAACTAATTTATTCAGTAGCCAAATCACCTACCTGCTCACAACTTTAATGCTGGTAGCTCAAAGTCTTAGCTCAGGAAGGATGGTTCCAGAGCAAACAAATTCATGCATTAGCCAAATCACCTGCCTGTTCAAAACTTTAATGCTGGAAGTACACAAAGTAGAATTTTTACTCACAGGACTCCACAACTTAGAGGGAGCATTATCCAATGCCCACCACCCACCCCTGCAAAGAAAAATTTCAATTTCTGTGGCACTCCTGTGGGTTTTTCTGGTTTCTGAATTGTATTCTACTAGCTGGAGTGAAAATGTTTTGCAGCATTCAATTCCTGGTGCTGTTCTCCAGTGGACAACTTTTTTGAAAATATTTAAAGTATAAACATAACTATTATGTTGATTTTGTTTTCCCCTTTCAAAACCAATATATTAAATTAACATAACTAGGTTTCTAGAATACTCACAGCCTGCAGATAGCTCTAAAATATAGCTTGCAGCCACTGGAATGGTGCAAAAGTTGATAGTCTCACTGAATTAGCATTGCATGTGGTACAAACCCAGGGTGCACCACAGGGAGGCGAGCTTGAGTAGCACCTCCAAAAAAGACTAAAAATCTGGGTAGTGGTACCCATTGAGTCAAGCCAGGGAAGGAAGGCCTCAGAATGAGAGAGGGAGGGGTGCTGCTGTTTGTCCACCCTGATCCTTCTCTCTCTGCAGCAACACACCAGCTGTCATTGTCCCATTTGAGGAACATTAGCCTAGGTGCAGCTGCCCCTCATCATGGGCCCTCCCTCACCGACCACCAGTGTTCCCTCTAAGCTTAGCTGAGTTGGTGTGAGCTAGCTCACAGGTTTTTAGTCTTTGGTTCACACATTTTTGTCTTAGCTCAGGAAGGATGGCTCCAGAGCCAACTAATTTATTCAGTAGCCAAATCACCTACCTGAATCTACTGCCCATCAGCTTCATTGGATGCCCTCAAGTTCTAGCATTTTGGGAGAGGGAGAAGAGAAAATTCATTCTTTCCCATTTGGTTCTCAGCTATAGTTGGGCTATATACTCAGGCCCACAACCTGATGAGCCAGAAATTTCACTACAAACAATATAGCTTGTATTTACCCTGTGAATGAGGTGATGACATCTCTCTTAACAGTGGGAAATTGACCAGAACCCAGTTCCGCTACCTTTTACAAAGGGATATTATTTTATGTGAAAGCAACTATAACTAATCTCCACATTAATTAACCACAAGTTCTGAGTATATTTGGTGCCTTTTAATCTATGCCAAACCAATAACACATGACTTTTAAAACATCTCACATTTATATTACCAGCCAGTGTTTATTGATGAGCTAACTATGCCTAACAATTACTGGCAAAAATGGCTATGACCACAAAGACCAACAAGCTTATCCAGGCTGAATTTACCAGGGCTGCGTCCATATGTTGTTGGATCTTGCACAATCCACTTGCAAATGATCACTGTTGTGAAATAACTGTGAAATACCCAATGTTGAATGACTGCAGCCTAGGAATGAAGATTCAAGACAAATTACAAATATTGTCCTAAGGCATGGAGACTTTACACTTCATTGTCAGTGAGTTCAGTAGCCTACAAGCACAGCCCGTCAGATGCATCCGGAGTTATTAATTTTGCTTAGTGGCATTCCTATCTAGGATGGTGGCCTGGCATCGACTTTAATAGAGGGAGACATTCAACGGCTGTGGTTCACTTTTAACAGGATTACTGTAGCTGCCTGTAGTTAAAGCTTAAATGGGACTGAAGGAAATGCTGGGTACGAAGCTAACCGATGATACATTTTCATCAGTTCATAACAAAACTGAATCATTTCGACAGCTTGTATAAATGTATTTAATGCTCTTTTGGAAAGGAATATACTTGGTTTTTGGCAGCTGAATGTTATTTATGCACAGAATCATAGTTAATATGGCAGCAATTTGATGTGTCGTGAGATTCCAAAATACGTGGCCCTTCTCTTCATTTTTTCTTTGCTTCCCCTACCTTCACCCTTCTTTCCTTTCCTCTTCTATAGACTTTTGCTTCTTAACCCAGTGGGTTTGAGCTCTGTCTTTTTCAACATAGGCAGAAGAAATTCTCTAGAAATTCAGGAATATTCATACATTCGGCTTATACTCTAGCAAGTCATGGAAAGTGTAAGAGGGGTATAATTGGATGTGATTAGGAGCTGAACAGAAGTGCACATGGCAAGGAGTGTTGAAATCGTCTTAGGCATCCTTCATGCATGTCTCAGTCAACTTACCAGGCCCCGAGAAGTAGAGTGACTCAGAATATAGCAGAACAAAGTTTGAGTCCAGTGGCACCTTTAAGACCAACAAAGCTTTATTCACGGCAGGGCTTTTTTTCTGGGGGAATGAGCCTGAATGGAGTTCCGGAAACTCTTCGACAAAACTCTTTTAAAAATGTTTAAAAGTTCATGAGTTTTTAATATACAGACTGAAAATTTCATTTCCCTCTTGAGAGTTCCGGCATCTTTTTTATTATTTATTTTTAAAAGCCCTGATTCATGGTATATGCTTTCAATGTGCATGCACACTTCTTCAGCTTGCACACAAAAGCTTATACCAGGAATAAAACATTGTTGGTCTTCAAGGTGCCACTGGACTCAAACTTTGCTCTGCTGCTTCAGACCAACACGGCTACCTTACCTGAATCAGAATATAGCAAATCATGATACTGACATATATGATTCATCCATAGGGATGCTGAGTATGGAGCAATCATTCCATAATATTCAGCTCTACAATTCTGTTGTAGTATGGGTTTTAAAACAACAATAACAAGGAGAATATAAGAACATAAGAGAAGCCAATGTTGGATCATCTAGTCCAACACTCTGTCACACAGTGGCCAAAAATACCAGGTGCCATCAGGAGGTCCACCAGTGGGGCCAGGACACTAGAAGCCCTCCCACTGTTGCCCCCCCCAGCACCAAGAATACTGTGCATCACTTGTCCCAGACTGAGAGTTCCTATCTATACCTTGTGGCTAATAGCCACCGATGGACCTCTGCTCCATATGTTTATCTAATTCCCTCTTGAAGCTGTCCATGCTTGTAGCTGCCACCACCTCCTGTGGCAGTGAATTCCATGTGTTAATCACTCTTTGGGTGAAGAAGTACTTCCTTTTATGTGTTCTAACCCGACTGCTCAGCAATTTCATTAAGTGCCCACAACTTCTTGTATTGTGAGAAAGGGAGAAAAGTAATTCTTTCTCAACCTGCTCCGTCCCATGAATAATCTTATA
>NW_015167062.1:1364212-1372568 GCF_001447785.1 Gekko japonicus
TTTCACACAAGCTGCTGCATGGCTGCATTTTGCCCCGCAGCTCTGTGCGATTTTCCCCGTGTCTACTCAATCCTCAAAAAACAGGATTGAGCGAAGCTGTGGGGCAAAATGCGGTCGCACAGCAGCTTGTGTGAAATTGACACGTACCATCGGGCCAAAGAGAAGATGTGCGATTTTCCCCGCGTCTACTCAATCCTCAAAAAACAGGATTGAGTAGACGCGGGGAGGATTGAGCGAAGCTGTGGGGCAAAATGCGGTCGCACAGCAGCTTGTGTGAAATTGACACGTACCATCGGGCCAAAGAGAAGAGTGAGCACAGAGCAGCACTTGTGGGAAATCACCCTAGCTTTCCACTGCTTAAAGGAATCCTTCTTACCTTTTACATATGGAAATCTGTTTCAAGAGGACCTGTACATTGTAGCTGCATTGCATTATTTATTCATTTAGCATATTTTTATCCCACCGATCCTTCAGCGTGTTCAGGTTCGTGTACCTCATTTTTTAAAAAGTCTCTGGCTATGGTATTTGTACTGTATATAGCTCAATGGTGAACTGACAGTTTGTTCTAACTACCAGTAAACACCCAAGCTTTGAAACACAATTAATGAATTGTTTGGATCCTAAGGCATTCCAAGCAAAGAGAGGGTGGTGTAATCTTTGGACTAGGACAAGGGAGATGTTTCAAACTCCTATACTCCATGAAGCTTGCTGGGTGACCTTGGGCCAGTCTCAGTTTCTCAGCCTAATCTAAGAACACAAGAACATAAGAAAAGTCCTGTTGGATCAGATCAACGGTCCATCTAGTCCAATATCCTTTCTTACAGAGTGGCCAACTAGTTTGGTGTAGTGGTTTGGTGTAGTGGTTAAGTGTGCAGACTCTAATCTGGGAGAACTGGGTTTGATTCCCCACTCCTTCACTTGCACCTGCTGGATGACCTTGGGTAAGCCATAGTTCTGGCAAAGCTATTCTTGAAAAAGAGCAGTTTCTCTCAGAGCTTTCTCAGCCCCACCTACCTCACAGGGTGTCTGCTATGGGCAGGGGAAAGGAAAGGAGTTTATAAACTGCTCTGAGACACCTTTGGGTAGTGAAGGGCAGGGTATAAATCCAATCTCTTCCTCTTCTTCTTCTGGTTGACCAAAAACAGGGCATAGAGGCCGAGGCCTTCCCCTGATGTTGCTTCCTGGCTCTGGGATTCAGAGGTTTAGTGTCTCTAAATGTAGAGGTTCCCCTCAGTCACCATGGCTAGTAACCACTGATAGACCTAATCCCCTTTTTAATTTAAAGCTGTCTATGCCTGTGGACATAATCTGGCAGCAAATTCAACATTTTAATCACTCTCTGTGTAAAGTAGTATTTCCTTTTGTCTATCCTGAACCTACTGCCCATCACTGTCATTGGATGCCCTCGAGTTCTAGTATTTTGGGAGAGGGAGAAAAATTTCTCTTTGTCAACTCCCTCTACCCTTGCATAATTTTATGAACCTCTCTCATGTCCTCTCTTTTCTAAACTGAAAAATCCCAGACTCTTCAGCCTTTCCTCATAGGGAAGGCACGCCAACCCCTTAATCATCTTGGTTGCCCTTCTCTGTACTTTTTCTAGCTCTGCCATGTCCTTTTGGAGGTATGGCACCCTGTAAACAGTATTCCAAATGAGACTGCACCATAGACCAGTACAGGGGCATTACAATATCAAGTGTTTTATTCTCAATTCCTTTCCTAATAATCCCTAACATAGAGTTTGTTTTTTTCACCACTGCAGCACACTGGGTTGACACTTTCATTGAGCTATCCATTCCGACCCCAAGATCTTCCCCCCTGTCCTTTTCAGAAAGTTTAGACTCAGCCTATACTTGAAGTTGGGTCCCCCCCCCCCAATGTGCATCACCTTACACTTTCCAATATTGAACTTCATTTGCCACACTGTTGCTCACTCACCCAGTTTCTGAAAGTCCTCTTGGAGCTCTTCACAGTTAGCCTTGGTCTTCACCATCCTGAATAATTTTTGTTATTATTTTGTTTTAAAATGGTTGTTGTGATGATCAAATGGAGGGCAGGAGAATGATGTAAGCTGCTTTGGGTCCTCATTGGGAAGAGAAGTGGAGTATAAATGAAATAAATAATATATAAAGCTGAAGAGGACTGAAAGAAAGATCGGTTGGTGAGTGCGAAGTAGAGAAGAGAGCAGGGAAATGGGAAAGTATATGGGGGATGCCAGGAGGAGAGGAAGAGGAACTACTGTGGATAAGTGTGCATGCCTGTGTGTGTAAGTACAATTGTAGTCCTATTATGCACACTTACTTGGTATTAAGTGCATTTATCCCAGTGTGACCTCATTCTGAGTTCATTCCTACATATGTATGAAACTGCTTTGTAGTGATTATGTTCATTGGTCCATTTTGCTGAATTTTGTCTGTTCTGACCGGAAGTAGCTCTCCAAGGTAACTACTTGACTGCTGTGGGAACAGGATGCTGCATTATTTATTTATTTGTTTGTTTTATCAAATTTATATCCCATTCCCTCTCCCCAGAATAGGACTTGGAGTGGCTAACAGCATATAAAATACAACCAATAAAAACAATACAATGATACAATAAATTAGCTGAACCATTAGTTGGATCCAGCAGGTTTTACTTATGTGTGTAGATGAAATATGTCTTGGACCCCATATATTCAGGTCATTTAAGGAGCAATGTTCCCTCCCGCGTAGATGAGCTGTTAGCATTTTTAGAATGTTTCCTACTTATAAAATGTTTGCAGAGAGGCCAAAATGTAATGTACTTTGTACCTGGCAGCAGAACTGCACTAACAGGGAGAAATAACATTCGGCAACTTGGTTTATAAAGCTGAGTAGTGGAAAATGATTATATGGGGGAAATGGTATGCCATCCCTCCTTCTCTGCAAATCTTGCTATTTCCTAAAACTCTTCAGAGACAAAAATGTAATATCCATCTGAAGCATTTTTACTTAATCAAATCAGTCTTACCAGAGAGTTACACTTGCTTCTTTCCATGAACTCAAGCCAGTAGCTTGTAATTTTCTAACTTTCCCATCATAAACACAATTGTATACCTGCATTTTTCCCATTAGACATCCATTTCAGGCCAGTCTGTGCTGCATCCCCCAGTTTGCCAAACAAAGAAGGTTGCGTGTAAGTACTCCTTTGACCACCTCCAAATGCTTTGTATATATCCAGATAGAAAGTACCTGCCATTGTGCCAAATGAGTCAAGTTCAGCCAAAACAGAACAGCTGTCATTGCTATGAAAGGACTCATTGCACTAGAAATGGTCATGTTTCCAAACTTACTGCTATAGTACACATGCATATGACCCAGTTAAGTGCATGGAAAAAGAAAAAATGCAGGGTGGTGTCCAAAGCGCCATCTGCCACATCTAATGTATGCCTACACCATCTATTGTACATGTGACTATGCATGCCAAAAGATGGTTGCTGCTGCAGGACACAAGCAATATCATCTTGTGATTTTTATTGTTGCCTCCTTGACATTTCATTAAGTTTCTAAAAGTCCTAAACAGATTAAAACATGGGTGGTAAGTCTGCCTTGGATGTTATTTAAACGTTTGTATCCCAATTTTCTCCCCAATGGGTCACCTCCCCACAGAGTATTGGGTCAGTGCCAGTAGAAAGAAATTTCTGGTCGTTCACTTCTGTTCTAACACAACATTCACAGAGCAAGGTTGACAAATTATCAAGAAAGGCAGGGCTGGCCCGAGGTGTTCCTGCGCCCTAGGCGAGTACAGATGCCAACCTCCCGGTGGGGCCTGGAGACCTCCCAGCTGGTGTGCGGTGCCTCAGGGCGAAGCTTGGCAGCCGGCAGCCAGCCCCATCCCAGTCCCGTCTTCTTACCTTCGGCACCCAGCAGCAGCAGCACCATTGGGGTGAGCAGCAGTGGCAAGAGACGGCCACCCATCCTGCACACCACACCGCCACTGCTCCAGCCACCCAGCCCCATTGCTGCTGCCACGCACAGCCAAGAGCGCCCACCCCCCCTCCACCTGACCAGCAAGATTTGGGGGAAAGGATGCTGCTGTTGCTGCTGCTACTTGGGCGGCCTCTCGAAGGCCAGGTGGGAGGTGAGCTCCGAGGCCCCCCTGGGGTGCCGACTGCGGCATGGGAGGGAGGGAAGGGAGGCAGGAAGGCAGGCAGGCATGAAAGGCAGAGCGGAGGCCTCGGAGGGTGGACTTTGGTGCTTCCTCTGGCGTGCGGTGCCTCAGGGCGGAGCTTGGCTTTGCTACCCACTCCCTGGGCCTTGCCGGCGAAGCACCCACTGCACCTCCTCCTCCTCAGCTAGGGCAGCACTGTGGAGCCCAAGATGACGGGGTGCCCAGTGCGGAGGGAGGGAGGGCAGCAGAGGGGATGCCGGCGGCCAGCCCCATCCCGGTCCCGTCTTCTTACCTTCAGCGCCCAGCAGCAGAACCACCATTGGGGTGAGCAGCAGTGGCAAGAGGCGACCACCCATCCTGCACACCCCACCGCCACCGCTCCAGCCACCCAGCCCTGTTGCCGCTTCCATGCACAGCCAAGAGCGCCCACCCACCCCCCTCCACCCAGCCAGCACAATTTGGTGGAAAGGATGCTGCTGTTGCTGCTGCTACTTGGGCGGCCTCTCGAAGGCCAGGTGGGAGGTGAGCTCCGAGGCCCCCCTGGGGTGCCGACTGCGGCATGGGAGGGAGGGAAGGGAGGCAGGAAGGCAGGCAGGCGTGAGAGGCAGAGCGGAGGCCTTGGAGGGTGGGCTTTGGTGCTTCCTGGCAGTGTGACACCGCCACTGGCTGGCTGACTCGAGGGGGCGTCACGGCACCTGGCTCCATGGAGAGGGTGCTTCTCCAGCTCCTAGTGCCGGGAGCATGCCGGGCTCCTGCGGGCTGCCCCTGCCTCTCCTCCTGGGCCCTAAGGGCCGGCTCATGCTGTAGGTGAATGCCTAGTTTGCCTAGTGGGTGAGCCGGCCCTGAACAAAGGATGCAGATTTTAGCAGAGTTACACCCTTTTATTGAAATCAGTGGACGTAGAAGGATATAACTCAGCTTGAATGGCACTGTTAGAAATAATCCTTGGGTTGGATCCTACTAGGGTTTTTTCCCCTTGATATCACTGCATTCCCTTCCACATGTCAGCTTCTGAATGTTTCTTATGGGTTCCATGATTCCAAACATAGCAGAGTTACACCCTTTTATTGAAACCAGTGCTCTTAGAAGGATATAACTCAGCTTGAATGGCACTGTTCGAAATAATCCTTGGGTTGGATCCTACTAGGGTTTTTTCCCCTTGATATCACTGCATTCCCTTCCACATGTTCCATGATTCCATACATGGCCTTTTTGGTTGTAAAAAAAAAGAATGTCTCTTTTTTTAGCTAATGGAAAAGCTGGTAGGATCTGATCCCTTGCCTCTGAATTTTGTTCAGAACTGTCATGGGGAAGGTACTGCTTAGGTGCCTTCTGGATCCCCTTGTTTCTTTCTTAAACAATAATACAATAATCCAGGACAGTTCTGGGAGAAGTACAGGTGCTATCTTACTTAGTGCTTTCCACTTCTTGGTTCAGGCAGTAATGACCCAAGGCCTGCCAGCTACACCTCTTACTTAACTGAGTTTTAAAGACTGCCTTCTGGGCAAACTTAGAGTTTAGAAGGAAGCTCCTTCCTCTGTGCTGGAATAGGTGCTACAACTGGGGGTGAGGAAAGCCAGATGTTGCTGTACCAAATACCCTGAATCCTCATATATTTGCCTATGGAAGTATAAAACACCTTTTACTTTATATCATAGCCAATGTACAAGAACTTCCACTAAAACTCCTCACAAGTCCTTATTCTGTGGTGGTAAAAAGTGTCATCAAGATACAGCCAATTTATGGCAACCCCATAGGGTTTTCAAAGCCACCCTGCATTACCTTGACCCTAATCCTAGCCTGGGCCATACAGGTCATGGACCTTATTCTGTACACAAAAATATACATACTCAGTGAGATCTATGCCATATAAAGTGGAAAAACTGTGGATCTCTTGGAACATACCTACACTGGTGGGAGTGCTTGACTATTCAGCAATTCTGGAAAGAAATAATCTCCCAAATCAATGGCATCATACAACAAACACTCCCTGTCACTCCGGAACTCTCCTTGCTTAATCTCTGGGATTCATCATTCGAGAACGATTCCAAAAAGACCCTTACCTCCATTCTTCACACGGCTGCAAGACTTACGATAGCGGCAAACTGGAAAGCCTCAACACCACCGACTCTGTCATCCTGGTACGACAAGATCTGGGATCAGTTTGTGATGAATAAAATCTCTAATATTGTAGACCGATTACTAAACAGCTCCAGTAAAACTTATGATAAATTTGTATGTACCTGGTACTCCACTTCATGACAGAACATAACGTGCTGCCCTCTAGGACGAGCTATCACACATGGCTTCACTTCTGATTTCACCCTGACCTCTGCCTTACTGCCAAGACTCCTCTTGTTGTTCAGAGTAGCAGACTCCCGAACTTGAGTAGCAGACTCCCGAACTTTAGACCTGACTCCATTCATTGGGATTTATAGTTCAAAAGTCATTTTTATATATGGGAACGGATCTGATACTAAATTATTATGTTATTTTGTTATAACTGTTGATGTATGTTGAAAACTTTGTTGGTGATTAACTGGCTGGTTTGTAATTTTGGATTCTCAGGACTTTTGCATACTGTTTTGCAGTTATTGTATATGTTATAAGTTATACTTGATCTTAATAAACATTTTTAAAACAAAAAAATAAAAATGAAAAATGAAATACATCCAAATCAGATTCTTTAACCATGGTCAAGCCTTCTTTGCCCACCCCTGCTGGCATTAGTGACGCTTTTGCCTGTTCTAAATAAATTAAAAGTAAACTTTCATAAAACAGCTATGGTGCCCTTTCCTTTCTGAGCTAAAAAAAATGTCGGCTAATGCATTGTGTGTTGTAAAATAAAGAGCTACTTATAATGAGTTTTATAGCAGAGCGTAAAGACTTTACAACTGCTTTATTGCAACGCTACACTTCTTAATGTTTACACTGTTAATTACATAATGCTTTTAAAAGGGATATGATATTAGAATGGGGCCCTAGTTGATAGATTTCCCCACCATGTACCATTAGCTATCTTGCTTTTATTTGCTTTCATAGCAACTACATGCATATCAGAGTAATACAGTATCATGGCACCAAGTAATGTCTGTCTAATCAATTTCTCCATGGCATTATAAAATGACTAATCTCATACTGGAAGCTATTAAACACTCTCATGCCATCACAGCCCACAAACCCCGCACTCTACTTTACAGATACTGTCTAGTTGTTATTGAAAAAAATCTGGTTTTGCACTGCTTCATGTCACATCAAACAATGCCTTCTAACCTCTTCAAGGGCACTTCATTTCATTTGGATTGGTAATCTTGGCAGAGAAGAGTAGAATTAATGATCCTCCAGAAATGTGGACGTATGTTGCCTACCGCACATGACATTGTGACAATGGAGGGAGAAGGTGTTTACAAAACCCCAGAACATGTAGAGTATTGAAATAAAGTCTGAACCAAAATTACTGATTCTTTTTTTTTGGGGGGGGGGGGAGAAAACCTTTGGGCTATTTTGTGGGTGATATTATTTTCAGTGTGCCTTTCAAAATGTTTCTTTAATTTGCCCATTTATTTGATGAAAGTTCCTGTCTTGTCAAAAGGGTTCGGGGGGGGGGGGGAGTCAGAAGGAAAGCATGTGACATTATGCAACCATTGCACTAATGACTAGTGCTACATACTAGAACATCATGGAAGGAGGGAATCAGACTATTAGATGCAGACAGTCTGTTGGAATTAGTCATGTGACTGGATTACAGCTTACCCTCCAGCTAAATAACTTAACAGAACATTGTAGCAAGAGTGCATCATTTGACAAGATGCCTTATGGATCCAGTATCTCTTCTGCCACTTTAAAAAAAAGCACCCGACTACATAAAAAACAAAACGCAAATTATCTTCTATATGTTCCCATACTTATATATACACTAGGAATAAGGCTCGTTGTGGAAATAAATACAACAAGTTCTAGAAAGAGGCTCTGGGAGAGTGCCCCGGCCTTGGGCACTCAGCGTCAATTTGCTGTGGCAACCTCAACAGGGTATAATGACACAGAGTCCACCATTTTCTCCAGGGGAACTGATCTTTGCCATCTGAAGAGCAGTTATAATTCTGAGTGATCACCAGCCCCCACACGGAGATTGGCAACAATAGTTTCCCATGAGGGAATGGCTGGCTTGGAGGATGAAGCCGATGGCATTGTACCTGTCTGAGGTCCCACCCCACCTCAAACCTCACCCTCT
>NW_015167062.1:1372887-1373208 GCF_001447785.1 Gekko japonicus
CCAGCCCCAATGAGTTTTCTCCCAAAGGCCAAATTAGGTGTGGAAAGGGCCTTTTACTGACAGAACCTGGTTGCCTAGCAACAGGCACTGAGGAGAAAGGACAGTTGCCAGCTCTGATTAGGGAAATACCTGGAGATTTGGGGGGAACCTGGAGATTTGGGGGGTGGATACTGGGGAGGGCAGCACTGGGGGGGGGTGGAAGGACTCAGCAGGGGATAATGCCTCTACCCTCTACACTTTGGAGGGTCTTTGGTGGGAGCGGTGGCACAGGCAGTTAAACGCCTGCTCTGTAACATCCTCCGAGCAGCCACTATGGTTGTT
>NW_015167062.1:1374104-1377328 GCF_001447785.1 Gekko japonicus
TGCTGGGTAGCCTTCTCTGTGGTACATCCTGCTGAGCTATCACCCTGTCAAAGCGCCGACCTTGTGGCTGAGGGAGAGGGGCTGCAAGGGACAGTGAAGGTGAGTGCTTCCCCTGCTTGCTGCCGCTCACTAGGTCTGCCTCCTTCTCCCCTGTGGAGGGGTTGCTGCTCCCTTGGTGGAGCATCCATCCCCTTCGGCATCTCCCTCTGGACTGAGAGCAATATGCTGGCTGCCAGCTCTGTGGGCGGGGTCGAGCCAACGCAGCAAGACAATGCAGTCAGGGGATTGGGAGTCTGCGAGACGGGCAGCCAAGTGGGTGAAAGGCTGTGGGAGCGTGTGGAATGCTGAGGAAAGTGGGACACAAAAAGACTTTTATATATAAGGAGAGATGTAAGGTTGTGTCCTCCCACACCACACAGCAATAGAAGTGCCTTCCTCCAATGCAAGAGGCTCTTCCTCTGTGAACACATGAATCTTCCCCAGACTAAGCAAGACCATTATTCAATCAAGGACAGTGTTGTCTACAACAACTGATGACAGCTTTCCAGGGTCTCGGGTACAGGTCTCTTACCCCACCTGATTCTGAAGATGCTGGAAATTGAACCTGAAACATTATTCATGCCAAGCAAATGCTCTGCCACTGAGGAACAACCCTGCTCCTGTGAGAATGGTAGAACCCAAACCATCAATATAAAATGATGAAAGAAGAACATGCATTAAGTGATTGCTTTAAAGTTAGGAAGGGGAAGATCTTGCCACAGAGGGCCTTTTTATGGGAATAAATAAATAATAAGGAAGTGTTGTACTATTTAAAAGATTACATGTACAATGGATACACTAAGAGCTTCATACATGACCCTTGCCAGACAAAGCAAGTGAATGTCAAAGCAAATTAATGAAAACTTCATTTATCAAACCTTCAAAGCTGCATATTACTGACTGAGCACACTTGTCTCCTTCCATGGGTATCCATAAAGATGCACCCGGGCCTAGTTGGTAGTATGTAATTATGTTTATTATCATAGCTCTAGCTCTTGTGAATAAAGACTGTTTAATTAGTGCCAGTGGAAGAATTTTTATGATGTGCATGCAAGAGGAATGAAAACAGCTTAAATACCAGACAAGCTGTGGAAAGGCAGATATATAATACTATACTTGCTAAGGTGGAAATTACTCTAAAAGGAGTTTCCAAACATTGTGCTTTCAGAGACTACTTTCTACAATGACTTCTCTGCTATGTTCTCCTGCAGGTCTGCCATAGAACCCATTTAGGGTTGCTAGGTCCCTCCTGACAATGGGCAGAGGAGAGGGGGGAACTTACCAGCAGAAAGAAGAAGGCCTAGGCCACACTTCCAGCAAGAAGAAGAAGAAGAAGAAGAAGAAGAAGAAGAAGAAGAAGAAGAAGAAGAAGAAGAAGAAGAAGAAGAAGAAGAAGAAGAAGAAGAAAAGATTGGATTTATACCCCGCCCTTCACTACTCAAAGGAGTCTCAGAGCGGCTTACAAACTCCTTTCCTTTCCCCTCCCCACAACAGACACCCTGTGAGGTAGGTGGGGCTGTGAGAGCTCTGAAACAAACTGCTCTTTCAAGAACAGCTGTGCCAGAACTATGGCTTGCCCAAGGTCATCCAGCAGGTGCAAGTGAAGGACTGGGGAATCTAACCCGGTTCTCCCAGATTAAAGATTAGATTATTGTGGTTTGGCCACAAACAGAAATGAACTGCAAAACTGTGGTTCGTGCCCATCCCTAGTCCCTGTTTCAAACTATGCATGTGAAAGTATCTTTTTACATGTGCAGAATTAGACATGGAACCTGAGGGATCTCTTTAAATCTATCATATACCAGCTTTGGGCTCTGGCATAATAAGTGTAGTGAGGACTGATGCTTAACCAGAAGATAGCGTTATTGTACAGAGTAGCAAAGAAAATTGAAATAGTAGCAACATGAGACAGTGAAACAGAACCATTCCAATGGTAGCAGCTTGCACTTGGTAAGCCAATAAACCAATCACCTTGCAAACCCTGATGTCTAGTTGTGGTTGTTTTAAAACCAAAATACCATGTTCAAAAACATTGTTCTTCCAGAGGGAAAAAACAACAACCACAACCTGAAGGACAATGATAAAGTGAGGGGTTACCCAAGAAGGGACCAGCAAATGCAAAAGGATGAACCGAAAAGGGATTTCAGGATTGGAAGGAAACATTCCCTATCCAGGTGGGTGTCAGCGGTGGGAGAAAACTAGGGAACAAAACTAACTAAAAATGGTGGAGCAGTAAAGGATCATTTTATGTAGCTTAGCTTTACCAGGGCCCAGACAGGTGAAGGAGTAACACTGGATGAAGACACTTCTGGGGTTGTTGTGAATGGCAAAATACTAGGATTTGTGCCCACATTGGAGGAAATATCAGGATCCAGTTGCTCTAGAAAGATTTAAACTTTTCTTTGTGGTAGACAATAGTAGGGGAAGGTAGTTTCAGAGGTTTGCAGCAGAACAACTAGATTCAAATCTTGTAGCATTTTATATACCAGCAAGGTTTTCAAGATATAAGTTTCTGAGAGTCAAAGCTCCCTTCATCAGATAGTAGGGGAAGGCTCCAGACAGAGAGAGGGAGATGGGCCCAGCTGTGATGATTCTATTGATGGAGTGGCAGGTAGGATTACTACAATGGTCCTGACCAGGCGTTTGATTAGGTTTTCACAGAGATTTGCATTGAAAAAGGAGATCTCTACTAGAGAGCAGTTGTAATTCTGAGTGATCTCCATCCCTCCCCTGGAGATTGGCAACAATGTTTCCCCATGAGGGAATGTCTGGCTTGGAGGGTGGAGTCGATGGCATTGTACCTGCCTGAGGTCCCACCCCTCCTCAAACCTCACCCTCTTCAGGCTCCATCCCTCAAGTCTCCTGGAATTTCCCATCTGGAGTTGGCAACCGTATCAGGACTGGCCCCAATGTGTTTTCTCCCAAAGGCCAAAATAGGTGACAGGACCCAGCTTAGTTGCCTACCAACAGGCACTGAGGGGAAAGTAGGGTTGCCAGGTCTAAGGAGGGAAATACCTGGAGATTTGGGGGGGTGGATCCTGTGGAGGGCAGCATTGGGCAGGGGGGTGGAAGGACTCAGTAGGTATAATGTCATAGGGTCCACCCTCCAAAGCAGCAATTTTCTCCAGGGGAACTGATCTCTGTCATCTGGAGATCAACTGTAACAGCGGGAGATCTCCAGGTCC
>NW_015167062.1:1378348-1381672 GCF_001447785.1 Gekko japonicus
GATTGTGTTATTGGTTTTGTTTCTGTTGAAGGGGAAGTGATGTGTTGTGAGTGAGGACATATTTTACCTCAGAATACAGCAGGTCCCATATGCAACTGACAATGCCAACTGTCTTGCGGAGGGGGGGAGGGAGTTTGAGGTGTGGAATGGAGTGAAGTCCAATCAGCTTCCATATGCAAATGACCTTGAAACGCTGGCCCAATCAGAGAAGAGTGGGCTGAAGTGGCCCTGCACTCAGTCTGCAGATGGTCCTCTCCTGTCAGAGGACCAGAGCAGACTGACCTGAACACTCTGGCCGGGGCTGACGTGGGCGAGACTACACAAAGCAGCCAGGCAACCCAGCCAGCATCTTCTGACTGACAGTTCAAGCCTCCAAACACTGTTGGTGTAAATTGGAACGTTGGGCCCCCACTACGGCTTTATATATAAGGGAGAGATTATGTTCTTTTTGTAAAGACTGTTAAGTTTGGATTATATTTATCTTTTATGTTTCACATATCATTGTTTTACTTAAGACTTAGGGCCTGCTAGACTCTCCTTTTAGATTTGTAGGATACCCCAAAAGAGGCCAAGTCACTTGTGGTAAAGATGGAGTTGCTTTATATATAAGGGAGAGATATTTTCTTTTTGTAAAGACTGTTAAGTTTGGATTATATTTATCTTTTATGTTTCACATATCATTGTTTTACTTAAGACTTAGGGCCTGCTAGACTCTCCTTTTAGATTTGTAGGATACCCCAAAAGAGGCCAAGTCACTTGTGGTAAAGATGGTGTTTATTAAGGTTTAACAAGGTGTTAACAGGCAGGGTGGTGGTTATACAGCAAAGCAAATCCAAAGCAAAGAATAGGCTTACAGCATCCTTCTCTGGAGACTGGGGATTGTTGCCAGTCCTCTTTAGATGTCAATCCATGGGACCAATCACTGGGCACATTTCTGTGCAGTTCCCCTTCAACCAGCAAGATCTAAAGACCTCAAGGTTTCTTTAGAATTTTAAAGTTGCTGCAATCTAATAGCAAGAAAATACCAGCACCTCTCCATAGTTTGGTTTCCCAAAGGCTGGCTGTTTACTGCCTGAAATGTTATCTCTAAGTATGTCCTTCTAGAGTGGAGGCTGAGCCTCCTTTGCAGGGCGGGCGGGCTATAAATTTGATAATAAATAAATAAATAATTGGCTGGAAATTGGGCAGCGCAGGCCTAAAGCCTGGGCTAGAGTGGAAGAGGGCAAATAGAGGGAATTCATGGGTTTCTGTAAAGATTCACTATATCCTCAACAGACAGCGGACCTCTGTGTGTAAACCTGCTATGATCATCTATATTTTTGACCAACAAAAAGCTGTGGTCAAAGATGGTATATTCTGCTATAAAGATGCTCAAGCACCCACCAGTTCAGTTTACGTTCTGTTCACCGGTCACTGAAAGGGAGCAGTTTTTTCTATTATTGATCCATTTGTGGTAGTCTAAAAGTTTGCTGTACTGCATTGTATTCCTTCCTAACCATGTAGTACAGCACAATTGTGTGTGTGCATGCGTGCATGCGTGCATGTGCTCACACAGCTGGGTTGAGTTGTACTACCCCCCCCCCCGCCGTGTAACCGCTCTGCTGTGTGTGCATGCGTGCATGCGTGCATGTGCTCACACAGCTGGGTTGAGTTGTACTACCACCACCACCACCACCCCCCCGCTGTGTAACTGCTCTGCTCAACAGGCAATTAAAAATATAAAAATCACTCAGAAATCACATAAACTAGTCAATCATAATGACTATATTTTAATAAAAGCCTATCCTTCATCTAAGTAGTCCCTAGCAGTGTTCTGTCTAAGCTGAGTTAGTGTGAGCTGGCTCACAGCATTTTAGCCTCTGGCTCACACATTTTTGCCTTAGCACAGGAAGGATGGCTCCAGAGCAAACTAATTTATGTAGCAGCCAAATTGCTCGCTCACAACTTTAATGTCAGTAGCTCACAAAGTAGAATTCTTGCTCACAAGACTCCACAGCTTAGAGGGAGCATTGGTCCCTAGTGATGCTAAGGGCTGCTAATTGTCTTTGCACATGCTCAGTTTTGGACAGAGAAAACACCACCACAGAACAATATAAACCTGTTTGGTAGATTTTTGTGGCTTCTTGGCAAGAACTGAACAGGCTGGGTGACCAGCTTCATCTGATCAGCACTTACTGTTTATGGTAAAATTCACAGCATCCCTATTATCACATGACTCATTTGCAAGATGGGGGCTTAATTTCTTCAGCACAACAGTTATTTTCAAACACTTAGTGACACCAGAAAAGGACACTTGGAATCAAGCTTTTCAGAACGTTAAGAAAACTTCACATTTGTCTTCATCATCTTCAGGTTCTTTATTGTGGTGGCATGATATTGACCAAATGTGAACTGGAGAAATCTTCATAGAGTCATGCTGCAGTAGTAAACACAATGGCAACTTTCGGTTTGGGATTTGCCTTCCAACAGCTACCAGAGCTCTGCCCTCAATATGGGGGAAAAAACCCTAATAAAATAAAGCCCTTTAACATGTCTTTTATTAGACTGGTGAGCAAACATAATTCTGCTTCAAGCCTCAGAGAGCATATGTTTAAATTTGGAGTTTAATGTCTCTAGCTTTATGAAATAAAACATCTGTTCTCAGATCCCAAAATGCTGGGTCTCTGTCATTCTCCTCAATTTTAGCTTTGCCTTTATATGATCTTGGTGCCCTGGGGTGAGATATGTTGCAATATTTGCATCTGGCATTTCATTACAGGAAGATGTGAAAGTTCCTATTTGAGAGGTTACACCAGAACTGGCACAAGTAGTTTTTACACATTCACTACTTCAGTTTTGAATCTCTACAGCAACAACTGTGTTGTGAAATGCTTCTCCATCCCTGCGATTAGATTGCAATTTACAAATCTGGACTGCATTTATGGAAGAAGAATTAACTGTTTGAGCCCTACATGCTATGCTAGAACAGATTAGGAATGTGCAAAATTCCCTCTAAGAAATGCTCTCTGTGTGTAAAGTGCTATCAAGTCACAGCCGACTTATGGTGGCTTTCAAGGCAAGTGAGAAGCAGAAGTGGGTCACCATTGCCTTCCTCTGCAAGAGTCTGCCTTGGTGGTCTCCCTTCCATGTATCAAGTCTGCTTAGCTTCCATGAACTGACAGGGGTAATTTTCTGCAGAAGCACACAGGAGCGAAGCTCCAGCAGTAGCCCCACCCCCTGCTCCCAGCACTCCTCAGTCAGCGCAAGAAGCAGCCAGGTAAATTGCAACACCCCCCCCCCGGGCCCCGGGTCCAAAACAGTCCAGTGGCACCTTTCAGACCAAGT
>NW_015167062.1:1381778-1409543 GCF_001447785.1 Gekko japonicus
GTGTTGCCTTCTGACACACTTCCGGTGATGTCAGGGGGTGTGGCATATGCAAATGAGTTATGCTAATGAGCTCCTGTACCTCTTTTTCTACGAAATGACCCCTGTGAACTGATGAGATCAAGCTATACCATGCTGCTTTCTGGACCCTAAGAAATCCTAGCCCTATTAAAATGGCATTTACCCTTCAAAATTCCTCTCTCTTTTCACCAGTGGAAGACTTCCAAAATTCACTTGGAATGTTAAAGTTAGTGTCAACTCAAGAGCAGGAAAAAAATCCCTATCCAGCCCCCCCCCCCCAAAAGGTATTTTTAAAAGACAAAAGTTTCTTGGGGGTTTGCCTCCCAAGGGCTTGCATCCAGTGTTGTCAAACAAGGGCTTCAAAGAGGTGAACAGAGATTGAAATCGGCGCAAGAAACAAAGAGGGGTGTGTGTCTGTTTGCTTGAGGTTGTTCCTCAAGCTGTTTGGGGTGTCTCCTGAAAATATCTTAGTTTTTGGTGTGTGGTCTGGAAGCACATGGTCCTGCTTGGGAGGGACTTCTGATGAGTGAGGTGAGTCAGCTGACTACTATTGCCTAACTCCTGAGAGTGGAACCACAGCTCACAGCTATAACTTACAGTTCATCAGAAGTCAGATTCTCTAAGAAGGTACACAGGTTTCCTGGGAATTTGCACCCGGTGCTTTTGAACATGGGCTAAAAACAGGGGAGTTGAGCTTGGGAGTTCAGCAAGGGAGTTCAAGTAGAAGCAGGAGAGTGATTCCAGTCAGACATAAAGTTCTGCTTTAGCAAGGAGAGCAGTCTACCACATTATCCTTCCTGCTACAGTAGTGTGCAGACCTTCAGGGACTTACTAGAACAGTCTCTGTCCTGTGCTGATACTTCTTAGCTGTCATGGAACTTGAGGGTCTTGAGACTGGAGGGCATCAGGTTGAGGAGGTGGGACATGATCCACTTCCACGGATCATGGACTAATATCCTCTCATTCCGAGGATCTCCCTTTGGGTTGGGGTGTGTGTGAGCTTTTGGTAGTAGGTGATTTGCTTATTGGGAATAGAGAGAGTGGGTCTGTGACAAGCATTTTGAGCACATGGTGGCTTGACTGCTCGAGGAAAGTTGTGGACATCACACAGTGTCTAGATAGGCTGATAGTGCTGGAGAGAAGCGAGCAAATAGGCTGATAGTGCTGGAGAGAAGCGAGAAGCGAGCCATTATAGTATACACTGGTGTGATGGACAGTAAATAGTTAATACTGTAACTTCATCTGAGGACCTTGAGTGACAGGTGATTCAAATGGACTCTTCAGTTGAGAGTGGCAGTTAAGAACTGACAGTTGACTAAGAAGGAAGGCTAATAAACTGGGAGAGGATCAAGAAGGATCCTGAGTTAGGAAAGTGGGAAGCTTTGTTGTTGTTCAGTCTCACAGTCGAGTCCGACTTTTCGCAACCCCATGGACCAGCTCCCGCCAGGCCCTCCTGTCTTCCGCTGTCCTCTGAAGTTTGCTCAATTTCATGTTCGTTGCATCTATGACACTGTCTAACCATCTCATCCTTTGCCGTCCCCGTCTTCTTTGACCTTCAATCTTTCCCAGCATCAGGGTCTTCTCCAGTGAGTGCTTCCTTCTCATTTGGTGACCAAAGTATTTGAACTTCAGCTTCAGTATCTGGCCTTCCAGGGAACAGTCAGGGTTGACTTCTTTTAGGATCCACTGATTTGATCTCCTTGAGGTCCAAGGGACTCTCAAGAGTCTTCTCCAGCACCATAGTTCAAAAGAATCTATTCTTCGGCGCTCGGCCTTCCTTATAGTCCAACTCTCGCAGCCATACATGACTACTGGGAATACCATTGCTTTGACCATGCGGACTTTTGTTGGCAGGGTGATGTCTCTACTTTTTATCATGCTGTTTAGGTTTGCCATCGCTTTCCTCCCAAGGAGCAGGCGTCTTTTAATTTCATGGCTGCTGTCACAGTCTGTGGTGATCTGGGATCCCAGGAATGTGAAGTCTGTCACTACTTCCACGACTTCCCCTTCTATTTGCCAAGGAGTGATGGGGCCGGATGCCATGATCTTAGTTTTTGTGATGTTGAGCTTCAAGCCCACTTTTGCGCTCTCCTCTTTTACCCTGAGCAAGAGGATCTTTAGGTCCTCTTCACTTTCTGCTATTAGAGTGGTATCGTCTGCATATCTGAGGTTGTTGATCTTTTCCCCAGCAATCTTAATTCCCGCTTGTGATTCATCCAGGCCAGCATTTCGCATGATGTACTCTGCATATATATTAAATAAGCAAGGCGACAATATACATCCTTGTCGTACTCCTTTTCCTATGCTAAACCAATCAGTTGTTCCATATCCAGTTCTAACTGTCGCTTCTTGGCCCTTATACAGGTTTCTCAAGAGACATGTGAGGTGGTCTGGTACTCCCATCTCTTTAAGGACCTGCCATAGTTTGTTGTGATCCACACAGTCAAAAGCTTTAGCATAGTCAATGAAGCAGAAGTAGATATTTTTCTGGTACTCTCTTGCTTTCTCCATAATCCAGCGAATGTTGGCAATTTGATCTCTAGTTCCTCTACCTCTTCGAAACCCAGCTTGTACTTCTGGTAGTTCTCTATCCACGTACTGTTGAAGCCTAGCTTGTAGGATCTTGAGCATGACCTTGCTAGCGTGTGATATGAGTGCAATTGTGCGATAGTTTGAACATTCCTTGGCATTGCCCTTCTTTGGGATTGGAATGTATACTGACCTTTTCCAATCCTGTGGCCACTGTTGCGTTTTCCAAATTTGCTGGCAAATGGAGTGCAGAACTTTAACAGCATCATCTTCTAAGACTTTGAATAGCTCAGCTGGAATACCATCACCTCCACTAGCTTTGTTGTTAGCAATGCTTTCTAAGGCCCATTTAACTTCACATTCCAGGATGTCTGGCTCGAGGTCAGTGATTATACCGTCGTGGTTGTCAAGGACATCGAGGTCTTTCTTGTATAGTTCTTCTGTGTATTCTTGCCATCTTTTCCTAATCTCTTCTGCTTCTGTTAGGTCCCTACCGTTTTTGTCCTTTATCATGGCCAGCTTTGCATGGAACGCTCCCTTGATTTCTCCAATTTTCTTGAAGAGATCTCTAGTCCTTCCCATTCTATTGTTTTCTTCTATTACTTTGCACTGTTCATTCAGGAAGGCCTCCTTATCTCTCCTTGCTGTTCTCTGGAAATCTGCGTTCAGTTGGGTAAATCTTTCCTTTTCGCCTTTGCCTTTCGCTTTCCTTCTTTCCTCTGCTATTTGTAAAGCCTCATCAGAAAGCCACTTTGCTTTCTTACATTTCTTTTTCTTTGGGATGGTGGTGATTGCTGCCTCCTGTACGATGTCACGAACCTCTGTCCATAGTTCTTCAGGCACTCTATCTATCAAATCCAGACCCTTGAATCTATTCTTCACCTCTACTGTATATTCATCAGGGATGCGATCTAGGTCAAACCTGAATGGCCTCGTGGTTTTCCCAATTTTCTTCAGTTTAAGTCTGAATTTTGCAATGAGTAGCTCATGATCTGAGCCACAGTCAGCTCCAGGTCTTGTTTTTACTGACTGGATAGAGCTTCTCCATCTTTGACTGCAAATTATATAGTCAATCTGATTTCGGTGTTGCCCATCTGGTGATGTCCATGTGTAGAGTCGCCTCTTAGGTTGTTGGAAAAGGGTGTTTGCTATGACCAGTGTGTTCTCTTGACAAAACTCTGTTAACCTTTGCCCTGCTTCATTTTGCTTTCCAAGGCCAAACTTGTCTGTTATTCAGTGGGAAGCTTAGCCATCCCTAACAAGTCTGAGGGAAACAGCTCCTAAAAGATGGGGGTGCTTCGTAGCCTGTGGACAAGGAAGAAAATTGGAACTTGTGTGAATGTTTCTGCCTTCACCAGCATTAGTGTCTATGAAACAAAGAAGCTTTATGCTAGTTTATATAAGAAAAACTGTCCAATAATCTCTCTTCTTAAGTTTTAAAGATCTGTCTGAATAACAGAAACAGTTACTTGTTTGTGACAAATTATCTGGTGTTTATTTTTATACAAGGTACCTTGTGCTTGTTGTCTCTTCACATCATCATACATCCTAAACTTGATTCATACTTGACCATTTCCCCTCAGAGTTAAATATAACAGTTTGTTATTTTTGAACTACCCTCAGCCTCTCATGTGCCATTATTAAACCAGGACAAAAAGAAAGATTTTAGTCTCTCCCCTCAGTTCCCTCGACCAGGTCATCTTCTAATAATATACATTCAAATGACTGAGTGGGGCAGCTAGAGAAAAACAAAGGAAAAAAAGGGAAAGGAGCTGTTCAGTGAAGAACAACGTAAAAGGAAATCCTGTGAAATTGTCATGACTGGCACCACAGATATTGGGAAATATAGTACTTTGGTCCTGGAGGGGAAAAAATTAGGTTACAGCAGAAAGTAAAAGGCCAGGAGTTCAAATGTAGTGTTCTCAGATTTGTTACCAGTTGCACTTGCACAGCCAGCTAGACAACCACAGATTAGTGGTCTCAATGCATGGTTGAGAAAGTGGTGCTGGGAGAAAGAGTTTACATTTGTTAAGTACTAAGGGACTATTTGGGACAACCAAAGGGGAACCATGCTGCTAGCACTTAATATCATAAAGGTGGTAGATCAGTTCATACAGGGCATAAGGTGTAATAAGTTAGGAAAACATTAGAGGAATGAATTTCCCAACATAATTGTTATGTATGGAGATACTAGGCCCTAAGTGTTACATAAAAACATGTGGGAGAACTACTATTTTCTACCTGATCAAACCTATCAGGCTGATCTCAAGATGGAAAATGAAATAAAGGAGATGTGGGAGAACTACTATTTTCTACCTGATCTCAAGATAGAAAATGAAATAAAGGAGGTGATTAAAACTGATAATGTTATGGTACTGGGTGACTTTAACTGCCCTCACAATGACTGGGTAAACGTGCTCAAGTCATTCTGTAGAAATAAGACTCCTAGACATAATATTATTAAGTTCAACATTCATGTCAATGAAAAGTTATACCTATATATAAAGCATTTACATTTGATTTAAAAAGAGGGAATTTTATAAAAATAAAGGAAATAGTTAGAAGGAAGCTAGGAGAGTCAACAGAGTCAAATCCCTAGAAGATGTTTGGAAGCTATTTATAACCACACTAACTGAAGCACAGATAGAATTTGTTCCTTTCCTTAGGAAGGTAGTGCCAAGTCTAAGGATGTCTGTGTGGTTGACTTGAGTTAATCAAGGGAGCCAAAAAAGGCAAAAAAAAGCTTTCTTTTAAAAAGTGGAAGGTCTGCCTCTGCACCAGTGAAGTGAACAGAAGGGAGCTCAGGTCTGGCAAAAGATGTATAAGTTAATAATTATGCAAGCAAAATGAGAATTTGAGGAGTGGATAGCTAAAAGTATGACAAACAATAAGCATTTATTTAAATATATGCAGAGCAGGAAAGTGGCCAGAGAGTGAGCTGGGATCTTATAATAAAGGGATTTCTAAAGAAAGATAGGGAAATGGCAGAGAAGCTAAATGAATTATTTGCATGTGTTTTCATTCCAGCAACAGAGTCTGAAGAACTTAGCCAGACTGTGATGATGAGAGATAAAAGTTCTAAAACTACTGGGGGAATTTAAAAGCAGTAAGTCTCCAGATCTTGATGGCCTACACCCAAACAGTATTTAAGAACACAAATGTGAAATTATTTATCTTCTAAACAGTATACATAACTTATCACTAAAATCAGCCACTGTCCCAGAAGAATGGAGAGTAGCAAATGTCACCCCATTTTTTTTAAAGGGTCTAGAGGGGAATCAGGAAATGACAGGCCAGTTAGCCCAAGCAAATAACTAGACATTGTAATTAAAGGTAGAACTATTAGGTACATATGGTAACAAAGCCTGCAGAGAGAATATGGACATAGCTCATAAGTGATAAAAACTGGACTGTGCAAGTAATGTGCAAAAGGGACTGAGCTGTGTGGTGACCCAAAAATGATGCCAACTACAGACACACACCCAGAAGAAGGAAGCCTTCCTTTGAGATGATGTTCCAATGGTTCTTAAGGTTACCTGCCCTCTTACCTGCTGTAAGGTGGACCAGCTCCCTAGCCACATGTAGCACTGAAAACCAAGGCAGAAGACCAAAGACATGGAATCCAAACACCATGTGGAAGCTTCTTCCTTGCACGCACAGGCAGCATTCCCCTTCCCCCACCCAGCCTCACCTAGCTGAAGCTACAGCCATGAGATAATGGAGGAATGTCCATGACAATGACTCTGGCTGCATGAGTCATCATCCCTCCAGGTGCCACTGCCCTGCCCAGAATTACTAGATCTCAACATTGTCCACTCCCTTAGACCCTTCCTCCTGAACCCAGGTCCAATCAGCATGCTTTGGGGACGGACCAGCAGGAGTTGTGCTAGGGGATGTGGCCAGCCTAGGCCCCCCCATGCCACTTCATAAAAGAGGGCAACCCGCCATGCTCTCTCTCTTGCTGTCTCTCTCCTATACCCACCCTAACTCCACGATTCTTGGTTGCGCAGCCATAGTCTCCACATGTCTCTGCTGGTTCAGGACACAACCCTATTGCCCCATAGTCTCCCTTATTTTTCCTAAGGAATTGCTTCATTCCACCAAGGGCAGGTAAAGTATTACCCCTCAATTATCCTGCTAAGGTGAATGTGCTATCTACTTCTCTCTAATTTTCCTAGACCTGTGCATTTGTGAGTGTGTTTGGATTATTGTATGCTTGTGAGATATCTTCAGTAAACAAAACCATTTTATACTGAAGCCAGCCTTTGAGTCTATTTCTGGTGCGCCTATAAGAAGTGGGACCCCTGTATACATAGGTGCTTACTCCTTTATCTGCCTATTGCCTTGCGTAATATCATACGTCCCCAAAGATCATCAGTGATTGGAGGCAATCAGGCTAACATCTTTGTGTTCAGAGACAATAACCTCTGAATACCAGTACCAGGAGATAACATTAGGGGGAGGCCTTGGCCTCTATGCCTTGTTTATTATTTATTTTATTCAGAGGTCATTTCGGGGGGGAACGCGGGGGAACACAGTTCCCCCAGGTGAGGTGCAGGGGGTGGGGCACATGACAAAGCCCCGCCCCCTGCTTCTGGCCGCCCCGCTTCCAGCCCTCATTCAGCCAGGAGGAGGCAGGAGAAGAGGGAGGGTAAGTTGCTTCCTCCCCACCTCTCCCCACCCCTGCCTGCCTGGGGCCAGGGAGGGCCTTGGCGGGGCTTCCTTGCACTCCCGCTGGCCTTGCAGGTCCACCGCCGGGCCCCTGATGTCAGGGGGTGTTGCATATGCTAATGAGTTATGCTAATGAGTTCCCCTAGCTCTTTTTCTATGAAATGACCCCTGATTTTATTTGCTTCATTTATAGGCCACCTTTCTCCCCAATGGTAACCCAAAATGGCTTACATCATTCTCCTGTCCTCCATTTTATTCTCATAACAACCCTGTGAGGTAGGTTAGACTGAGAGGGTATGGCTGGAAAGCTTTTATGGCAAAGTGGTGATTGTTGTTGGTGTTGGCAGAGTTTAAATATGCAAAGGAGCAGAACACCAACTGTTTAAGTAAAATAACTCAGTTTATTAAGGAAGGATTTATTTATTTCATTAAAATTATATTCTGCCCTCCCCACATTGTAGGCTTAGGGCAGGTACAAATATATATGCATCTGCAATTAATGCAGATTTACAAATGAAAACATATTACAATAATAAATTAATATCCATAAAATCATCAGTCTTAATTCATTACAATCATTAGCATTTAAAACAATAGTGCACCTCAATGACAGATAGTGTGGTCCCAGTCTGGCTTCCAGGATCTGCAGTCACTGGGGGGGGGGGAGCCTAATCAAAATGGATGCCCACTGCCTCATCTAAAGGCCTGGTGGAAGAGTTCTGTCTTGCTGACCCTGCAGAGCTGTAATAATAATAAACTCTAAGAACAGAGGAGAAGGAGAGAGGCTTAACTAACTGACTAACTCCTGTGATAGACAGGAATGAAAGGGGAGGAATGATGGAGCAGGAAATCTCCAAAGAGGCAATCAGGAGCAGGAAGGACATAATTGTGGGAAGTCCCTAATCTAGCTATGATAACTAGCAATCCTTCAGCTGTCCCCTATAGGCTGTTCCGATGATCTTCGAGTAGGTGCATTATAGAACTTGTATATTCTAACAGTTGGACCAGAGGAACTAGTTGGCCACTGTGTGAGACAGGATGATAGACTAGTGGTAGGGCTGCCAAGTGGGGGCAGGGGGCGGGTAAACCTCTGCTTCGGAGGCCCGATTTCCACCACCGTGGAATTAGGCCCTGGGGGGGACTCCACCCCCAGAAGCGCAGTGTGGATGCGTCACCAGAGGAGATGCAACCATGTCAATCACATTGGGGGCGTGGCCCCGATTGTTATGGTTTTCCCTCCGACGATCGGGGCCACACCAACGTGATCGATGTCATGTGTAACTTCCGGTGATGTGCTGGCGGCACGCGTGCGCTTCGCACGCACGTCCATCAAGGAACGGCTCCCGGAGCCCGGCGAGGCTCCCCTGCTGGTAGGATATTTTTACTTGGCAAACCTAACCAGTGGTCTGATCCGGCGGGGCACTTCCTATGTTCTTAATGTTCAGTTCCATCATTGAAATGTGACCCTTATTTTAGGTGTGTTAAATAAATTTTCTATTTTACTTACACACACATATATAAACAACATTGGTAGGCCTGCCTTTCTCTGAAATAATCAAGGCCCAAGGTGGATAATAACAATAACATCAAAACAAAATAAAACACACAAAAGAGTAACAAAATTAGAACAGCCAAAAGAAAACTTAAAAATAGAGTCCAGCAGAAAACACAGGCCTTCAAGGACTTCCCAAAAGAAAGCAGTCATCCAGAAGAGAGAAAGTATCTTCTAAAAAAGTTGTGTTCTGGAGTCCCTTCAGATCTCCTTAAGAGATGTTCATCTTCTGATTTCTTTTGGAAGACTGCTTCAGCACATCGAAGGAATCATAGAAAGGCCCGTGATTGGGCAGCAAATACATGATGCAGAACCAAATTGTTCTAGGTCTTTATTGGGCTCTTACATAAACTGCCACATCTTTGTTTTACATTGCTAGCTACTTGTCCGTATACTGACTTTTGTGACAGTAACAGCCTCTTCATTGTCCTCGTTTATTTTAACCATTCATCATTATGTAAGATTTCCATTAGAACCAATTAGCATTTTGCTTGATGAAAGACCAGTGTTTAGGCATCAGTCATTGCAACAAAAATGAGCCTGGGTGGGACCTGCAACCTATTTTCTTGCACTCAGGGGTCATTTCGTAGACAAAGAGGTGCAGGAGCTAATTAGCATAACTCATTAGCATAACTTATTTGCATATGCCACACCCCCTGACATCACTAGAAGTGTGTCAGAAGGCAACACCAACCGCTCAGGCTCCACTGGACTGTTTTGGATTGCTAGCTATTGGGGGGGGGGGCGTGCAGATCTGTCCTCACAGAGGAGGGAGAGCTTGTACCTGAATAAAATTTGGTCTTAAAGGTGCCACTGGACTGTTTTAGGCTGGGGGGGGGGCTCTGCAGCTTATCTGGCTGCTTCTTGCTCTGACTGAGGGCTGCTGGGAGCAGGGGGTGGGGCTTGTTCCATGTGCCCACCCCCTGGGCTCTTTACTGCCGGAGCTCCGCTCCTGTGCGCTCCTGCAGGAAATGACCCCTGCTTGCACTCAAAGCTAGAACCAGGATTCTGCATGCCAGTCAAGACTGGTAATGAATCAAAGAGCTAGAAGACTAGTGAGCTGAGATATGAAACTGCTCTTTGAATGCTGGCTATCTGACTTGATAGCTAAACTTATTGACACGTGTAGACCTAAAGGTTGCTATCCAAATTGGCTCAGTGGACATTTCAGTGACACATTTCATTGCTGTCTGAAATCCTGACGAACATAAAGGAAGGAAAATGAAAGGAGGAAATACCATTACTACCCCCCCATTGGTGTTTCTGCTCCCCCAACCTCGAACACAGATGGAGAGGCTATGACTGCATAATCGTATTAATGTTTTTAGGTAGTGGTAACCCATGTTGTGAAGGGCAGGTTTACTGCATATGGAAATAGCTTGATCTGGAGATAGCAGTCGGTGGCTCTAGGCAGTTGTGTACAGTCAATATCAGCTCTACGGAGTGTTAGGGAACTTCAGGAAACAGAAGAATTATGACCATAGTAAGTAAGGGAACAATGTCTCAGTAGCATACATTACTACTTCCTATAGAGAACTGTACAAGCCACTGTGGAGTTGCAGATAAAATGTTGGACCTGAACTGAAGAGGACATGGTTCAATTTCCTGCCCAGTTATCAACTGCACTGTGTTGTTCTAGGCAGTATCGTGGTCAGGGCCAGTGCCAGGTTTTTTTGCACACTAGGCGAGGCTACCTTCTGCCTGCCCCCCTGCCCCCCAGACCCACCAATTTTCAAACATAAATGCATTTTAGGAAGAATGAAAAACACAACATTTTAAATTGCTAATTTCTTTTCTTTTTTTAATCATGAGAACAAGTAATACAATCTCTTATTTTCTCTCTCAAACAGAAAAAACACAAATCACAAAGCATTTTGAAAAATCCTGTTAATTGTGACGTTGAAATTTAAGTCTCTTTAATGTTTCCATTTCAGGCACATCAGAATCTCATTTTGCATGCCTTTTCTTTAGCAAATTTTGTCACCAGTTCCTTCAGGTCAAGCGCTGATGCTTCAGCCTGTTCAATTGAAACAGTTGCCAAACCAAGTAGTCTCTTTTGCAGCATTGTTGAGTGTATGTGTGTTTCGATAAGTTTGAGTTTTGAGAAGCTCAAGTGTTCACCACTTGCCACTGACACTGGAAGTCTGAGAAGGATCCTTAGAGCAATACGAACTTACAAAAACACTCAGTTAAACCTCAGTTAAAAGCCTGGGTGAAAATGGAATGTTTTGGCCTTTACGCCCAAAATTAGTAAGGTGCCAGGTAGAGTTGCCAGTCTTCTGGTGGGGTCTGGAAATTCCACAGAATTACAATGGATCTCCATATAACAGAGACCTGTTCCCCAGGAGAAAATGGCAGCTTTGGAAGGTAGGCTGTATGGCAATATACCCCACTGAGCCCCTTCCCCTCCCCAAACCCCACCCTCCCCAGGTTCCACCTTCCAAATCTCCAGGAATTTCCAAACTCAGAACTGGCAACCCTAGAAACCTGGTGAACCTCCACTCTGAGGCAATGTTCCCTCTAAGCTGTGGAGTCTTGTGAGCAAAAATTCTCCTTTATGAGCTACTGGCATTAAAGTTGTGAGTGAACAATTTGGCTGCCGCATAAATTAGTTTGCTGTGAAGCCATCCTTCCTGAGCCAGGACAAAAATGTGTAAGCCGGAGGCTAACAAACTCTGAGCTAGCTCACACCAACTCAGCTAAGAGGGAACACTGCTCTGAGGGAGTGCCATAAATGGAGCACCACCATGGAAAATATCCTTCATAGTCACCCACCATGCTTCAGAAGGTAGGGACATTAGGACAGGGGCTTAATTAAAGATCTTCTGTTGGGCAGGATAACATTAAAAGCTGCCTTTGCCCAAGATAAACCTCACAATAGCATTATAAACTTTTTTGTCATTTTTTTTGAACCAACAATTGGGGGGCTTATACATCTTTTAAATCATCCTACAGTATGTCACCTCATCCCTGTATATCTATAATGGTAGAATATCTATACTCAGATGAATTCCTGGCTGTCATGCAGCCACTGACAGACTGAGAACTTCACCAGGGAGGGGAAAGTGGCAATTCTAGTTCTGGAACAGATGAATGCACTTCAGTCTACACATTCAACAAAATGAACTGCTAGAATGGCCAGTGAGCGAGCGATTTGGCTGCTGCATAAATCAGTTTGCTCTGCAGCCATCCTTCCTGAGCTAAGTGTGAGCCAGAGACTAAAAAACTGTGAGCTATCTCACACTAGCTCAGCTTAGAAGGAACACTGCTCACAGGCATCGCAGCTCAGGCAAAAACTCCCTCCCTTTATGCCCCACACTCACACCTTCACCCAAACTGAGGCAGGATGACATCCGCCCCAGGGCGAGGGGAGGGGAAGGCACCCCATGCCATCACTCACACCTGTGCACCTTTTCTTTCAGACTTCCTGGACCAACAAGCCTTGACCCCCCCAATGACACCTCTGGGGGCACTGCTCTTTTCCAGCAGCCACCAGCCTCTCCACTGGGGGAGGCAGCTTCTTCCCAGAGTCCTGCTTGGGCCAGCTCCCTCCCCTCCCCATGGCTGGCAGGGCTGGCTGGCATTTCTGGGCCACTCAGATGCCGCGACAGCACCCCCAGGCCCTGCCCGTCTCTCCTATCTCCGGGCGGAAGGAGATGAGTCTTCTTCTGCCTGCCTGCCTGCCTTCCCCCATGCTGCAGAGAAAGAGAGGACTTCTGCATCCCCACCCCACCACCACTGCCAGCATGCAAGGAAGGAGCCTCATGGTGCACTGGGGGCACCTCATCCCACAGGCTGGGCTGGGCAGTGAGGGCAGCTGCTCTCTGCTGTGATCTGCCACCACCGCTGACTAATGACAGAGTGGCTCCTACTCCCCAGCACTACAGGCGCTGCCTCTCTCCCTCCCTGCTGCTCAAGGGGGCCTCCAGGGCCCTGCAGTCAGGACGCGTCTCCTGGCGGTGAGTTGAGCGGGGCTTTTGGTGAGGGAGGGGTGGGCGGGGCAGCAGGCCAGCTCAGTGCTCTTCTTAAAATGGTGCTATAGGCAACTGCCTAACCTGCCTCTATGGATGAGCCAGCCCTGATCGTGGTTTCCTGAAATAACTTGCTGTGACAGACAGTAAATGGTCAATACTGTAACCTGATCTGAGAATCTTGAATGACAGGTGTCAGACTCCTGCAACAATCAAAACCAACAACTCGCTTCTTTAGAAGGAAGGTTTATTGATCAGTATTGGCAGAACATCTCTACTTCAGGAACTGTGTTAAGACTAAAGCATAAAGCATGGGGTGAAGTGATATACAGTTTTCAAAGAGGGTCACTGGGTGGCTAAGAACCAATGAGGGGAGAAGAGGGCCCCACCAGAATGTAACAGTCCCACTTTCCCGGTAAAGGTGGTCCGGTGAAGCATTCAAGGGCAGGCACATAAAACATACAGATAAGAGAGCAAGCATCACTGAGGCAACCAAGAAACTGAAAGTGCATTCCAAGGAGTGAACAATCTCCCCCACACCAGCCTCCATGGCAGCAAGCTGATAACAGGGGATTCAAATGATTGAGTCAATTAATGAGTGACAGTTAAGAGGGACAGTTAAGGACCGACAGTTGACAACAGAAGGAAGGCTATAAAGGAGTGAGAGGATCAAGAAGGATCCCCATTCAAGCTGGAGGGAAATAGCTCCTAGGAAAGGGGGGTGATCCCTACCCAGTCTAAAGGAAACAGCTTCTAAGAGAAGGGGTAAATGTTAGCCTGTGGATAAGGAAGGAAACTGAAATTTATGAATGTTCCTGCCTACACCAACTTAAGTGTCTGTGAGACAAAGAAGCTTATGTTCGTGTATTTAAGCAGAGACTGACGAGAAATCTCTCTCCTCACATTTTAAAGACCTTTCTGAATGACAGAAAGTTATTTGATTGTGACAAATTATCTGGTGTTTGTATGTATACAAAGCTACCTTATTCCTGTTATCTGTTCACCTCATAAATCCTGCACCTGATTCTGACCTGACCATTTCTCCTCAAAGTTCAATAAAACAGTTTGTTATTTTTTTAACTATTATCAACCTCTCATGTGCCATTATCAAACAAGAACAAAAGAAGGATTTTAATCTCTCCCTCAGTTCCCTAGGCTGGGTCAGCATCTAACAATATTCATTCAAATGACTGGATGGGACAGCCAAAGAAAAACAAAGAAGAAAAAAGAAAATCCTGTGAATAAGAAGAGAAGAGATTGGATTTATACCCTGTTCTTCACTACCCGAAGAAGTCTCAGAGCGGCTTACAATCCCTTTCCCTTTCTCTCCCCACAACAGACACCCTGTGCAGTAGGTGGGGCTGAGCTCTGAAAGGATTTATGACTGACCCAAGGTCACACCAGCAACTGTATGTGGAGGAGGGGGGCATCTCAGTTCTCCAGATTAGAGTCCATGGTCCTAACCACTACACCAAACTGGAACATGGAATGAGGGAGGGCAAAATTGTTATACTTGTCTTACACCATTCTTGTAAGGAACAGAATAGAATAACCACCACTTACCTTACTTTAATTCTTGCATGAAACACACTTGATACACTGGATCCAAATGAATGAGACTTTTCTTCAGCTACTATCATTGTATGTTATGAAGAATTGCATTTTTTTCTTTGGAGGTTTAGATTGAGGAAAACCTTCACTCTGAGTTTTAAAAGTCCCTGTGGTGAAACGGGTTCCAGTTTTCAGCTTTGGGTGTTGGGCTGTCCACTGTGATTCATAACTCGGCTGTTCATGTCCCACCCTCTTCCCGTGGGTGTATCTCAATCCTTAAATTTGCTGCCACCACTCACTGAATTGTCACGGCCTTTTTAGAGGGACAGTGAGACCCCTCTGGCTGATTCTCTCTATTTGAAGATGGAATCCCCAATCTTCAGGGTGTCCCTGGAAGTTGGCCACCCACGGGTTTGGCCTTCACTTGCTTCCTGCCCCACCCTTTTTGTAGTGTGCAGAGTGGGGGAGACTATGTGGTCAGAGCATGACACAGATTATTAGCCCAAATATAAGGATTTATTTAACTATTTTCATAATTATGGAGCACACACACACTAATTGAATAGGGCACATTGTTGGGGCCAGGCACATACTATGAACCAACAGGGCATAAATCATACAGGGGTTAAACACAGTCCTCTCTCCCTACACACAATACTCTCTATACTCTCTACCTCTGGAGGTTATGGTCTCAGGATTGGATCTCTCCATGGACTGGCCTCCGGTTCTGCTTCAGCCTCTCTCTCTCTTGCCCAAGAGAGTAGGGAAACTTCCATTCATTCCCCAATCCAGCTGACTGTTGAATGGCCAAATTTTTGCTGTCTCCCCAGGTTCCCCATGTCTCTTGCTTGTGACCTGGAAACCCTGGTCAGCACGGGCAGCAGGAGTCTTTCCTACTCCCCCGGTAGGATGAAGACTGCCTCCTCTCTGGATGGGCTGAAGTATATCTTGACACTGCCCTGCCCCTTGGGACGGTCCCTCATTTCCTGCACTTTTTGGCCTTGGGACAGCTGGGAACTGTAGGCCAGCAGATGAGGAACTCCATTGAACTTAGTGAGTGAGACCCCTGCATTCCCCCCTGTAACTACAGCCCAATTAAACCGTATGAAGGAACATTTTTAAACAAACAACCACAGGTGGTAGCCATCTTATGAACACAGGTAACTGCCATTTCATTATAGCCCCCCCCTTTCTGGGCAGAGAACAGGCAAGCAGGAGGAAGTCAGTTCAATTGCCTTCCAGATTTACCTCAGCCCACCTTCATACAAATGCTTTGAGAAGTTCAGCGAATCTGACACTGTTTTCTCTTTCCTTCACTTAATCCTCACAACACTCCTATGATGTAAATTAAGTTGAAAGAGAATTGCTAGCCCAAATTTATTGAGTGATCATGACTGAGTCCCTGCAGCAACAATCTAATACCCCCAAACTTACACTGTACTTGTTTTTTTTGCTGGGGTAGGAAAACTACACTGTGTTTAGGCTAGATCTTGGGATGCCAGGATCTTTGCTGCAGGAAGGTTTGGCAGGCAAATCTCTCATCTCCTTGCCTTTCTACCTTGAGCAGCTACTGGAGCATGAGGTTGCATGTTGCTGACCCAATAGGATGCTTGACATTTTGGGTATTGGAAGGCATCCCCTACATGACCTTCTCCAGCAGCACTAGGCAGCATGTGCAGCTGGGAGCACAGGTGACAAGCACGCAACCACAAGCAGGCAATGGAAGGGTATGGAGGACAGGCAGCAGAGAAGATGTGTGAGTAGGGAGTCAATAGCAGTAGGGTCTGTCAGAATCTATGAGCCTCAGCATTTGCCTCACCTCGGGGTATGCTGATACTTGTCCTGGCTGTGATATTTCTGGAACAGCTTTATATAGTATCAGTACTCCAAATCAGGGGTCGTTTTGTAGAAAAAGAGCTAAGGGAACTCATTAGCATATGCCACACCCCCTGACATCACCGGAAGTGTGTCATAAGGCCACACACCCCACCCCCAAACGGTCCCGGCCGCCACCGCCGACCTTGCAGCTCCACTGCCGAGCCCCATGAGGGGCCCAGCGGTGGACCTGCAAGGCCGGCGGGAGTGCAAGGAAGCCGCACAAAGGCCCTCCCTGGCCTCAGGCAGGCAGGGGTGGGGAGAGGCAGGGAGGAAGCAATTTACCCTCCCTCTTCTCCTGCCTCCTCCTGGCTGAATGAGGCTCAGAAGTGGGGCGGCCAGAAGCAGGGGCGGGGCTTCATCATGTGCCCCGCCCCCTGCACCTCACCCGGGGGGACTGTGATCCCCCGCGATCCCACCTGAAATGACCTCTGCTCCAAATACTTAATGTATGACCGTCCCAACTTCCAAATAAGGAATTAAAATGATATTTTTTCAAGTGCACACCCCTAGCATTTACCAAATTGTGAGCGACAACAATGGAAGATGTGGAGTGTAAGGAGGGTGGCAGGGGCTCTTAGACAGACCAAGCTTTATTGTCACTGTTGTCAGGGTCAGTTTTAGAAGGCCTGCCTCTTCTGTCCCTCTTTGGAGAGAACACCCTTCTGAGATGGCACCTGCTATGCCATACATACCCTTTACTTTTTAGAATTAACATTTTATTCATCTGAAGATTCAAGCAGATCTGATCACTTAATTGATTAATCAAGTATCTTCATACAGTAGATCAATTAAGATTTATTTAATTAAGAGGCAGCCCTAGTTATGGCAATAGCAGCTCTTGGCTATGAAACTTAAAAAATAAATTAAAAACCCGCTATGCATACAAGCC
The DNA here is from genome assembly GCF_001447785.1 of Gekko japonicus. Taxonomy (NCBI): domain Eukaryota; kingdom Metazoa; phylum Chordata; class Lepidosauria; order Squamata; family Gekkonidae; genus Gekko; species Gekko japonicus. The sequence continues at coordinate 1,398,838 of NW_015167062.1, forward strand.
CCCCCCCATTTCCCAATAATATTAGATTAACCAAACTATAGAACTATAGATCTCAGGATTTCACCCAAGAACGTACTAGTAATTTCTAACTGAAGTCAAAAGGAAGAACATATACTTATGACCAAATATATATATATATATATATCAGGCTCATCACAAATGCATTTCACTGCTTTCTAGGGAATCTTTCTAGAAATGCCAAAGCAGCTGTCTTAAAATGTGTCATACCTTTTTGCAGTAACCCTTGGCCATAAAACCTCTGCTATGCATGTTAAAATGTAATAGCTGGAGTATATCATATTAACACACCAAGAACTATGTTAAAGTAACATTATGGGCATGACCTACACCCCACTGCAAGCCAGGGAATTCATAGTTAGTGCTTCCACTCCAACCATAACTTTCCCCGCAGTATACATCTGGGTATTGCAGAGGTGAGAATTCACTGAGTGAGTTTGATGCCGTAATACAAAGGACAAGCCCTGAGGGCAATCCTTTACAGGCTAGTAAGCAATGAATGGATACGCAAGGAAAAAAAGTTATAAAATATAAGGAGACAGGGACAGTTACACATGACTTCTTCCCTCCCACCCCATGAGGGAACTTTTTCAAATGATTCTGCCTTAAAGATCAATACAAATGTCTGTCCTGGTGTGTACTGCAGCGGGAGGGAGGGAAGGAATACCAGCCTCTGAGTTGTCCTATCTTGACATGCAGCTGGTATTAAATAGGAAATACATGGAAGAAGTAATGTATATTCCCAATCGTGTGTAGCAAAACAAAGCAGCTGTATTAAGTCATTTCACACATTAGAGATCCAGCGTGGTTTTCAGGGTCAGACTGTGATCTGGGACATCCAGGTGAGCTTGGGCTAGTCATACACTCTCAGCCTAACCTACCTCGTTGGGTTGCCATGAAGATTAAAATGGAGGAGAAGAGAACAATGTATTTTGGAGCCCCTTGTGAAGAAAGCTTACAAAGTCAAAGGGAAAAAAACATTACACATAGATAAACATATTTCCTACTGAGGGCCTAACCACACATGCCATTTCCCTTGGGTATTTCCGTATCTGCACTGCTGATTGTATATAAATACGATGGTGGATAGCTTACTTCATAGGAGTAACATTATTTAAGTGACAACTGCTAAAAATACACAGTAAATTGGATGAAAAAAAATAGGTATACTTTGTCCAATACCCTGCTTACCAGCCCTTCCAATGACAGCATGCATTTATCTCCGTGGAATGCAGGCCATGCTACAGTTAGAAAAAAAGGTTCACATTTTGAGTAGCAGACCTAGACTGAACGGATACCTGGCCTTGTGATCTGCAGGGCACCCTGCCCCAGCTGTTACAAACAGACCGGCATAATTAGGTACTGGCCTTTTAAAATCGGAGCAAAAAACAAGGCGCTAATTTGGAGGCTCTCTAAAAGGAAAAAAGGTCTTAGAAGAGGAAAGAGGTACTTAGCAAATCCGACTAATAGCCTGAAGATTTACTGCAGGCAAAGGTTACGTTGTGTATGGACTGATTTTTTATTTTTTTTATGGAACAGCTTGCCCATTCTCAATTTAAAAATGGAGCTCAGTTAAAATCATTAGGCACATCTACCTGGAGTTTGCAGCTGGGAGTGATCCACTTTTCAGCACTGTGTGAACTTTTATGGCCAAGTTATAACCCCCCCTGGAAATCTTGTAGGAGTTTATAATGGAAAGAATGACAGACAGACCCCTTAACTATTGTAATGCTAGTGGTGGGGCCATTCCAATAGTGTGCAATTATGACAGAGCTCTGGGGAGTTGTGAATACTTTTCAAGGTAGATAATATTCCTCCAGGGGAAAAAAACCCCTGTCATTCCCACCTCAATTTTAAAAAAAAGCTTACTGGGGCTTGTCAATTTCCTTTCTCTACTCTACTTATCTGCATTTAGTTGTCTTTCAAACATTAACATGATTTTAAAAAACACACTTCTAGAGCAATATTTTCAGTGATACTATTTATGAGATTACACTTAGGATGGAAGAGCAGCCAGGCAGAGCAAAGAGTTTCAAAGTCCTGTTGACTTCAATATTTATCCATTGTTCATTTATTCTAAGACATTGTAGTCTGCCGCTCACCCTGACCTGGATAGCTCAAACTAGCCTGCTCTTCACAGACCGTGGAAGCTAAACAGGGTTGACCCTGGCTAGTATCCAGACGGGAGATCTCCGAGAAATACCAGCATTCTGAGGCAGAGCCGGGCAATGGCAAACCACTTCTGGACAGCTCTTGCCTTGAAAACCCTAGAGGGTGGCTGTATGTCAGCTGTGACTTGACAGCAAAACAACAATAACAACAAACAACCAGTCTGCCTCTCCAAAGTCTGGGACAGCTCATAATATAAACATACACATTAAAAAATACCATGAAAAGAACAAAAACAATAAATTACAAAAATTAGCAAACAGAGTACCATAATCACTCAACATGCTGCTCTTTTCCATCATCAGCCATGAGGTGCCTTCAATGCAAAATCTTAATGAGGGCAAAAACAGAAGAGGAAGACCCTTTGATACAGGCTATGGAAATGTCTTTTGGGTAAGCCCAACTCATTTTAAGAATGAAACCCTTCTTTGTGGACCACTTTCCTCTCATAATTCTTACAGATCAGGGATGTTGAAAACCTGCTGGTTTGGATCATATTCTGGTTACCCCTCTCAAGTGGGGGCGGGGATTGTTTGTTTGTTAAGCAGTTTGAATTTTTTTGTGTGAGTGGCTTGAACATGTTCAGCAGATTACTTCCCACATATTCAAACAGTACAACACCACTGACAGCATTTCATACACATAAGTTCTTACACAGCCCAATGGGGATCCTAGATTCCCACACACAGAGATCTGTCTTCACAGTATGTTACTCAGCATCCAATTGTTTAAACAGTGAGCAAACCTGTCAGTCAGATGATAAACAAAGATTTAAAAATATATATTTTACTTGGTGTTCATCTGATTTAGTTTTATCGACATTATTTTTGCATGCACACGTTTGCACAGCCATATGGAAGTAGCTGTGTGCCTCAATATAATTTACAGGTTGTTTAAACAGTGAGCAAACCTGTCAGTCAGATGATAAACAAAGATTTTAAAATATATATTTTACTTGGTGTTCATCTAATTTAGTTTTATTGACATTATTTTTGCATGCACACGTTTGCACAGCCATATGGAAGTAGCTGTTTGCCTCAATATAATTTACAGGTCAGAATTAAGTTACACAGTGTTAAATGGGACCTTCTCCAAAGTACATATTCATAGGACACTGACCCAGCTAACTATAACACCCGAAGAGAATTATTCAGCCTACTGCATGGAAGAAAAAGCAACCATAAGGCACAGGGTAGCAAGATTCTACCAGGTGATGGTGAGGTGAGGAGATCCAATGCTCAGCACATAAATGGTATGTTTGTCGGTCAAACATGTTTATCATGAAGTATGTAGTTGCTCCTGAGGAAGGATTTCATGCCCCAAACACATTTCTCTCTCAATAATAAATGTTTCCCTGCACCTAGTGAAGGCTTCTCTTCACTCCCTTTCTTCCCTGTTTGTTGCCGTTGCCCAACCCATATTTTCTTCTCTTTAAGCCTGGAGCTCCTGTTGGATAAGCAAGTGGTGATGGTGGCCAGCTTTGGCTGGTGAGCCATCAGCGACCTGGACAAAAAAGGGCTTGCCACTGTGGTAGATACCCTGGTAAGTGTTTAAAAGCTACAATTAGTACAGAGTGCTGTGGCCAGAACACTGACCAGAGCAGATCATAGAGACTATATCACTTTAGTCTTGTTCTACCTCCACAGGCTCTCAAGCTGCTTCCAGCTACAACTGGTTAGTGTTGACCTTCAAAGTTCTATACAGCTTGGGGCCAGTATACCTTAAAGCCAGGGCTGGCCTGAGGTGTTCCTGCGCCCTAGGTGAGTGCAGATGCCAACCTCCCAGTGGGGCCTGGAAACCTCCCAGCTGGCATGTGGCACCTCACGGCAGAGCTCGGCTTTGCCACCCACTCCCTGGGCCTTGCCAGTGAAGCGCCCACCACGCCTCCTCCTCCTCCTCCACTAGGGTAGTGCTGCAGAGCCTGAGCTGATGGGCGCCTGGCGCGGAGGGAGGGAGGGTGGTGGAGGGGACACCGGTGGCCAGCCCCATCCCGGTCCCGTCTTCTTACCTGTGGCGCCCAGCAGCAGCACCACCATTGGGGTGAGCAGCAGCGACAAGAGGCGGCCAACCATCCTGCGCACCCTGCCGCCACCACTCCAGCTGCCCAGCCCTGTTGCTGCTGCCACGCACAGCCAGGAGTGCCCACCCACCCCCCTCCACCCACCCAGCGCAATTTGGGGAAAAGGCTGCTGCTGCTGCTGCTTGGGTGACGGGTGAGCAGCAGCGACAAGAGGCGGCCATCCATCCTGCGCACCCTGCCGCCGCCACTCCAGCTGCCCAGCCCTGTTGCTGCCCAGGAGTGCCCACCCACCCCTATCCACCCAGCCAGCGCAATTTGGGGGAAAGGCTGCTGCTGCTGCTGCTTGGGCGACCTCTCTGAGGCTAGGCAAGAGGTCGGCTCCAAGGCCCCCCCTGGGGCGCTAACTGTGGCATGGGAGGGAGGGAAGGGAGGCAGGAAGGCAGGTGGGTGTGGGAGGTGGAGCAGAGGCCTCAGAGGGTGGACCTTGGCTCCATGGAGAGGGTGCTCCTCCGGCTCCTAGTGCTGGGTGCACGCTGGGCTCCTACGGGTCGCCCCTGCCTCTCCTCCCACGCCCTAAGGGCCGGCCCGCACTCTAGGTGAATGCCTAGTTTGCTTAGTGGGTGAGCCGGCCCTGCTTAAAGCCACCTATTCTTGTATGAACATAGCCAAACACCCCTATCATCTTTAGATGCCCTGCTTCAGGTGCCTCCACCATCTGAAGCTAGATGGGTGGCAACCTGAGAATGAGCCTTCTCAGTTATGGCACTGCGATGATGGAATTCTCTCTCCTCAGAAATTTGCCCCCCCATAGCTATGTTCACATTTTACAGTGAAGGCGTGCATATCCTGCATATACATGTGTATAGCTGTTTGTAAGAAAGAGCCAAGGATAGGATGGCCATGTGAATCAAGAAGCTTCAATTATGAAAATAATATATGGAGAAATTGAGACTTATTCTCCTCACAATGCCTGTTGAGCACTTGTAGGATCACAGTCATATCTTGTTGTCAACTTTTTAAAAAGTGTCCCGGCTTTATCTGTGCCATTCAGCCTTTCAGTATGCAGCTAGTTTTTGTTTCTATACAGAATTTTCCGGGACAGGGTAAAAGCTGGAACAGCCCAGAATGAGCCAGAATGGGCATTAAACAAATAATAGTACCACCACCACCAAAAAAAAAAAAAAATGACTGGGATGCATTACAGACACTCCAGAACAATATTTTAGAAATGAAACTGCAGAACTCTTGCATAGTTGTTAGCCCTTTCCAGGCCAAAATGCATTCAGAATACCCTGGAACAGGCCAGAATGGGCATTGAACAACCTATAGTACTGCAAAAAAAAAAATCCCACTGGGATGCATTACAGACACTCCAGAACAATATTTTGGAAATCCAAACACAGAAATATTGTGTACGTCGTAACCCGTTCCAAGCCAAAATGCCTCCGTAACACCCTAGAACAAGCCAGAATGGGCATTCAACAAATAATAGTAGTTCAAAATACAGTGGGATGCATTAACGACACTCCAGAACAGTATTTTGGAAATCCAAATGCAGACGTGTCATGAACCCATTCCAGGCAAAATGCCTCCGGAACATCCCCGAACAGGCTGGAATGGGCATCAAATAAATAGTAGTACTACAAAAAACCCAGTGGGATTAAAGGCACTCCAGAGAAATATTTTGGAAATCCAAACACAGAAATATCATGCACTTCTTAATCTCTTCTGGGCCAGAATGCCTCTGGAACACCCCAGAACAGGCTGGAATGGGCATCTCACTGTTTTCTGTGGTACTATTATTTGTTGAATGCGTGTTCCAGTCAGTTCTGAGGTGTTCTGGAGGCATTTTGGCCTGGAATGAGTTAATAAGTGCATGACATTTCAGCATTCAGATTTCCAAAATATTGTTCTGTAATGCCTTTAACACATCCCACTGTATTTTGCACTACTATTATTTGTTGAATGTCTGTTCCAGGGTGCTCCGGAAGCATTTTGGCCCAGAATGGCTTAATAAGACCATGACATTTTTGTGTTTGGATTTCCACAATTTTTCTCTGGAGTGCCTTTAAAGCATTCCACGTTTTTTGGTGGTACTATCATTTGTTTAATGCCCACTCTGTTCCTCATTACAGGTGTCAAGTGGAAACCAACTATTCAAGCTCCTAATTTCTGTTGTGAGCAACTTCAGTTTTGTGGCTGATTTTTTTTTAATGCAACCCTCTGACTTTCTTAGTTAGATACAATGTTGATACTGCATTTCCTGTCTGGCAAAACAACATCCCTCCCTTATCAATTTGAGCAGATGTTTTTGAATTCAGTGATTATATTTTTTTGTATTTTTCCCAATTATAATATTATGACAAATGGTAATTTGAATTGCAGCTGGAGCTGAATATTCTTTTCCCAACAATATAAAGAATCTGTGTTTTAATTGTAGGTCAAAGAGATCCTAATGACTCTTGAAGTTTCAAGTTCAAAACTCAAATAACTTTAGATGGCCATCTGGACTCCAGAAAAGCAACAATAAAGATTAAGACATCCATCACTTAGACGGGTTACTATGCTTTCTCTCAATCACAGTGTGCTACTTTTTTTCCTGCAAAAACTAAAAATTGCTATAATGACTATATCTATATATTAACTTTTTTTTTCATTTCCACCCAATTATATTACCCATAATCAGTGCATATTAGGGCTGAATTAAAGGACAATTCTGACATTTCAGGATTAGTCGCATTTCAAAAGTTGGAGGAAAACCATAAGTTAAATTGCTCAGCAGAAAGAAACTGCGTGAGTTTAATTTTGATTGACTTGCATATATTGAGTTGATTGATTCAGAAGAATTTGACAAGAATTTTAAATGAAACCATTTTTTACTGGAAGAAATAATTTAAATCAAAATGGTATTTTCCCCCTTCATGTAGGGGAGGGGAAAAATAACTCCTTCAAAATTTGTCTGCACTAGACTTGAATGAGCCTTTCTTTATTCATTCTATGGCAAGTGACCTGACAATATTTGAACATATAAAACGTAGAAGCATTTACACATGAGAATGAAATTTCAATTGCAGCATTTTCATCTTTAACACAGCCCTAGAGAAAAGTGATTTATTTATTTATTTATGCCATTTGTGTACCACATTTATCCAAGCATGACCCCAAAGTGGCTCAAGGAGGGGGGGGGAATCCCAAATACAATCCATAGAAGATACTGCCTAACACGGGTCCTAGGCTGAGAAGCCCAGGACCAAGAGCTCTTTGGCTTCCGCCCTTTGGCCAAGGCCTCTGGCCTGCACAGTTTTTCATTACTTGCAGGAAGAGAAGAAATTTGGCCCAGATATTACTCAGCTACTGCTAGCTGGCTGCCAGTAATATCTTCACCCTTTCTACCCTCCTACAAGGGGAGTGGACCATAATTAGTTCCTTGGATCAGTACTTTATTCAGGAACAGCCAAGAAGCAGGAGATGGCTCAAGATATGCATAGGGCCTTGAGATCTCAAATAGGATACCTCTAGGGCACACATATTCCATAAGGTATATTTGGGGAGGTTGGACTCCCACTATAAATCACCAGGCCCAGATGACATACATCCAAGAGTTCTGAAAGAACTCAAATGTGAACTTGTGGATCTCCTTACAAAAAAATATGTAATCTTTCATTAAAATCTGCCTCCATTCTTGAGGACTGGAAGGTAGCTGATGTCACTCCCATCTTTAAAAAGGGTTTCAGAGGAGATCTGGGAAATTACAGGCCAGTCAGTCTGACATCGATACCGGGTAAGTTGGTGAAGACTGTTATTAAGGAAAGAATTAGTTGGCACATTGATGAACAAAAACTATTGAGGCAGACTCAACATGGGTTCTGTAAGGGAAGATCTTGTCTCACTAACCTGTTAGTGTTTTCTGAGAGAGTGGACAACGGGGACCAAATAGATGTTGTTTACCTTGACTTCCAGAAAGCATAGGATAAAGTTCCTCATCAAAGGCTCCTAAGTAAGCTCAATAGTCATGGGATAAAAGGACAAGTCCCTTTGTGGATCAAAAACTGTCTAATTAATAGGAAGCAGAGAGTGAGTAAAAAGGTAAAGGTAAAGGTTCCCTTGCTCAAAAGCCAGTCGAATCCGACTCTAGGGTTGCGGTGCTCATCTCCGTTTCAAAGCCGAAGAGCCAGCACTGTCCGAAGACATTTCCATGGTCATGTGGCCGGCATGACTAAACACCAAGGCGCACAGAACACTGTGAGTATAAATGGGCAATTTTCTCAGAGGACGGTGGTAAGCAGTGGGGTACCACAGGGATCAGTACTCGGTCTGATGCTTTTTAACTTGTTTATTAATGATTTGGAGTTGGGAGTAAGCAGTGAAGTAGCTAAATTTGTAGATGACATGAAGTTGTTCAGGGTGGTGAGAACCAGGGAGGATTGTGAATCACTCCAAAGGGATCTGTCAAGGATGGGAAAGTGGCCGTCAACCTGGCAAATGGAGTTCAATGTGGCCAAGTGCAAGGTGATGCACATTGGAGAAAAAATCCTAAATATAAATACACATTGATGGGGTCTGAACTGGCAGAGACTGACCAAGAGAGAGATCTTGGAGTCATAGTAGATAACACACTGAAAATGTCTTGACAGTGTGCAACTGCAATAGAAAAGGCCAACACTATGCTGGGGATTGTTAGGAAGGGAATTGAAAACAAATCAGCCAGTAACATAATGCCCCTGTATAAATCAATGGTGCGACCTCATTTGGAGTACTGTGTACAGTTCTGGTCACCACACCTCAAAAAGAATATTATAGCATTGGAAAAAGTGCAGAAAAGGGCATCTAAAATGATAAAGCTTTGGAACACTTTCCCTAAGAAGAAAGGTTAAAATGCTTGGGCCCTTTAGCCTGGAGAAACGATGGCTGAGTGGTGACATGATCAAGGTTTATAAGATTATGCATGGGATAGAGCAGGTCGAGAAAGAAGTACTTTTCTCCATTTCTCACAGTACCAGAACTTGTGGGCACTCAATGAAATTGCTGAGCAGTTGGGTTAGAACAGATAAAAGGAAGTACTTCTTCACCAAAAGAGTGATTAATACATGAAATTCACTGCCACAGGACGTGATGGCGGCTACAGGCATGGACAGCTTAGATAAGCATATGGAACAGAAGTCCATCAGCGGCTATTAGCCACAAGGTATAGATGGGAACTCTCAGTCTGGGGCAAGTGATGCACTGTATTCTTGATGCTTGGGGACGCAACAGTAGGAGGGCTGGCCCTACTGCTGGGGCTCCTGATGGCACCTGGTATTTTTGGCCACTGTGTGACAAGAGTGTTGGACTAGATGGGCCATTGGCCTGATCCATCATTGGCTTCTCTTAAGTTGTTATAGCAGGAAACTTCCTGGCTCACTTCCCCTGGTCCCCAATGTTGCTTGAAAGGCTGGCCGGGCAAAAAATGGGGGGCACTCTTCATTGTCGCTCTGACCTGAGACATAATTTCTGGCACAAAACCAGAAATGACATAATTTCATTGGGGGGACCCTCTAGGGTAAATTAAAAAAAACAACCATAGAGTTTGGAGTGATTCCTAGACTCCCCTCTTTAATTATCACCCCCCAAATCATGTGTCAATTGTTCAGCCTGGCCTAGAAGTGGAACCAAGATGGAGGTGGAAGCAAATAAAATAGACACTGGTCAGAGACAAGCCTGGGAAACTATCTTGGATAGGTGATTCAAGGTAGCTGACTTGCTAATAGCTCTTCTCCCAACCTTTAAAGAGATATTTAATGTCAACAATGGGTTTCTCAGGAAAAGATATACCCCACCTTGACCTCATCACACTTGGTCACGTTTTTTCTCAGGAAAAGATATACCCCACCTTGACATGACCTCATCACACTTGGTCACGTTTCTCCTTGCCCATCCACCCTAATTAACAGGCTGTTCATATAACCCAATAGTGTCTCCCATCTTGTATTCTAGGGTCATCAGAGAATATTAAAACTTTCAGTTTATACCAGACAATTTCATCAAGCGCCATTAGCAGCACTCATGCAAACTGTCACAAATCTCCTTAGGGCTTTCTCCACCCTGGGAAATCCAATCAACGTATTGTTTAGGGACAAAAATGTCAGACCACCCTAGGGCTTATTTTTCGTATAACTGGACATAGTGTGTGGATGTTCTCAGCACTAAACTTTATACCCTCACTCTCTGTGGGTTTCCTCCTTCTCTCCAGGAAATGCTGGATGTTTCTCTTGCTGCCTTCTGTGGACCTCGGTTCTCCAAGAATTGGTAAATATTGCCCTCCCCAAATCACTTTCCCCATTACTCTCTTTTATTTTTCCTCTTAGTTAGGTGTGTGTTCCCCGTGTGCCTTGTGTATATGTCTTGCTTTTTCTTGTTATAATAAAACACCTTTCTGGATGTACTTCAGCCTGGTTTATTTTGAGAGTTCTCTAAGGGAACTATCCCTATAAATGATGGTGGAGATCCCTAGTTACCCCCT
>NW_015167062.1:1409625-1418654 GCF_001447785.1 Gekko japonicus
CCTTTGTGGGTAGATACATATAGCGAGAGATAGTCCTTGAAATATCCTTGACCAACAGCATTGAGAAATTGAAATATCAAAATCAGATGTCATGAATCTGGAAAACTAGTACGTTGGGGGGAGGGAATACATGATACATCAGATGGGGACTGGAGCACCTCTTAATACACAGGCATATCCAACAGGGATGCCACAAGCATATCTTCCACAGGTATATGGCAAGAGAAGCGGAGACAAAAAATTCCTTTCTGGGCCTGAATATAAATGAGGTGGCAGATAGTGGGCCAGAAGTGAGCCCAACTTTATGTGACTGGCAATTCAAACCTAGATGAAGCTACTTTATACTAAGTCAGTCCATTGGTCTACCAAGGTCTTTAATGTTTACTCTGACCAACAGCTATCTCCAGAATTTCATATGACATATTTGTCCCTAAACAATACCTTGATTAGATTTCCCAGGGTGGACAAAGACCTAGGGAAACTTGTAACAATTTCCATGAGTGTTGCTAATGGCACTTGGTGAAGCCAGTTTGGTGTAGGAGAGCCAGTTTGGTGTAGTGTTTAAGAGTGGCAGACTCTAATGTGGAGAACTGGGTTTGATCCCCCACTCCTCTACATGCAGCCAGCTGGGTGACCTTGGGTCAGCTGCCATTCTCTCAGAGCTGTTCTCTCAAGAGCAGTTCTCTCACAGCTCTCTAAGCCCCACCTACCTCACAGGGTGTCTGTTGTGGGGAGGGCAAGGGCAAGAGTTTGTAAGCCACTGTGAGACTCCGAGTGAAGGGTGGGGTATAAATCCAACTCCTTCTATTTAGAGGTTCCCCTTCAAAAACTCATTTCAGCATCTTTTGGAGCAAGCCAAGGTCTCAGTGTGAAAAGCTGATGTGTCCCTTGTTTACACACTCCAGAAGATACAGAAAAGGGTCCTTTTCTTCTTCTTCAGATCTGAGGAGTACTTAACTCATTATTAGTATATGAGTTTTGAATTTGAATAGAATGAAACCTACTGAAATGTCCATAATATAAAGAAGAGTGGGATGAATAGAGAGAGAGAGAGAGAGAGATTGATTAGTGGAGGCTTCTGTTTTCATTAGTAATTATTTTTCATAACAGCATTATGCATGTTAAAATATATGTGAAATCTATTTGTCTCTTATTTAATTTAGTTTATTCCTTTAATAACAAGCCCTCATAATTACTTGCGGGATTCAGCAATATCAACTTTGGACAGCTCCTGTGAGTCATCAGGCCCCTTCACTTTAATGCAAAATAGAGTTTATATACAATATATTTCAGAAGAAAAATTTCAGTCTGGTTTCTGGCTGCTTTTAAAGGATTTTATATGGATTTGATGATATAATGCAGAGAAAGGGGTTTGTTTTTTTTGAGAACTGAAATCAGAGTAACTGAAATTAGTTTGAATGTTTGTTTTTATTATTTTAAATACCAAAGTTCCTGACTTATAAAGAAATTGCCTAACGTTATGATACACTACAGCTAATTTCTTTATTAGCAAAAGACATGCATAAATGTGCAGGGTAAATGTTGGGAGTATTTTATTGACAGGAGGGGAGTAACCTATGCTAACAAGCCAAAGCTATTTACTCCTAAAATCCACTGAGCTTAATGAAAGTTAGTTTTCATGCTTATGTTCCCACAAATGAGATTTTATTTTATTCTCTTTTTTTAAAAATACCATTTGCAGGAAGAACATACTGAGTTGGATCTTGACTAGCATTTCCACAAGGACTTCCATTTGTTGACCATGAGTTATCCCTCCCCCAATTGTGGGAGACCAAGATGCCTGCCAAATCTCATTCCTAGAGTAACGGGGGCAGAATTTGGGGGGACTTTGGGGTTCCCACAGAAAAGGGAAATCAAGAAAATTAGGCTCTGTAAGTGAACCCCCTTGCACCCACATAAATGCTAGTCAAGATCCAATCCCACTGTTGGGAGCTGCCCCAGGGACACCCAATGAGACCAGAGATGTCATCAGCCAGTGACAAATTGACAGCTGCTGTGCCAGCCTCTGGAGAGCCAAGTAGGAAAGCCCAGAGGACAGCTTAGCCAATTAGGTGGCAGCAGCTGGAGCAAGGGACATGTCAGGGTGGGCTGAGGATAGGGCCGGAGGGAGGCCATCAACCCTAGCCTCAGTGCCTGAGACGGCCACGTGCTGGGGGGTGGGTTGGGTGACTGTGCAGGGAGACTGGGAGGCAGAGGGGAGTGAGTGGCCTCCCCATCTCTGGCCCAGGATAGGCCAGAGCTGGGACTACAGTGGCGGGCCAAAAGCCCTTTCAAAAGGGAGGCTGGAAAGGAAAGGCGAGGACAGTGCTTCTTGCTCAGAAGACAGCAACTGTCCTGGGAAGGAAGAGAATAGGATGGTGCGACCCCATTCGCCCTCCCTTTCTGAGGCCTGAAGGAGCCTACCCTAACATGAGCCAGAATGGCTGGCAAGGAGCAGGGGTGATAAGGGAGGTGCCCTCACATTCACCAGTCTTACACTGACAACAATTGGTCTCCAAGGGCAACCCTTTGAGTTCAGTCCACAAGGAACAATTTAAACCAATCCAAAGCACATAATACCTATTAGTGCTTCCAAGTGTTTCAACAAGATACTGTGGTCTGCTGTGTCAAAGGCAGCAGCTAAATCCTGCAGGAGCAACAAAGAGGCGTGGCCTTTGTCTACATTCAGACAGAGATCATCAGCTAAAACATCAGCAGGATCCATTTCCATTAGCACAAAGAGGCTTGCCCTGGTAAAAATGATGCACAGGATCCAGTTCTGGAATTTTCCATCACAAATGAAATAACTCAGCCATAATTATGACAATGATATAGCGCTAGTGTGGCTCACGGTTGTTGGGTTTGTTTGTTTTTTACCCACTTTGCTACATACTGGCCTCAGCACTATTCTCCATCAACAACTTTTGCATTTAATTGACATGTTGTGTGAAAAGGGGCTATCTGTTATCTGTTTGGAAGTTGACACCTTTCAAATTCTGTGAATGTCCCTTTCTCTCTACATCATGATTAAACTTGGCAACATTAGCTTGCTGTCAGTAAACGTTATTTAATACCAGTTACACCATCCATGCTAGTCAACAGGGGGGATGGACATATCTACAAAAATAACTGCTTTTTTCCATAAAGAAGAATCTATCTAAAAATGTATTTGCTGTTCTAATTAAACAGAATGAATAAGGGGGAAAAAGGCTTCATTTTAGTTTGAATGATAAGTAACACACACACATATATACAAACACACACCTTTGGCACTGGCAATTTGTGGCATAATAATTTGTAATGATGATAATACTGTTTAACTTTTTTTAAATTCCAACATAATTCCTGTTTAGCAGTAATCAGATCCCTTAACCTTCAGCAGCTGCAAAAATTAAAATCAATAAAAAAGGAAACACTCTTTTTAAAAACCATAATTACTCACAGATGTGAGAATTTAAATAGACATATATGTGTGTGAGAGGGGAGGAACTAACATTAGGTACAATCCAGAATAATGCATACTGTGTTTCATGAGCGCCAGGGGGTCTGTCTGCAAGAAATGATCCTATAATTCACAGAGTGCTGCTTTTGCTTCTGCCTGTTACTGGAGGAACAGATCAGATCCTCCTTGCTGCCGAATTCATGCAATCAACCTATATACACAAACGCTCAATTTGTGGCAAATAGGTGCACTAAAATGTTATTTGGGTAATTCTGAGCTCATTTTGTTCTTTAATCCCTTTGTATTTGTTTGATTTATTATCGTCATTTCCTCCATTTGGAATCTATTTTTTATTATTATTATTACCTTCCCTTGGTTTCAATAGGAAATACCTTTCTGCCTTCAACTCCCCCCCTTGACTAATTGGGATGATGTTCTCAGGTGTTATACCCCTCTCCTTCGGAATCATCCCTGCCAAATTTAAGGTAGACTGGAGATAACATCTCTATTCTAGGGAAATTAAAATTCTCACTTGCAGAACAGGCCAACATTAATAATGACAAACTTAATCCTGACAAAACAGACATGCTACTGATCGTGGTGGGGAGTTTTAATCCAAGATGGGATGTCTTCTGTTCTGGATGGGGTTGCTTTCCCCCTAGAGGAGCAGGTTTGTAGCTTGGAGGTGCTGCTGGAGCTGGGTCTCCTACTGGATAAACAGGTGCTGGCTAGGGACACTTTTCACCAGCTTTGTCTGATGAGCCAACTTCAACCCTTCCTGGGCACAAAAGAGTTTGCATGGAGATGAATTATAGAAATTGTAGCAACAGAATAGCACGTTATTGGGCTCCTGCACTCCCGGCAATGCCGGTAGAGCACGGCGGCCGCTTCGCAGCCCAGTTGGAGTTGAGAGGTAAAAGGATGTGTTGCGACACATGATGTCACAACAGTGGGTGTGGGCAGGGCCAGGCTTGGCCTCGTTCCCACCCACGCCAGTTTGTTGCCTTGTGCTCAGAGAGTGGAGCTCCGAGCACACTGGTGAGTCAGGGAGCGAGCAGGCCTACCTTAGGCCTGGAGCCCTGACCGGGTGGCAAAGGGATTGAGTGGCTGTGTCTGTGGTGGCGACAGGCGATTTTCAGCAGCAACGAGTGGTTGCAGAGGGGAGTGGTTGCGGCAGCGAGGCAGCAGAGTGCGGCGGCGAGTGGCTTCGCCATTAGGTGACAGATTGTGGTGGTGGTGGCGGTAGCCATGGCAGTGAGGAGGCGGCAGCCAGGCTTTTTTCTGGGGCGCTTCAGCGGCAGCGTAGGCCGCTGTGGGTGGGTGGGCCCAGGAGGCAGGAAAAGGTTGCTCATTAGCTGGGGTGGCCCCTGGGGGGCGGGAAGAGGGAACCCTTTAGTGGACTTGTCTGGCATTTGTTGGGCCTTTTGGGGGCTGGGGCAGGCCTCTGGGCACAAGAAGTTGGAGCGGCATTGCGCTGGGCGGTGGGCCTTTGGGGGCTCTTCCTGGCTCCTGCACGTGCCATCTTTCGCCATCCCACCCACTCCCCATCCCCTGGCTGTTTGTAGGCTGCTTTGGTAGGGCACTCCACCCAGGCTGGCTCTTGAACAAACTAAAAGGAAAGGTGGCTGGTAGGATGGGGGAGTATTGTGACTAGTCTACGCAGCAACAATTCAATACAGTTCAGAGGCTCTGGACGAATAGCAGTTCATCCTTGGCCCCCTTTTAGTGAGCCAGTTTTTCTCCTCCTGCCCAGTCACTTATATCCTGCAAACAAAATAACAGGGGCAGACAGGCTGAAAAGTAAAATAAAGTATATTAAAATAAGTAATAATCTAAATCAGTGAACAAATATAGAGTTTAAATAAGCTAAGGGGAATTTTAGGCTATGGGATTACAGATTTGGCGCAGGGGCTGGAAGGGAGAGCCCTTGTTGCCACACCCACTCCACGCTGTTTTTAGGGCCAGTTCTTATTTTTAGTGTAGTGCCTTTAGAATATGGCACCCAAAAAAGGTCAAGGCTCAGCTAAGAGCAAGCAACCTGCACCTAAGAAGCCCAATGCTAGGCCGGTTGAGCCTGTATCATCTGATGATGAGGGGGACCCGGTTAATGCAGTGATTTTGGCGCTCCTCGAGACCCTGGAGAAACAGCGAGGGAGACCTCCTCTGTTACCTGACGTTCCCAGCAGAGCTAAGAAGGCTAAGTCAAAAACTGTTTCTTCTTTCCAGGCACAAGTTTTGGCTCGCCTGGCCATGTTGGAAGACGACCAGGGGGTGACAAGTGCAAGCAAGGCAACTACAGCAGCTGCAGCACAGCAAGATGATGGTCAACAGGGAGAGGATGCTGTGGCTGGGCACCAAGTGGAGCTCTATAAGGGACCACCTTCCCAGGAAGGTAAAGAAGGCAATGTCCCCCGGGATTTGACTGTGTGGCCTTGGGGCTCCGGGGGTCAAGGTACAGCCGGATGCACAAGCAGACAGCTTGGGAGTGCATCCTTGGCAGGGGCTGGGTGTCCTGGTTCACCTCTGCCACCCAGATGGTGGTGGGGTTCACACCCAGAATACCCATGCCCGCCAGGCGGGTGGTCAGGATGGTCTGGCACGACCCATGGTGGGCACCCATATGAGCAGGTTCCTGCAAAATCGTTACCTAGTGGCGAGTTGGCCATGCCCTTAGGAGATCACCTTTCATCAGCCACTAGAGATAGGATCCTGAGACGGGATTTTATTGATGTCTTTAGCTTGCTCTTTCGGGAGTTGGAGAAAAAAGACAAAGAGGATTTGGATGAGCACGATAAAGAGTGCCTGAAGAAACAGAGGGCAGATAGGACCTGGACCAACTGGAAGCAGAGGGCAGATAAAACCTGGGTTCCTTATTTATGCAGGAGTCATAGTCTGTTATCAGCCATGGTGAGCTTCCCCTATGCTGCAGTATATGGACATCAAATACAAGGCATATACATGTTTTACAGGGAATGCTTGGCTTGAATACGATGAGGGCTTCCGTATGAGGGCTGCCATGAATCCTGCTTGGAGGTGGGACTTAATTCATCCTCCATTGTGGCTTGAGGCCATGGCTGCTGCTCAACCAGTGGTCGGCAATCACTCTGATAGCGGCCACATGGTCCATAGGCTTCAGGGTCAGCCTATGGCCAGGGGTCCTACGAGGCAGGGACTGCAGAAATGCCCCCTCTGCTGGGAATTCACCTCGCAGTATATGTGCAGCAGAAAGGTTTGTTCCTTTTGGCATGAGTGCCCGCTCTGCATGGGCCCCCATCCACTCTCCAGTTGCCCCAACCCCAAAGCCATATCTGGTACCCAGGGTGGAAAACGCACCTTTGGGGGCGGAGGCCAGCAAGGGGCTGCTGAGAAAGGGTCCTAGCCCTATCAAAGTGCAAGTTCTAGCGTACCTGTTGCAGAGTTATCCTAATCAATGGGATGGGGGTTGTTAGAGGGGTTTACGTTAGGCTTTAAAATTCCCTATCAGGGTGACAGGAAGCCTTATTGGGCTCCTAATCTCATGTCACTTCAGGGAATGGAGGGCATTGTATGCCAAAAAATCAACAAGGAATGCAGGGAGGGGAGAGTTTGGGGCCTCTTTGCCACACCTCCTGTTCCCAATTTAAAGGTGTCCCCACTTGGAGTGGTGCCCAAAAAGACCTCAGGTGAGTACAGACTTATTCATCACCTGTCCTATCCTCATGGTGGTTCAGTTAACGACGTGATACCGGAGGAGCTCTGCTCTGTCAGGTACATGCCGTTTGACCAGGCCATGCAGGTAGTTCGTAGTTGCGGACAGGGAGCTGAACTCGCCAAGTGTGACATCAAGTAGGCTTTCCAACTCCTACCAGTTCACCCTGGGGATTTTGAATTGTTGGGTTTTGCATTTGAGGGCAAATTTTATATGGACCGGGCTCTCCCTATGGGGTGCTCTGTGTCCTGGGCCATTTTTGAGAAATTTAGCTCACTTTTAGAATGGGCCCTGCGGTTTAGGACTGGCCTGAACAGTACAGCACACTACTTGGATGGTTTTTTGTTTGCTGGTGGTGCGGGCACTGGTCATTGTCAGTTTCTGCTGGAGTCTTTCTCGAAATTGGCTGCAGAACTGGGAGTCCCATTGGCACAAGAAAAGACAGAAGGCCCCACCCAGGTCTTAACATTCTTGGGGATCAAACTGGATACAAGGAGACAATTGTCAAGGTTGCCCATAGAGAAGTTTCAGGAGTTATGGAAGTTAATTGCTCATGCCGTGTCCCTTCGTAAGATATCCTTGGTAGAATTCCAAAGGCTTGTGGGCCACTTGAACTTCATGTGCAAAGTAGTGGCTCTGGGCAGGGCTTTTGTGCGATGTCATGGCAGGCTTACACCTGCCTCACCATAGAACTTATATCTTTTTGGAGGGAGGACCTTTTGGTCGAGGTGGAGCTGCAAGTGGCTTCTGATGCGGCCGGCTCCTCTGGTTTTGGCATTTACTTTTGGGGGCATTGGTGTGCCGAGGGAGTGGTTCCAGATGGGGTGGGTCAAGGACCTAATCTTTTTGGAATTCTTCCTGATCGTTGTAGCAGCTGGACTGTGAACAGCAGATTTCACTGGCCATACAGTATTTCTGGTGTGAAAATCTCAGCACGGTACAGGTTATGAATTCTTTGACCTCCAGGTCGGTGCAGGTCATGGCGCTAGTTAGGGCCTTTACGTTAATTTGCCTAAAAACAATATTTTGTTCAAAGTTCAGCATGTGCCGGGGGCAAATAATGGGGTCGCTGATGCTCTCTACCAAAAACAGATCAAGATGTTCCTTCGGGTGGCCCCGGAAGCAGATCAGTCCCCAGTAAGGATGCCAGTGAGTTTTGGGGGGATTGGAGGGTTGAAGCCAACAGGGCAATTGGCCTAGCTTTAGTGCCATCTACCGGAAAATTCTATAGAAGAGCCGGTCAAGAATAGAATAGGCACCGCATCTACTGTGGCGGCTATGGGGTATTCTACATCCGAGATCTGTGACATCGGCCGCTGGCGTTTGCGTTGTTACAGGGGTTATGTTAGGAAATGTAAGTTTTGAGTTGCTAGTATTTACATAGTTCTCATTTCAGGTGCTGATGGCCAACCGCCAAGATGAGGAGTCCTAGTCTGCAGCCACAGCATGGTTTTTTGGGCTGCCCACCGGGCCAAGAGGACACCTGTTGGTTCTCAGTTGGGCCTCAGTGAGTGGGCACAAGTTGAATGTTTGGGAAGGAGAGGCATGAGATGGCCCAGACTCCTCCCATTGTTTTTTGGGGAGAGGCAGACACCCCCCCCCACAGGTCTTGGTTATTCACCTTGGTGGTAATGACCTGGGTTTGTTGAAAGGCATCGTGTTGGCCCAGGGCTGGAAATGGTGATCACCTCTGGGAAACTCTTAGGTAAGCTTCTCCCTGCAGGCTGTAGGGCAGGGTAGGCGCTCCTGGGGAGGTGCCCTGTGCACTGGGCTGCCGGCTGTGGGCCAGTGGAGTGGCCCCAGACTGGGGTTGGTGGCTTGCCCATGTCTGAGACAAGGAGGTTGGCTGGATTGACACCTACCTGGCCTGTTCTGCTCCACTTAGTTCCCTTGCCATTC
>NW_015167062.1:1419533-1419727 GCF_001447785.1 Gekko japonicus
CAGACTGGGGTTGCTGGCTTGCCCATATCTGAGACAAAGAGATTGGCTGGATTGACACCTGCCTGGCCTGTTCTGCTCCCACTTAGTTCCCTTGCCATTGACTGAGTTGCAATTAAATAGTTAATAAAGTGGCCCTTGTTTGAATCCAAATAGTTGTTTGTCTCGTTATTTCTGGCTTGGGTGGCAAACAGAAG
>NW_015167062.1:1420062-1421852 GCF_001447785.1 Gekko japonicus
GTTGGGGGCGGGGTGTGTGGCCTTATGACACATTTCCAGTGATGTCAGGAGGTGTGGCATATGCTAATGAGTTATGCTAATGAGTTCCCCTAGCTTTTTTCTACGAAATGACCCCTGGTTATATTAATGACGGATTCAGTCTAGATTGTGCTTAGTTGTTTTTTAGTGTTATGGAGGAGATACTTTTCAAAGCAGCAGCAGCAAAGCTGTGCTGGAACCACTGAACAGGCTATATCTACCCATGCAAATGAAGGAATAACATGTGCTCTGGATCAAACAATTTAGAATTAGTGTGTGTGTGAGGCGTAAGTCTGTCCTGCCATTCAAGATCTCCATGGGGTACAACAAAGTCCTTTCTCTCATGAATCATTTGTTACCTGAGACTGTTCCAGACATCTTTTCAGAGATCCAGGGATCTTCAAGACCACTGTACACATAATGGGTAGCTTATAAAACTCTCTGTATGTGTGCTACTTTAAGATTATATTTACTGTAAAATGAGTGGATCTTTTGAAAATGCACACTTTTGTTTTGGTTATTTTTATATGAGTTTTATAATGTGCTTTCTTGTAGCTTTGATATTACAATGTTCTTTGGATAATGGACTGTGAAAACCACTTGAATAATACATCCAAATTCTTCAGTAACATTCACTAACAAATCTGTCTAATAGATTTTACTCTACCTATTTTGTAACTCTATTACCTAGCTGTAGATCTTTCTTGTAGCTTTGATATTACAATGTTCTTTGGATAATGGACTGTGAAAACCACTTGAATAATACATCCAAATTCTTCAGTAACATTCACTAACAAATCTGTCTAATAGATTTTACTCTACCTATTTTGTAACTCTATTACCTAGCTGTAGATCTAGTCTGTCAGTGTTGATTGGTAAGATTTCTTGGTTGCTTTGGAATTATCCAAAATATTGAGATAAGCCATTGTAAATTATGATATGCTTTGAAAGAGATTAATATCACGGGTTTATACACCCATTTTCTTCCTCTTTTGCTAAATCTCTTTCAAATGTTAACTTTTGTTCCAGTAGCATGGTGTCAATCCAAACTAAGAACAGTTAAAAGGGCAACTTTAGATATTTTTCATAATCAGTTTCTACTGAACAGGGCCAAACCTGCCCCCAAACAAATGAAGGGAATGTTTTAACTCTTTTTGAAGGAACTGAATATGTAGGGTAGAGAGGGAAGTCAGCATGATATAGCCTGGTCTCCTCAGATCTCAGAAGCTAAGCAGGGTCGGTACTTGAAAAAGAGAACACCCAGGAAGACTCTGCAGAAGAAGGCAATGGCAAACCACCTCTGCTTCTCACTTGCCTTGAAAGCCCCTTGTAGGGGTCGCTATATGTCAGCTGCAACTTGACAGCACTTTACACACACACACACGTGTGTGTGTCTTGTTGCCCTGCAAGGCGCCTATAGCTCTCTTATGGACATTGTTCATAAGTAATAAAACTTGGACTGTGCCAATAGTGTGCAGAAGGGACTGAACTGTGTGGTGACCCAATAGTGATGCCAGTTACAGACACACCCAGAAGAAGGAAGCCTTCCTGTGAGATGATGTGCCTATGGTTCCTGAGGTTACCTACCCTCTTATATGCCAGAAGATGGACCAGCTTCCTAACCACATGAAGCACTGAACGCCAGACAGATGCCATGCCAAGGCAGAAGACCTAAAAACAAAGGATTAAAACTCCATGTGGAGTTTCCTTCCTTGCGCGCAGGCAACATTCCCTCCCCCACCCAGCCTCACCTCGCTGAAGCTGCAGCCATA
>NW_015167062.1:1425681-1438874 GCF_001447785.1 Gekko japonicus
ACCCCCTCCCATCAGCCGGGTCTCGGCGCATCTCCATCTAAGCGAGACGAGACGTGCCCGAGTGGCAAAATGCTTAAACCGGAAGTCATGACCTCTGTGTTTCTACTGGCTATTGGGGGGAGGGGAACAGCAAACTGTTTAGAATATTGGAGGAGAGACTCAGGCAACACAGTCAGTGGATAGGGACAGCTTCTGAGTGACAGATCAGGGAGTCAACTGATTTGGGAGTGTGTGGAATTTTCAGGAGAGTCCATGACCAAAACAGTATTATATAGAGAGACACATATGTGTATGTATATATATGTATGTATACCACATATACATATATATATATTGTGGGGAGGGGAAGGGGAAGGAGTTTGTAAACCGCTCTGAGACTCCTTTGGGTAGTGAAGGGCGGGGTATAAATCCAATCTCTTCTTCTTCTTCTCTTCCTTCCACTTGAGGGCATTGCAGTGTTGGCATCTGAGTGTCATGGTACTGAGAGCTACAGTGCTGTCTGACTCATAAGCTGCATCAGGATCATATGCCATGCCAGAAGTGATTGCCTCTCTACTTGTGTTCCAGTACTGCTTTGCTCATATCAACACTGCCACTCTGTGCACCTCGGAGTGATCTTGCTGGTACTTGGCCACCACTGCTTGGTGGTCCACATATTTCTTTGCCACATCCCTAAGTTGTTTCCTCCTTTTAGCGATGTTTGCCAGGAGCCTTCTTGGGGACAGTAAGAGATGAGAGGTGTGAGGCAGAGTTGGACTAATGGAGGGGTGATGTGTTGGACACTTCTTCAGGTTCACAAGGGAGCAATGTATTGAAATAGCTCCTAGAAAGGTCCTGCACCATCTTCCCATGAACATTCACAGACTGTATTAGCATACCAACGTTTTTGAGAAACCCCTATCTTGAATCACTGATGGTATTACACAGAAGACAGAACTTCCCTGAATACCAACTGTCTTCAACTGTCTGCATTCTCCTGTAACTTGTTTTTACCTCATAAAGCTCCACAGCTGACGAATCAGAAGGTGGGGGGTGCAAGCAGCCTGCTGGGCACACAGCAAAGCTTGACCCCTTTGGAAAAACACACACATAAAACCTTTATTGGCATGAAGGGAAAACCCCTTTTCACCCTCTATTATGTATAGAGCCTAAGCCTTTCCTCTAGCTGTGCCTAGAACAATATCTTGCTTGGATCAAGGAACTAACCTATAGATAAGGAGTGTAATCTAAATAGCCTATCACTGGGAGTGGGTTATTAGCCCACAAGGGTTGCCTGCTGTGGGGGAGCAGGATGGTGGTTCCTATTCCTTTGTGCCAGCAAGTGCTACCGGCTCTGCATGAGATGCATCCCGGAATCGTGTGGATTAAATTGCAGGCACGCAGCTATGTGTGGTGGCCAGGCATGGGCAGTGAAATAGAGGCCTGTGTCAAGTGCTGCTAGGCTTGTCAAGTCTCCCAGGGCACTCCCAACCAGAGTCTCCCAGGGCACCAGGAGAGAAGAAGAAGAGAAGAGATTGGATTTATACCCCGCCCTTCACTACCCAAAGGACTCTCAGAGTAGCTTACAAACTCCTTTCCCTTCCCCTCCCTACAACAGACACCCTGTGAGGTAGGTGGGGCTGAGAGAACTCTGACAGAAACTGCTCTTTTTCAAGAGCAGCTGTACCAGAACTATGGCTTGCCCAAGGTCCTCCAGCAGGTGTAAGTGGAGGAGTGGGGAATTAAACCCGGTTCTCCCAGATTAGAGTTCATGCACTTAACCACTACACCAAACCATGCACTTAACCACTACACCAAACCATGCACTTAACCACTACACCAGCAGTGGGAATCCACGCACAAACCATGGACCTGGCTACACCTGGAATTTGCTGGCCCCTTCCAAGGGCAAATCTTCTTCATTTTGGTGGACTCATACACCAAATGGAGGTGGTGCCAGTCACCTCCACCTCCTCCAAGGCAGCAAACTGGGCTTTCTGACGGATATTCAGCAAGCACGGCCTACCCGACACAGTTGTGATGGACAACAGAACAGGGGAGTTCCAAGAATTTATGGGCCACTACCTCATCCAGCACATCCGCTTTTCTCCCTTTCACCTGACCACCCATGGGCAAACAGAGAGGATGGTGCGAACCGTGAAGGAGTTCCTCCGGCAGATCGTCCATGGAAACTGGGACCATAGGCTCGCAACTTTCCTTTTCAGCCATCAGGTGACTCCGAGCACCTCCACTGGCCGCAGCCCCTTGAAACTCCTTATGGACAGGCACCTAACCACCCAACTGGATAGGCTGCACCCAGACCGAGCCCCAGAGCACCGCCCGTCTCCAGAAAGGCAAGAGGTGCCTCGACGATTCTTTCCCGGCAGTCCTGTCTATGCGCGGAACTTCTCCAGTGAGTCTGCCTGGATTCCCACCAAGGTTATCAGAGTTACAGGGCCCCTGTCCTACAAGGTGTCTACCAATGATGGCCAGGTACTTTGGAGGCACATAGACCAGCTCTACCACTGTCTCCTCCCAACTGAGCCAGGCCTGCTGTCAGCGGTCTTGGAAAATTGCAACACGCAGCTGCCATGGCCACAGGAACCAGAGCCCACGAGGGAGCTCCCAGTGGACAGCGAACAGCCAGATGGACAAGTGGGCGAAGCACCGGAGCAAGTGGCCACAGATGTCATGCCAACGCTCCTACTGTCTGCCAGCACCACGCCTGCAACATCAGACCCGAGTCCCGCGATCGCAACCCCTCTGCCAGAACCACAACAGTAAACCTGGGAACAATGTAAATTGCGATTTTATTGTACTGTTATAGACTGTTTTAGATGTATTGTTTTATTGGTTTTAATGTTGTAAGCCACCCTGAGCCGCTTCGGCAGCAGGGCGGGATAAAAATCAAATAAATAAATAAATAAAAAACAATGCAAACCAGCTTATTTAAGAGACTTTGTCTGTTAAGAAGCTTTTGAACTTCGGGGGGAGGGGTGTTATGTATTAAGCCTAAGCCTTTCCTCTAGTTGTGCCTAGAATGGGTTGAGCTTGCTTCTCTAGAACAATAGCTTGCCTGGATCCAGGAACTAACCTATAGATAAGCAGTTTAATGTAAATAGCCTATAGTGTGTGTGTGTTGGGTGTGGTGTTTTGCATGTTTATAAGCAGGGCTCCAGCCCTGCTAGCTTCATCTTGTAGTTTGCTGAAATCACTGAATAAACCTGTGCTGATCCCTGCAATTTGTCTAGAACCCCCTTGTAAAAATCCCTTCTTAGTGGGTGCTGATGTCATGGAAGGAATGCCAACTGTCTTCAACTGCCTGCAGTCTCTGTAACTTGTTTTTACCTCAGAAGGCTGTGCTCCACATCTGACCAATCAGAGAGAGGGGGGGTGCAAGCAGCGTACTAGGCACACAGCAATGCTTTACCCCTTTGGAGGGAAAAAGACATTTTACCCCTTAGGGGTCGAATTTCTAAAAATCCCTTCTTAGTGGGCGCTGACGTCATGGGAGCAATGCACTCCCCGAATTTCATGTTCCTAGGTCCAGGGGTTTGAGCTGGTAACAACCTCAGGGTACAGACTGGAGTTCTCCCAGAATTACAGCTGATCTCCAGATTATGGAAACCAGTTCCCCTGGAGAAAATGACTGCTTGAGATGGTGGGTTCTGTGGTGTTATTGTCTCTCCGAGCTCCCTCCTTCTACTCTGCCCTCCCCAGGCACTGCCTCCAGGAATTTCCCAAGCCAATCTAGCAACCCTATAATATACCATACTCAGTTAACATCTTTGTAGTGTGTATTTGTTCAAATAGCAGTTCTCTCCAGCACTCTAATATTTTTGCAGTTGCTGCTATTGAGAACCCTGTCTGGTTCTATAGTTCCACTGTAATGGTTGCTGCAACTGAAAAGATTGCTGACAAACTAAGAACAACAGCAATAATCAGACTCACATCATCTTTTCCATCAATCACCATATTGGCTTTGCTTTAGCAATGTTATCTGGTCACTACTAGTTGCTCTCTCTTTCCAAATTTTTGCCATCAAGCTGCATCATCTTTTCCATCAATCACCATATTGCCTTTGCTTTAGCAATGTTATCCACTAGTTGCTCTCTCTTTCCAAAACTTTGCCATCAAGCTGGTATAGTATTCCTCTGCTCTGTGAGTTCTCTAGCCCTCATGTTACAGCAGGGTAGGTAAGTGTGCTGAAAATTTGTGCTACTATTGGATGGTAAGTGCATTCTCTTCTCTACTCCAACACATCTCTGATCATTAATGATGTAGGCAGTCTTAAAAATAACTGTTATGAAATAGAAATGTCTGGGCTGTAAGGATAAGAGGGCATAGCAAAAAGGTTAAATGACTAACGCCACAGGAAAGAATGACCAGCCACAAACAGATAAGTAGGAATGTTATTCTTGAATATTCAGTTGTTGTAGATCTTGTACAAATGATCCTCCTCCTTTCTGGGCTTCATGAACTCAGGCACAAACCTATACATGTTCAGTTCTTTGAGGTTCTTTAATCTTTGAAAAGTTCTGCTTCTTCATTCTTTGAGTTCAAATTCAAAAATACAAATTTGGATAATTCCTTTATGTTAATACAGTTAGATGCAAGTCCTGTAACACCTTAGAGAGAGACAAGATTTTCAGTGTGTGAGCTTTCGATATTCAATGCTCCCTTAGTAAGATATTAGTATTTATTTCACCTTTTAAAAAAACTTCTGTTGTTCTAGTATGCTGGTTTAAGATAGCTATTTTTTCATCATCAATTAAAATTTGCATAGTGTTGAAAAGAAATTTTGCTTTGTAGATTTGTGAATGGGCCATTGTTTTAGTTTCCCTTCCTAAGGCAACCTAGAGAATGTGAGTTTCTCCTTTGCAAATTAATGGAGCTTATTAAAAGGATCCTTCCTCACCTTTATGTTCTCTCAAACTATTTATTTTAAAAATGTGAATCCTGCCCTTTCAATATTTCAGGGCTGCACACAACATAATTTAAAATATATATAAACCTCAAACTAAGTTTAAAATACATTAGGAGAAAATATTCCTCTTGAAAAAAAATAATAACATCAGACTACAACTGTAAAGACCACAATGTCCCATAAAAATCTACCAAATTCCCTTTCAAAAACCATGGGCTTGCAGGACTTTCAAAAGGCTTGGATGGATGGTACCTTCCTTATATTTCAGGAAGGCCATTCCATAATCCGGGGGTGCCAACAGAAGACATTGTTGAAAAGGGAGCTAATCATCATGGCTGAACTAGAGCAGGGGAGACCTGGGTTTAAATCCCCTTGTGGTCATGAATCTCATTGGATGGCCTTGGGCCAGTTGGTCTCGCTCAGCTCAACCACCTCAGAGGAAGATAACATAGTAGATAGACAACTGTTATGTCACTCTGAGCTCCTGGAGGGGGGGGAGGTAGCTATGCCATTTGATCTTGAAAACAGACCACTAAGGAGAGCTATGCTGAGAAACTAAGACTTTATCAAAGAGCATCCACAGTTAGTGGAGAGCCAAGGCTCTTCAGATCAAATTCTCCTAGTCCTACTCAGTTCTGTCTAGTACTTGGATAGCTAACTGTAGCAAGCACCTTCCAACATATAAAACGTTTGCTTTCCCCCAAACATTTGAAATTGAACCACAAACATTCTGTGCATCCACACAGTGATACTGCTTTTCCCCATCCCACTCCTCAGCTGTGATCATTGTTAGTAGTTGAAAAATAGCACATTTTCACACTGCTTTTCTCATAGTTACCCCCTCATCCTCCCCAACAGTGTTGAGCCTGCTAGAGCAGGGCTGCAGTCCTGTCTCTGTTCTCTTTGCCTGTTTTGCTTCCTTGCCTGAATCTCAAAGCATAACATGTTGATTTATGTGTGTTTCAATGTATCCAAAGAAGTGTGCATGCACAAAGAAGGATATACCCAGAATTAAACTTCATAAAACTTAAAGGTGCCGCTGGACTCAAAGTCTGTTTTGCTGCTTCAGACCAAAATGGCTATCCACCTGAATCAATGTTGCTTTACAATAACTGGATCACATTTAGGTGTCATTGCACGGGTGCTTGAGGACTGTAGTTCAATCAATATGGAACACAAGCCAGCATGTTTTGTTCTATATCTTTGACTGTTGAGACCTTCTGTGGCTATATCAACCCAGAGAGTGAGTGCTATCTGTTGATCTCTGAGAAGAGAATGAACATAAGAGAACCAACAGTCCTTACAGCAGGGCTGCACAGGTTGTGACCTTGTGAGCCAAATGTTTCCCGCCACCCACTCATTGTGGCATACTGGCTGCTTGACTACACATTTGTTCTATCAGTCTCAGAGAAGCTGCAATGCCAGGAAGTTTACTGAGTCCTTGATATTCTGCCATACATGATGACATTTGATGGTGGATCACAGGTGTGTCCCAATGTGTGTGAATGACAAGCTTTTTTGGCATTTAGGTTCTAAATAGTTTAAAAGGCATTTGCTTCCACTGCATTTCTTTATGCTTCTTTAGTTAAAGACATTTTAAAAGATTGGGGGAATTTGTGGTTTGCTTTTTGAAGATAATGGAGAAAATACTGTGCTTTCATATTTTGAAATCAATTAATTACTTATAAAAACAACATCAATTGTAAAGAAAGCCATGGTGAACCCTTGTTGAATTTGCTGTTGTTTTATGCAGAAATGTCTACATTCCTTTTGTTTGAAATCAACCACCTCATGGACATATATTGTTTTGGTCCACAAAACAAGTTTTAGCTGAGTCTGGCAGCCTTTAAGCACTTTGCTCAGAGCTCACCTCAGAAGACACTTCTATATTTTTTTTAAAATCCACTCAGCTTTTGAAGACCTTAAAAAAGGGAAAATAAAAAGCAGGCCAGTATCTGACATTGTGTGAACGGAGAACCAATGATCTCACTAATGAGCTTTTAAACCTTCTTTGGAGATAACAAAATGTCATAACAACAATGGATGAACAGTTTAAGGATATGAAACATGGTCAAAAAGCTTTAGCCTTGGAAGATAAAAAGGGCAGTTGCACAAGTTGCCGGAGATAATTTCTCTGTATGCAGTAATGGCATCTCTCCTCCTAATGCCTCAGCCTTGAGACACACACTGATAACAGCATATTTCCCAGGTTTAAGGCCTTCTCTCCCTTTCACTCACTTTCCTCCCCCCACCGCCAGTCACTTCAAAGGAGATCATCTTATCTGCTGTTCAAGTGGGAGACAAACACTGGTCCTCTCAACTGTCATCATAGTTTTTTTCCTGTCAGAGAAGAAGAATATATCCACACATGCACCTCTCTGGAATGCAAGGGCTATAATCTACAGGTCAGTTTGAACTATTTTCATCTGCAATCAGGTTTCTCTGTGCGTGTGTGTTGTTCTGATGTCCTGATAATGTATGCCAAGAAAGGATCAAATTTCTGGTTTGACCCATTTTCTACAAAGGTGTTACTAACCCCAAAATAACCTGGGTCCTGGCTGATTAGAATTCATCAACCTTCTCCTTCATCTTTTAACAATGTTAAGCCAGTCCAAAGACATGTGATGTTACAGTTCAATAAGGCTGGAACTCTCGTACACTTTACAAGGCACATCTGGAGGCCTCATCAACTTATTTCGATTAGCATCTCAAGCATAAATTGGAATTGTCTTCAAGGGGAGGAAACGTTCAAAGTTCTCTCTCTGAGGTGAGATTAGATTGAAATGATAATAAAAACTGCCAAAATAATCTGGATGCTCTGGCCCCAAGGGGTGATGCCCTTCCTGGGTGACTGGTTTTCGACTGGGTGCCTGTCATAAGTTATGAAGCATAATCCACAGAGCAGTCAGAACAAAGAGACACCTGCCACACCAATGTTGATAAAGGAAGTTGGGGAGACCCCTTGCTATGTAATAATAATGTCATGGGTCATTCAGCACTGGTGTCTTTGGGGTCTTCCTCACATCCATGACTCAGTCATTTTCATTTGTCTAGGAGCAGAAGGGAGAAATTAGGACTGTGTGCAAGTATGTGTACATATTTTAAAGGAAATCTCTTTTCCCCCAATATATTCACTCAGCAGCTAATATTCTGCACAAGAAAAAAAAAAAGTTCTGCTTTACATAACCTTTATTCATCTGTATGAATGTATATACACCCGAGTTCCTTTTTTTAACAGCAGAAAAGGACTTAACTATGCTGGCAAAGTCCTTCTTACAGGAAAACTTGACCATATTAATGATTCATATTGGTGTTTATATGAGTAGATAAGATACTGTACATACAACCCTAAAATAGATTCTCTGTAAAATCACCATGTGCTCTGATATGACAAATTTAGCTTTTGCAAACTCAGCTGAAATTACTGAAGATCCACATTTTCTCATTACCCACCAGAAGAATGGTTGTTCTGTCCCAATCAGGTTCTGGTTGTAGCCTTAAGGGAATCGGAATATCACAGATTCTTTGACTAAATTACTAAACCTTCTGATATGTTTGGGTACTTATGCAATGTATGTTTAAAAATACAGATTGGTTTAAGGACTAAAGTACAGTTTGTGAATGCCTTTTCACTTGATGTTAATGTAAACAAGACACTCACATGTAAGTTTTGCTAGCTGCTTACCCTGGATGAAATACATTTTTGTATCAGGCCAAATCTCCTTCTAGTCTAGTTCACAAGGAGGACTTGTTGATAACTTTGCCCTGTTGCTTTTCCATAGGATTAGAAGAGGTTGCATTGTTCTGTGAACCTTTTTTTTAAAAAAATTGAATTTCCAGACCACACCGTAGGATGCGGGGTAGACGTGGATGACCAGGCTCTTAGCTATTTTCCATACTGCTGAAACTGAATTCATTGTTTCCTTGATAGTTTCAGAGGATAGCCTTATTGGTCTGCAATAGAACAGCTGGATTTGAGTCCAGCAGCACCCTAGAGACCAACCAGATTTGAGGGGCATATAAATCCAAGGGTCAAAGCTCCCTTCGTCAAGTGACAGAGAGAGCTTTAACGCTTGAAATGTTATACCCCAAAAACCTTGTTGGCCTCTAAGGTGTGGCTGGACTCGGATCTTGTTTGTCTGAAGCTCTCATTCAAGACTCTCCCTGAGACTTGCTTTATTTGCCTCGTACATGAGTCCTGGAGGGAGTCCCTTTCAGAGTAAGTGAGAGGAAGGATTTGAATGGTGATGTTATATTTCTTACTAACCTTTGATGAAGTCTGGCCCTGTCCACACGAGGGGTTTTGGGCCGGGAGTGGGCCGGATTGGGGCCGGAGCAAACGGGCACGATCCCACTGCAACATCTGGGCAGCGTTGTGCACCCGTCCCCGATCCGGCCCTTCCCCCGATGAAACGCATCAAAAATGAACCACCTACCGAGGTGGTTCATCCACGACGGCCGCATCAACGCCGGCCGTGGGATTGCCGGCCCGTCTTTCTGCCGGTGCATCCCCGGCTCCTGCCTGAACTGCGCATGCTCAGACATGCACAGTTCAGCAGTCTCCCGTTCCCCTCCGTCGCTTCCCCCGGCATCTGATCGTGCCGGGGAGGGAATGCGCCGCGGCTCAGGGGATCAATGTGATCCTGCCGTGGCGTGGGGTTTTTTTGGTGCGGCTTTCAGAAGCCGCACTTCAGCCCGTCCCTTTCCGCCCCGTGTGGCAGGGGCGTCTGCTGAATACCTTCTGTTTATCCTTCAACCCTGATAGTGGCTTGCACCACTCATTTGCTACAAAATACCCTATTAGGAGGCAGTTTGCACCTTAGGACAGTTCAGATCCAAGCCCCAAAGCCCAAGCTGTGGAGACAGAACAAGCATCATTTGCTCAGAAGGTACAAGTGCCTCAAGTGCATCACAAGGGGGTTAGAATTATATCTGTTAATTACATACAAAACAAACAGGATTTTCCTGCTTAATAAATGTTGACTTTTTAATCTCTCCTGATAGCAGAGTCTGCTGAAGTGATTGAGGAAAACCCAGGTGTGATTAATTCCCACCCTCCTTGGGGAATAGCAGTGTGGGAGGGGAATGTTTGAAACACATTTACAGTGTTTATTAAGCCACATGGGAAAACAGCTTTTTCAATAAAACCTTTTCGAAGTACGGAGACGTTTGTTTTACCCCAAATAGAAGGGATTTGGCACTGTCTGCTTGAATGGATTTGATTTTATATCTGATGCTACTGCTCACAAAAGTGCATTGACATCCCGTTACACAACATCCAGAGGATCAGAGAGGAGTCCTTGACAGAATTTACCTCTTTTGATGGGCTGCCTTGATTCAGACTACCACATTTCAGAGAAGGATAGGACCCCTGTGCTTAGTCAGGGTTTTGAAAAGGGAAGGGGACTGTGACACAGTGGTAAACCATCTGGCCTTCATGCAGAGATTTCTAGATTTAATCCCAGTCCCATAACTAGGACCAAGTAAGGTAAAAGGTGCCAGTGAGTCACAACTAGGGTTGCCAGGTCCCTTTGTGGCTCCACTGGGGCATCTAGGGGGTTTCAGGAGGTGGGTGGGGATTCCCCCAAGCCTCACTCCCATGAGATGGCCACGTATGGCCACCTCTCTCCCTCCCCTCCTGCAGAGACTTAGAGAGCTTCAGCTGATTGGTGGGGAGCCTGTGGCCCACTGATCAGCTGGAGGGCCCTTTAAATCTTTCAGCAGGGAGGGAGAGGGGCAGTCACCGGCCGCAGCTCCACTCACGAAAAAAAATCCCAAAACAACAAGTGGGGTGGGGGGCCATGGTGCGTGGGATTCAGATTTGTGGGCTGCTGCCCTGCTTCCTGCAAACGGGGTGGGGGTGTGCAGAGCTAGCTGTGAGCAGGGTGGAAGTGTGCAGGCCTGAATCCCAAGTGGTGAATTGCCACTGAGAAATCAGCCTGGCGCACCACAGTCTCCACCCCACTTGCAAAAAGGATCTTTCTTTTTTTTTAGCAGAGCCACAGCCGGCCACAGCCCCTCTCCCTCCCTGTTGAAAGATTTAAAGGGTTCTCCATCTGATAGGTGAACCATGTGCTCCCTGTCGATCAGCTGAAGCCCTTTAAATCTCTACAGGAGGGGAGGGAGCAGGGTGGCTGCAGGTGGCCACTCTTGGGGGTTGGGCTCCCCGCACCAGCCAGCTGGCCCATGGTGGATTGGAGCCCCCGGAAGCAGGGAACCCCCGCCTGGACCTGGGGGCTGGCAACCTTAGTCACAACTGACCCGTGGCAACCCCATGAAGTTCCCTTTCATGTTTTTTTTTTCAAGGTAAGAGATTTGCAGAGATGTCTTCCCTGATGCTCTCCCTTCCAAGTACCCTGCTTAGCTTCTGAGCTGTGATGAGATCAGGCTACTTTGGGCTGTTAGGGCTGCTACAACCAGGCCCAAAATCAGGTTAAAATGGCAGAAGTGCTGCTGAGGTATGATTGGTGTTGCTTTTTCATCCCTCTAACAATCATCTTGTAAAAAAGGGCTCATTTGAAACAGGACTCATATTTGCCATGACGGGATATTGTTGTTCTTTATGTTGTTACTGATCATCATCATCATCATCATCATCATCCCCCCTGATCAACTATTTTTTAATTAAACTGAAGCACTGATGGCAATAGAAAGGCATCTTTTTAACATTTCTGCTGCCATTCACTAAAATAAATTCATTTTTTTTGTAGTTTGGAGTGACTGCAATTTTTTTTATTCCATGCATCCAATGCCCACAATGAATAATGGCCAGCACACCACATTCCCTATGCATGAGCCTGAGGGGACAGGAACAGAAGAGGGGTTCATGAGTCTAATTGTCTCCACACACCACCTTGTGCATGCAGAAATTTCCACAAAAATGTGTTTGTGTGGCATGTGCTTTTAAGTATTTTAACCTTGTTCTTAAGTATTTCTTTTTTAAAAAAATATTCCCAGTTTAGAGACTATTAATTTCACTAAGAAGCACTCAGGTTGCTCTCTTTGCTTTGGATGAGAAATCAGATGAGAACTGTTGCTGTAGAACACAAACAGTATCCTTGGGCAGCAACTTAACATTTGTTTGAAGGGGACAACTGACAACAGGAACTAAGGAGCCTCTTGGGTCTTAGTTTTCCTTTCCCCGAACATCTGACAAAAACGCTGACCAGTGGGCTGTCCCTAACTTGCAACAGCTGCTACACCGACAAAAATCCCTTTTTGGTACAATAATCACCTGCAGTAAAATTTCCCCCACAGGAGCAACCTTTTTATCATTCCTTAACAAACCATTATTTTCTCATAGCAAGCAGATGGAGCATTACACCTGGAGGAACTGACTGGCACAAACAACCACTCCAACAATCTGGGGTCCCTTTTTTACCTGTATATCTCTCAGCAATGTGATTTAAGGTCACAGTGTTTTCAAAATGCCTTAGGAAGTCATTGTTTGTGATAACTGTTTAATTACTTCCTATCATAGTCTCTCCCTCCCCCCCACAAAAGAGATTGTGCTGTTGGTCTAGAGCTCAGTTACAGGGACAATGATGATACAGCCACACAAAATAGGACGTTTTGCATTCAAAGAATTTTAAAGATGGGAATAATGATGTAAAATGCACAGAAATTTTGAAGCCATGGAGGGGAAAAAACCCTGTTGATTTGGATATGTGTTTAGGGAAGAAATTTTAAGAAGGATTGAACTATCTCCTTGCTTCTACTTCCTTATAAATTCAAAATATGAAATGAGTTGTATATACAATTTGTCATCTGGCATGTTCACATACACATGAAACTGCCTTATACTGAAACAGACCATTGGTCCATCAAGGTCATTATGGTCTACTCAGACTGGCAGTGGCTCTCCAGGGTCTCAGGCAGAGAACTTTCATATCACCTACTATCTAATTTTAGATGGAAATGCCGGGGATTGAACCTGGAACCTTTTGCATGTAAGCCAGTTTGGTGTAGTGGTTAAGTGTGTAGACTCTAATCTGGGAGAGACGGATTTGATTCTCTACTCCTCCACTTGCACCTGCTGATGTGACCTTGGGTCAGTCACAAGATCTGGCACAGCTGTCCTTGAAAAAGAGCAGTTTGTGTCAGAGCTCTCTCAGCCCCACCCACCTCACAGGGTGTCTGTTGTGGGGAGGGGAAGGGAAAGGAGTTTGTAAGCCACTCTGAGACTCCAAGTGAAGGGCGGGGTATAAATCCAATCTCTTCTTCTCTTCTTCTTCTTCTTCTCTGTTGAAATCTGCAGCTCGCTCTTGCGTCTGTGTGTCAGCTTTAT
>NW_015167062.1:1438893-1444696 GCF_001447785.1 Gekko japonicus
TTCTTCTTCTTCTTCTTCTTCTTCTTCTTCTTCTTCTTCTTCTTCTTCTTCTTCTTCTTCTTCTTCTTCTTCTTCTTCTTCTTCTTCTTCTTCTTCTAGCAGATGGTCAACCAATGAGCCACAGCCCCTCCCCAATGAGATAGTGCTATGTGGTTTACTTCGGAACTATCAAGTATTAATTCTTTATCCTGGACTCAGAGCTGCAAAGATCTATACCCTAAGGTAGCAAGATTAGTCTTTTGTCCATGAAGCTGAAAATAGAACCTAACAACAGGAAATCCTGGGGATTTTGGGAGGTGAAGCCTGAGGAGGGAGGGGTTTGGGGGAGGGGAGGGACTTTGATGGGGTATCATGCCATAGAATCCACTTTCCAAAGTGGCCATTTTCCCCAGGTAAACCAGGCTTCCCAAGTACTTACCGTGATTCGGCGGGGGACGAAGACGTCTTCATAGGATCATTCCTGCGGGGACAACAGGCGTGCTGCACCATGCTGTCGCCAAGAAGTGACGCCAGGCGACACTCTGGCAATGGGGCCAGAAACTTGATGGTACCATCAGTTTTCAGCCCCATTGCCAGAGCGTCGCCCAGTGTCATTTCCTGGTGACGGCATGGTGCGTTACAAGGAGAAATGTACCGGCCGGGGAGAATGTGTCCCCCGCCAGATTGCGGTAAGTACTTGGCAACCCTAAGGTAAACTGATCTTTTCCTCCTGGAGATCAGTTGTAATAGCAGGAGATCCCAGCCATTACCTGGAGGCTGGCAACCCTACCTAACAAACTGGTGGATAATAAAAGGGCAAACTGTATTGCTTGACTTAATATACAAATTTTTTATACCAAACTAGGAGTAAGGTCCATTGTGGGAAGAAATACAACAAGCTCTAGAAGGAAGCTCCAGGTGAGTGTCCCGACTGTGGCTAGTGGGAAAATAGAGGGAGGCAAGCCGTGTCCATTTCCTTCTGGTTAGCTATAAGGCAGGGCTGTCTCAAGTCATTTTGCTGCCCCAAGTGGGCAGTATGGGAGGACAGCCTCATGGTAACAGGTATGGTTTCCTCCACCACTGACTTATCTTGATTTGGGTTATACAGTGGCAGCTAAGGTAGAAGACCACCTCCTCCTATGCCATGTCTTCTGGGTTCCAAGGGTCTGGAAAGTGGTTCCATAGCCAGTTACAGGGTTGCCAGCTCTGGGTTGGGAAATACCTGTAGATTTGAGGGGTAGGACCTGGGGAGGGCAGGGTTTGGGGTGTGGAGGGACTTTAGCAGGGTATAATTCCATAGAGTCCACTGCCCAAAGCAGCCATTGTAATAGCTGGGAAATTTTCTGTAGGGGAAATGATGTGCTGTGGCTGGGAAACATATTGATTTCTGGGAGATCTCCAGGCCCCACAGGGAGATTGGCAACTCCAGTGACCGTTTAAGGGAAGATTGGGATATGTATTTTGGCAACTCCAGTGACCTTTAAGGGAAGATTGGGATATGCAGTTTGACAATTCCAGTGACCATTTAAGGCAAAATTGGGATATGTATTTTACCTCAGGACATATTCAATGACTCGCAACAACAAACTGTTCCCAGGCAAAGGTCAATCAGGCCACATATGCAAATGACCTATGTGTTCTGACTGGCTATTGGGGGGAGAGAAACAGCAAACTGTTTAAAATATTGGAGGTGAGACTCAGGCAATGCAGCCAGTGGATAGGGACAGCTTCTGAGTGACAGATCAGGGAGCGAACTGATCTGGGAGCGTGTGGAATGTTCAGGAGAATCCATGACCAAAACAGAATTATATATAAGGAGAGATCACAGCACTGGCTGTTCTAACTCACTATAGTTTTGGGAACTAGCAGTGGAATTCAGGCAGAGAATGGCCTTTCCCATAATTTGAGAACCTTTAATTGGAAATATTTGTTATTGGATTTGTAATCCTCTGCCTTCAAACCATGTGTTCCACCATATTTAACCCTATCTCCTCTCCACATGTGTGGTTTTCAATATTATCATGCAGAAAAGCAGGAACCTATAACCCTGGTGAAAAAAGGAGCATGCCTATCATGTAATTAGTAGGAGTCTAGAAATAGATATTACTATTTTGCCAAACTTACATTGGCCTTCATAGCAGGATTTCACCCTCATATTCATGAGTGTCTCTCATCCCAGTCTAGCTGGGGGCTACATTTGTGCAGAAGCAGTCATTATAGTTCTCAATGTTATTAGAGTATATAGTGTATCATGTGCTGAATCAAACCCTTTTTGCCAGTTTTTTTTAAAAAAATCAGTATTTGTTGTATCTCTATAGTGATATTTGTTTACCACTTCATATCTGACAAAGGGAGATTTGACTCTCAAAAGCTTATATCCTGGAAAACTTGTTGGTCTTTAAGGTGCTACTGGAATCAAATCTTATTTAGCAGTGAGAATGAAGTCTCCCTCTGTTGTCCTTCCTGTATTTGCCTGCCACTCCGGATTTTTGATTCTAGTCAAGGCAATTTACGTCTGTGGCAAAACAGCATCCAAAACAACAACAACATGGCAACAGCAAGTTGAAACCAGGGCAACCACTGAAGGGAGGTAACATAATGCAGAATGGGGGGGGTGGAATAAAAAGAAGGTCAGATTCAATTTTAGTGCAGAATGGGAGGGAAATGGAATTTAAAAAAAGGTTGAATCCAATTTTAGTGTGGAACTGCTTGGAGGACACCGTGGTGAACATGGGTTAAAAGGAAAGTGTGGAAAGGGATTGTCTTATTTACCCAGAGTAAGGACTCCAGGATTCTGTTGGATCTGAGCAATAGTAACTGTTCAGTTATAGTAAACCATTCACAATTGCCAAATGGTACAGTTGACATTTTAAAAAATCAGACCCAGTATCTGAAAGATCCACAACTTTATGTTTCTAAACTCATTGGAGGTTAATTATTGTTTTTATCCCTTCTCATTCCAATCACCTCCATCTCTTATCTTTGTAGATCAGGCTGCAGGAAAAATAAACAAAATAATTTTTTGAAAAGATTTCCCAGGTTTTCAATGTGTCCAAGATCTTCCTATCTTTACTTGAGACAGATTCAAAGGATTATCCCTTACCCTAAAACAAGATTTCCTTGGCCTAAATCATCCCTGACAGAAGCCTGTCCAACACATTATCTTTCAGTGGTATCTCTCAATCCTGCCCAAACAAGAAGGAGTTGAGTTATTTCTACCAAAACAACATGAAGAGAGAGGGTGCCAAATTGTGTTCCATCAACACAGCTATCAAGCATGTCCCAACTGCTGAGTATTTATAGCTAGGAGTGACCAGATAGCCTACTTTATTATAGCTACTGTTTTTGTAACCCGGCTGTCACAGAATCCCAGCTGATTACATTGAACATTATCACTACTCCCCTTCCCATGCCAATAAAAATTCTAGGATTTCATCAGGCTGGAGTTTGTCTGTTCTTGCCTAGGTCTATCAGTTGCTGCTCATTCCTCTTCATGAACTGAAACACTGCACACAGTTGTCGTGCTCCGTTCTTTCATCATTGGTACAATTTCCTTAACAGTTACATGTTATTCTAGCAGCTGGCTGGAAATAGCTTAGTTGATAGGATTCTGAAGTGAAATTAAAAAAAAATCACACTACACAACTGTTTTTCCTCAGCCCATGAGTTAAGGGTTCAAACAAGCCTTCTCTTGGAAGTGGACATGCGGTGAAGATAGGCAACAGACTGATAATAACTGTGTTTCAATGTGACGTGCTGAGAACAAGTCTTAAAGACATCACGCTCTCAGTCTCCCCTATTTCTTTCCTTCATGTGCATTTCACAGGCTGAAATCTTCCCAGTTTCATAGAAACCTCAGTTGGTCCTGACATTTGAACTTGGCAAAATGGCAAACTGGGCTTTGTTCTTTTCCTACAAACCTCTTTTCTAAACCACAGTTTGGAATCCTGAATAGGATCCACAGGTGATTAAATATTGTGATCATTCACCTCCTGGAGTTTCCAGTTCAGACAAGAAAATCTCAGGGTGAATGATTACAGTGGCACAGTATGTGGATCCAGCTTTTACAGGCTCATTTTCATCATGAACAAATGGAGTTGTGTTTGTCACATAAGAATGCAGTCACAGAATACCAGTGGAAAAATATGTGCAAAGCATTTCATTTACATTTGTGACTGAATATAGAGTTTTAAAATACCATTGTGGGAGTTCTGGAGAAACATGTAGTTCATTTTCATCATAATTATAAAGAAGATGTCTTCCTGTGGAAACCTGAGACCCAAAAAAGATGTAGCACAGGCTACATGCATAATATATTTAATGTATTTTACCAGCTTCTATTCCTT
Organism: Gekko japonicus; assembly: GCF_001447785.1. Taxonomy (NCBI): domain Eukaryota; kingdom Metazoa; phylum Chordata; class Lepidosauria; order Squamata; family Gekkonidae; genus Gekko; species Gekko japonicus. Next base: position 1,443,219 of record NW_015167062.1, read on the forward strand.
ACTTTTACTTACCTTTCTATTCCTCTGAGGGGCTCTGAATTTGATTGGCCCAGAAGCAAAAGATACTGGAACACAGTGTATTTTCCTGTGTGCAGAACAAAGCAGTTGGGTATAATTTTGATCAGTGAAATGTCTCACAGGTAAGAGTTATACATCACCAGACACATGCATGTGGTTCCAATACAATCAAACAGAGAGCCAAGCATGGCTGTAGAAGGTGGGGGGCAGATTCGGGGAGATAATGATGAAGGTGGTATATTAATTACCATATCACACTACATCCTAGGAGACCAAAGTTCAAATCCCCACTCACCATGAAGCTTGTGCGGTGAACAGCTGGTCCAATCCCATGTCTCTTAGCCTAGCCTTTTGGGGGGTCATTGAGAGGCTAAAGCTGAGCTCCTTAGAGAAAGGACAGAATACAAATGTGGTAGATGGACAGTAGTTACGTGTCTACAATATCATGCCTTCTTTTGGCATTAGATGGAAATATTATTGTTTGGTGGCAGAAAAATTATATTACATTTTAAAAAGATGTGAATACAAAATACTAGAACTCGAGGACATCCAATGAAGTTGATGGACAGTAGATTCAGGATGGACAAATGGAAATTCTTCTTAACATAGAGAATGATCAAAATGTGGAGTTTGCTGCCAGAGGATCTGGTGCTGGCCATAGGAATAAACAGTTTAGACAGATCAGACAGATTCATGAAGGATAGCTCTATCAGTGGCTACTAGCCATGGTGACTAAAGGGACCCTCCTCATTCAGCGGCACTAAACCTCTGAATCCCAGAGCCAGGAAGCAACTTTAGGGGAAAGTCTCACCCTCTATGCCCTGTTGTTGGCCCTCTGGAGGAACTGGTTGGCTACTCTATGAGACAGGATGCTGGGCAAGGGCCCCGGTCACATGGGCCGGATATCGCGGGGGGGAGGCGTGGCTGTTTGCCCCGGAGTGAACTACCGCGCGGCAGCCGGATCAAACGTCCCGCCCGACATCCTGCCGACGTCCTGTGGTTGGGGGGAGGTGCCAATCATACCTCACTCCTGCGGCGCAGCAAAGAAGCGGCGCCGCGGGGGTTGTGTTGGTTTTTTTAACCCAAGTGTTCGCATGCGCCGTTGGGTGCTTGTGCGCACCCGTGGAGACTTGACAAAAAAAAAACTTTTCGCGATGGGACATGAGCGGGCGCCGGATGCCACGAGCTAACACCGGAAACGTGATCTGACGCCCGCCCTTGCCCCGCAGTTTCCAGAAACTAGTACTTCGGAGGTACTAGTTTTTTACAGTGCATCTTCGGAGTGAAGCCTCGGGTGAGCCACGGGAGCTCTACGCTTCCCAGATGTGGTGTGAGATCGCGCCCGGAAAATCCACCTATCTTCCGTCTCTCTAGCGTGCCTAATGCTCTGTGTGACCGGGGCCTAGATGGACTACTGGTCTGATCCAACAGGGCTCTTCTCATATTTTTATGTTCTTATG
>NW_015167062.1:1445043-1445233 GCF_001447785.1 Gekko japonicus
GTTCCTGACAACAGCTGTAAAACCCAAGGATGATGGCATTAAACAAAGCTGTGCCCATAAAAAAAGTCTGTTTTTTGTAACTTAAAATGTTGACAACAATGCCATACACTGAAATCAAGAACAGGCCACCTCCAATATTAATCTCAGTTAATGGGATAGAAGTCTCACTGTCTAACAATGCTGAGTGAGT
>NW_015167062.1:1446664-1447925 GCF_001447785.1 Gekko japonicus
GCGGGGGTTGTGTTGGGTTTTTTTAACCCAAGTGTTCGCATGCGCTGTTGGGTGCTTGTGCGCACCCGTGGAGACTTGGGAAAAAACTTTTCGCAACGGGACATGAGCGGGTGCCGGATGCCACGAGCTAACACCGGAAACGTGATCTGACGCCCGCCCTTGCCCCGCATTTGTGTGGTGTTTTTTTAACCTAAGTGTTCGCATACGCCGTTGGGTGCTTGTGCGCACCTGTGGAGACTTGACCAAAAAAAAAAAAGTTTTCACAATGGGACATGGGCGGGTGCCGGATGCCACGAGCTAACACCGGAAACGTGATCTGACGCCCGCCCTTGCCCCGCAGTTTCCGGAAACGAGTACCTCGGAAGTACTAGTTTTTTACAGTGCATCTTCGGAGTGAAGCCTCGGGTGAGCCACGGGAGCTCTACGCTTCCCAGATGTGGCGGTGAGATTGCGCCTGGAAAATCCACCTATCTTCCATCTCTCTAGCGTGCCTAATGCTCCATGTGACCAGGGCCTAGATGGACTACTGGTCTGATCCAACAGGGCTCTTCTCATATTTTTATGTTCTTATGAATAGTATGAAATCCCTTTGAGAAACTGAGACAGATATTCTAGTGTGTTCTGTTGTGCTCTCGAAATGTTGGTATTTTACTGAGATGTGGCAATAAAAGTGTTAAATACTGGGTTCAAAATGCATTGCAGTGAACAGCTCTACTTTATTAAGTGATTTCAGGAACAAGAGTAAAACACTAGGGCAACAGCCCTGTTTAAATAGCATGCAAAACCCACACCCAAACACACCCAACTCCCAACGATAGGCTATTTACATAACATTAGTTTCTCACTGATCACTTCCAGAGTCATGGTGGGCTATTGTTCTAGAGCTTTAAGCTCACCTAGTCTCTGGTAGATAGTCCTGGAATGTTCCTGACAACAGCTGTAAAACCCAAGGATGATGGCATTAAACAAAGCTGTGCCCATAAAAAGTCTGTTTTTTGTAACTTAAAACGTTGACAACAATGCCATACACTGAAATCAAGAACAGGCCACCTCCAATATTAATCTCAGTTAATGGGATAGAAGTCTCACTGTCTGAGTAACAATGTTGAGTGAGTTTCTAAAAGCACTAAATACTCTCAGGCAGAAGTAAATGTGAAAGATGATGACCCATTTCTGGGACTTCACTTGAAGTTAATGCGGGGCTTTGGGGCTTTAGCAGAGAGGAGACTTTATTCTGCTGATGAAAGATAAGCTTTTCACC
>NW_015167062.1:1448390-1468242 GCF_001447785.1 Gekko japonicus
TTTTTTAATATAAAAAGGAACAGTGGCATTTTGTGCAGCACTGTCTCACTTCCAGTTAAAACCTAGAAGTGACATAAAGTAGCTGTCAGAACCCACAGCTAACAACAAAGTACACACATTCAGGAACTGTGTTATACATGCAGTAACACAGGCACTGTTAAGAATGGCCAAAGCCAGTAGAGCATAATAGGATATAGGGTATTCATATGCACCCCCCATGGCATTAGCCAATTCGGCACCCTCCCACGCGCTGGATAAATCAGGCAACTGTTAGGTGGCTAAAGCTGAGAACTCGGAGTCTCTTGCGGTACATAGGAGCCCTCTAGACAACACAACCTCCTCCTGCACATCTGTAGAGATAAGTGTTTCAGCAAAGGGAGAACAGCAGGGATAGGAATGCAATAGCAATTAACAAGATACAGAATGAACTCCCCAACCCCCATGGCAGCATAGCTGACAGTAGCTCAGGGAATCAACCATTTTTTTAACTGGAAGTGACACAGTGCCACAGCTGGCATTATAACCTTCCATTTACCTGCCCACAACCCTCCCGCCAGTTGCCAGGCACTGCTTGGCAACCCTAGTGGGGTGGGTGTCTAATTTCTGATCCATCTCACCTAATGGCAGCTACAAGATTCTTGCTGCATCATCATCTGGCAAAAAAGCTTCCAGTGTGCACTGGAATGTGGCCATTGGCATGCCACCGTTAACGTGCATAGAAAGTGAGAGATACCAGAGGTGAACCCTTTAAATACTTTCATAGGGTAGCCATGTTGGTCTACAGAAGAACAGCTAGATTCATGAGAACAAGTTGGCCTTAAAGGTGCTACTGGACTCTAACGTTGTTCTGTAGCTTCAGACCAACATGGCTACCCACCTAAAGCTAGATTCAAGTCCAGAGGGGCCTTGGAGACCAATAAGATTTTGAAGGTATAAACTCTAGAGAGTCAAAACTCTTAAAAGCTTAAAAAGGTAAAGGTAAAGGTTCCCTTGCTTGAAAGCCAGTCGAATCCGACTCTAGGGTTGCGGTGCTCATCTCCGTTTCAAAGCCGAAGAGCCAGCGCTGTCCGAAGACGTTTCCGTGGTCATGTGGCCGGCATGACTAAACACCAAGGCGCGCGGAACGCTGTTACCTTCCCACCGAAGTGGTACCTATTTATCTACTTGCAATTTCTTGCTTTCGAACTGCTAGGTTGGCAGGAGCTGGAACTAGAGATGGGAGGTCACTCCATCATGCGGCACCCGGGTCTTGAACTGCTGAACTACTGACCTTCCACAGCCTGCAGTTCAGCGTCTTAACCACTTGAGCCACTGCAGCTTAAAAGCTTATATCCCCCCAAATCTTGTTGGTATTTAGGGTGCTAATGGACTCTAATCTAGATCCTTTTTGTACTGGCAGCATATCACCTCTCATGCTGACACAGCTGAAAGTTGGCACATGGACTTGTTTTCCCCCCTAATCATCAGAATAGACTCTGAGTCCAGATTACACCAGATGCAGCACATTTATTCTTTAGATGTGGCAAAGAAGCACTCCCAGCTGCTTAGGCGGCATCTTCTGCAGATGCCTGGAGCTGCTTGTTTGTAATGCTCCTTAGGGAACATCGGAGGCAAAGCTGCATGAGCTATATGCATAAGTACAGCCTTCTTAATACTCCCGTATAAGATCCTTTGTGGGAACTACAAATAAGTGCCAAAAGTCGAAGCAATTGTGCAGATGGTGCTTCTCAACCCACCTCAAACTTCTTCTAGCAAATTAGTCCAGAGGAATGCATGGTTTGGACCTGTGTGCTTCCATCTTGCCTCAGGTCAGCTAAGAGTTCACTCCCCTTGTGTGTTTACATTAGTACTTCACAAAGAGAAGAGTTATGGTATTCCTAGAAGAAACTTATTATATGGGACATCATTAAGGATGTAGAAATATCATACAAATAGATCTAAAAGAAATAGGATATTGTTTATTGAATACTGCAACAATATATATCATTTTCTTTGATATAAATAAAATAATGGGGGGAAAGGATGTTGAAATAGTGTTTTATGTGCCATGTGTTATGATGTCAGACAATTAAAACATAGTAATTTTACTCAGTGGATAATGGTATTTAAACCCCGACTTTGCTCCTCAGTAAGAACCGAAAGCAACTTTGTTGTCCCATCCTACATTTTTTTTCTCACAACAACAACCCTGTGAGTTAGGCTAAGCTGAGAGAAAGTGACTGGCCCAAGGTCACCCAGTGAGCTAACATGGCAGCATAGAGATTCAAACTTTGGTTACTCAAGTCCTAGGGTGATTTCTCACTAGAGCTGCCTCGCAGCACAGCGCCGTTTGCCCCGACACAAACATGTCAATTTCACACCCGAAGCTCCGGGGCTGCATTCTGACTCGGGGCTTCACCCGATTTCCTCCGCAGTTTCGTGATCCTGGTTTTTGAGGATCATGAAACTGCGGAGGAAATCGGGCGAAGCTCTGAGTCAAATGCAGCCCCAAAGCCTCGGGTGTGAAATTGACATGTTTGTGTTGGGGCAAACGGCGCTGTGCTGCGAGGCAGCTCTAGTGAGAAATCACCCCTAGTGTAATGTCATCAGAGTGGCTTTCTTCATAAACCAAATAGTTTTCTAAACTGAATGCATACACCTGTATTCTTTTACACAGCAAACAGTGGGAGGGCTTATAATGTCCTGGCCCCACTGCTGGACCTCCTGATGGCACTGGTATTTCTGGCCACTGTGTGACACAGAGTGTTGGACTGGATGGGCCTTTGGCCTGATCCAACATTGGCGTCTCTTATGTTCTTATGTTCTTATGTCTCCAAGTCCAATGGTTCTGCAAGGTTTAATGGTCCCCTGTGTATCAGATGTACTGAACTGAGAAAGCATGACTGGATATGTTTCACCCACGTCTTCTACAGATCAGGTCATGCTGACACAGGCTTTGACAAGATTTGACAAACAATGTTTCTTATTTTCCCTATTAAAATGGATTTCCTCATTCTGTGCCAGTTTGCAACAGGATGCTAGTTTATTTTCTACTGAAGTATCTTCTTGGTAGTTATAGTATTGTACGAAAAGTGTACATGGAGTCGGCTTGACACATTCTGAAGCAGTCTTGACATGCTCTACAGAAAACCTGTGTCAAAGTACCCCTAGTAGCTGACACAATTTACTCTTCAGATTCGCAGCAATCCATTTTGCAATTATTTCTCCATTTTTGTTACTTGTAAAGTCAAGGACTTCATGATCAAAAGTGACATATTAAACAAACACAACACACACACACACTCAAAAGTTTATCATGGCCCAGATATAAAACTAAAGTGAGACTTACTAAAACCACTAAAGGCCTGTGGTCTTTCATAAAAAGAAAAGAAAAGAAAAGAAGAGAGAGAGAGCGCCTTGGAGTATTTTTCTATGATGGAATCCCACAACAATGAGGCCACTAAGCTCCAGTAAGCCTCTGAATACCAGTTCCAGGAGGTAACATCATGGGAAAGCCTTGATCTCTATGGCCTATTCGTGGGTTCCCCAGGACAACTGTGTCAAACAGGATACTGGGCTAAATGGACCACCAGTCCGATTCAGTAGGGCTTTCTTTTTGCTCTTGGATTCACTACTGGGGGGAAAAACTTTACTATGAATCTTTCCTAGCTGATTATACCTGCTTGATGAATGGCTCCTGGAGCACTTTAGGTCTTAAATGGCAGAAGAAATCATATGGCATCATTCCTACTATAATCAGTGGATGTTATGGATTCGCAATAGGAATGATTTTGAATGTATCATTCTTGCTCTTTTGACCCCAGAATCCTATCTTGAATTTTCTTTCTCCCTTTTGCTAGTTAAGCCAGCAGTTCTTTCTGTACCATATTTCCCCCTCTTTCATTGTTATTTGTGCATCAATAAATCAGCATTACACCTTATACATACATTATACATATGAATGGCATATATTATATATATAAATACTGTATAAATTTCATCTACAAAATCCATACAATATACACACACAACAGAATAAAATCTTCATAACCAGCAGTAAAAAAGTGGAGAACTGAAACGAGTGACAAAATATAATATTCTTTAATAGGCTAAATGAGGAGCATTCATTCATTCCTAATGCATACCTATGCACGGGATATAATCAGCTGAGAATTCTAAATAGAAATGTGTCCTTTGCCAAGACCATTTACCCAAACTCAAACAATTTAGTAGTACATCAATATAAAACCAACATAATATTAGATACAAATAATCTTAATCTTCCTTCTCAAGGAACAGTTACTTTATATGTTCATTTTAGTTATAAGGGCTTACAAGTAAGGAGAAATGTAAAGGAAAATAAAAAGTGATTATTGAATTGTTGGAACTTGTGGTTTTTTTAAAAAACAAAATGGATTGTATCTGGGTGTAATAGAAATCTTTCTAATAAATAAGCAAAATACAGGCCTGAAAAAGTATCAAAAGGGTCAGCTAGTGGCGGTCCTTTCCAGATCAGCTTCCCGTTCCTCTCATTGCCACCCAAAGATTAAAAAGGGCACGTGGAAGAAGCAATGGCTAAGCCAGTGATACTGGCTATTCTGCTACTTGTAGAGGTTAGGTAGCGCTGTGCCCTGCTTGAGATATGGGCCTATAGAAACCAATAATTCTGTTCCCGCCCCTGCTCTAGTCGCCCATGGAGAGTGACCAGATGAGATGAGTAGGAAAACCATGCTCCTGTAGATGTCATTTTTGTTGTTGTTGTTCATTCGCACAGTCGAGTCCGACTCTTCGCAACCCCATGAACCACATCATGCCAGGCCCTCCTGTCTTCCGTCATGCTCCGGAGTTTGCTTAATTTCATGTTCATTGCCTCGATAACACTGTCTAACCATCTCATCCTTTGCCGTCCCCTTCTTCTCTGACCTTCAATCTTTCCCAGCATCAGGGTCTTCTCCAGTGAGTGCTCCCTTCTCATTTGGTGGCCAATGTATTTGAGCTTCAGCTTCAGTATCCGGCTTTCAAGGGAACAGTCAGGGTTGACTTATTTTAGGATCGACTGATCTGATCTCCTTGCAGTCCAAGGGACTCTCAAGAGTCTTCTCCAGCACCATAATTCAAAAGAATCTATTCTTTGGTGCTCGGCCTTCCTTATAGTTCAACTCTTGCAGCCATATAGTACTACTGAGAATACCATTGTTTTGACCATATGGACTTTTGTTGGCAGGGGGATGTCTCTACTTTTTATTATGCTGTCTAGGTTTGCCATCGCTTTCCTCCCAAGGAGCAGGCATCTTTTAATTTCATGGCTGCAGTCACCGTCTACAGTGATCTTGGATCCCAGGAACATGAAGTCTGTCACTGCTTCCACAACTTCTCCTTCTATTTGAGAATGAGTGGTGGGGCCAGATGCCATGATCTTAGGTTTTTTAATGTTGAGTTTCAAGCCAACCTTTGCACTCTCCTCTTTTACCTTTAGCAAGGAGTTCTTTAGGTCCTCTTCACTTTCTGCCATTAGAGTGGTATCGTCTGCAGATGTCATTTTAGTTGCTATTAAATCACAAAATGAACTTGCCCAAATCCCCAGTTTTAACAAACTATTAAAGGCACAGGATCTTTGGCCTTATTTGCAGTAAATCACTTGTAAACAGTTTTCTGACATTTATTAATTTGGTTTATTTATTTATTGTCAGTGTCTTGCCAATCATCTGAGAATTTCAACTGGAAAAAAACTTCAGGTAAGCCAATCAAGCAATGATAAACTAAATGAAGAGGAAATTCCCTTGTTGACCTCTCTATTGGTAGTTACTTTCTTAGACAAACACGTAAAGAATTAATTAAAAGCTCTGCTGAGAACCAATATTGACCAATATTGACAAGCCAACATGTAGTGTAATTGACTTAAAAAAATTCCTGCAGATGGTACTGTATTGGTTAAAATTCAGAAATGTCCAATCTGTTTCCAAAAGGATATTGTGAAAGGCACATTTTACCCATAGTTGACTATCAGGAAATGAATTAAGAAGTTTGTTTAGGCAGCTACGGGAAGGCCAAAAATACAGAGACAGAGAGAGATGTTAAAAAAATAGGTTTGGATCTAAAGTCTGCCATCTATTAAGAGAAATGGGTGGAAGGAAGTGGTTGGATCCAATTCATCGTATTCTTTTTTCCCCCTCTGGAATTATGTAATTCCAAAATCCATTGGTAGAGGGTTGTATGTTCAAATGTCAGCCATTTGAAAGCTGTATGGCTTGCATCCTAAGACTCCATTCTGTTAGCATAGCAGCAGTTCCTCTGATGGAATGACTTTTTCCATCTGCAGAGGAGGGAAGGGAGATATTTGCCAGTTCTTCCCTCTGGCTGCTGACTCCCAGTTTGTTCCCCACACTGTTTATTTCAGTGTATGAGTCCTGGAGGCATGGAAGGCTGCTGTGAGAAGGCAGAGGTGGAGACATTTCCTTTCTAAAGGACAAGTCTACTCATGAGCCAAAGTGTATAGAATCCAGAAGAAATGGGTATGAGAACCCTGAAATGCTAATTGTCCAGGTGTAGGGAGTTTTACTATACAGTAATTTCAGCCACTGAATTTGTTTGTATCAAGTGGTTGTCAGTGTCAGGATTTTATCAGGGAAAAGCAAATGACTACCATATATTTCTTCTGTGAAAAGCTTGGTTTATATACAGTTCTTCAGTTTATCATAGATAACCGGGAGCATTTCATGGTTTTGGATCATCTTCATTTATTTTAACTTGCACTAATCCATCTCGCTTCTCCCATCTCTTCAATGGCTTCACTTGGCTTATGGGATGGATTTGAAGGTCAATATAATTAATTCCAGTCTTCTGCTGTTTATATCTTTGTTGCATTCAGTTTGTCTGCACACCATTCTTCTGCGGTTTGCGGGCACAAACTGGCAGTACTCAAATTGGTTTCCCACTGAACTAGTCTCACTGAAGCCAGTTCTCCACATTTGTAAGCCATTTCTCTCAAGCAAACACCATAAGGAACACAGCTCTAATCTAATGAATAGCTGCATTTTGGAGGTTCCAAAGTGTTATTCCTGACCTTTTTGAGAAAAAAGGGCTTTCTTTGCCAAGCCTTTGGGGGTAATGCCAGAGAGAAGGATGGCATGGCAAGTAGCCCTTTTGGTTCCATAAATGTAAAATCCTTGCTATCTGTTTGGCTCGTTAATATCCTGTGTAGAATCAGTATCATACCTCTGGGAGACCTACTGTCAAAGCACCTGTATGCAAATTGAACATGATATTCAGAGCATGGTAGCAGGTGGATGCCAAGAAGCTTTGCAGCCAGACTTCCAAGGCAGAGCCAGCCTGAATGCATGTTTTCCACTTGCTAAGTAGAAATTATGTGTGAGTTCTAATGCAGAAATGTCACAGTGAATCTCATTTGCTCTTGACAGTCCCGGGGTTCCCTTTAACTTGACTTTAGTAGGGGTTTTCATTTTCCGAAACCCTGGTTCTAAATGTATTTAAATAATGTTCCAAGGAACCCAGTGCAGCAGATGGCTAATTTTGTTCCCCATCTGTGACATGCTTAGCTAGAGTCCTCACATCTTTAGGCATGTGCTACAGAACACCATGTGTGTTTACTTAGTTGCCAGTCCCACTGGGTTCAATTGTATGATCCATGAGCGGTATGCACATGCTGTCATGGTGGGTGGTGGTGGTTTGCTTCCTTCTTTCTCGCAGCAGTGTGCTGAGGAGGAAAAGCAGCAGCAGAAGAAGAAGAAGAAGAAAAGAAGAAGAAAAGAAGCAGCAGAAAAGAAGAGGAAGAGGAGGAGGAGGAGGAGGAGGAGGAGATTGGATTTATACCCCGCCCTTCACTCAGAGTCTCAGAAAGAAGAAGAAGAAGAAGAAGAAGAAGAAGAAGAAGAAGAAGAAGAAGAAGAAGAAGAAGAAGAAGAAGAAGAAGAAGAAGAAGAAGAAGAAAAATGGATGCTGGGAATCACAGACAAAATCATGGCCAGCTGCATAGGCAGTTGCCATGAAGAGGTAATCAGAAGACATGGCTCTTAGTTCCTCTCTTGTACTGACATCTCTTGCATCTGTAGAAGCTATAGTAGCAGAAGAGCAAGAAGAAATGATTATCACCTGATTCCCTCTCTTCACTGCAGTACCCCCCCCCCCACAACACCATTTTGGTAAACAGGAATTTAGCAGGTAGGAGGAATGTCCCATGCCTAATTTCTGTGGGCCAGAGGGCTGTTATACATGAACAAGTCCAATAAAAGAAATGCAAATTTATAGTGTAGGTATATTTGACTGGTGAAAAGACCCTCTTGCATCAAAGGAAAGCTCCTTCTGCTAGGGGAATGTGCCACTGATAGGTGAAAGGAATGATAGGGTACAGCCACATGTTAGCACAGGATAAGAAATCCTTGCTAAAGAATGATTTTCCATTCCAGGAGTGACTAAGAGATGGTACTTGCAGTGCTAGCTAGGAATACCTCCTAGTTATAAGCATTTCTTTCTTGGCAGCAACATCCAATAACATGCATCTGAACTACTGGCTAGCATAATGTCATTCTGGAGACAGCATCAGTGACCCAAATCAATGAATCTAAACAGATGTGCCAAAAAATGACAGATCAAATAAATGATTGTTACTGCTGTATGTTGAGCACTTAATTTCCACTGAGAATTTTTTTAAAAAAAAAAAAATCCACCTGTGTCTCCATTTTGCAGAAGAAAGATTATATGTTGTCCGTTGAGTGCTGGGAGATTCCCAACAACCATAGTCAAGGCCTGATCAGACTAGGTAAACTATAGGTTGATATTTAGGCAAACTGTAGACTAATTAAAATATTTATAAGCCTGCTTTTCTCCAAGGCAACTGGGACCAGAGGCCAGTAAATATAAAATTACTGCTATGCAGAGACAGTTTCAAATGGGTCCCTTAGGAAACCAATGATATGCTGCAAACCTCTCTCATGCAATGGTTTGTTACATGGAATGGTTGATTTTTCTCTCCATCAATTAATAACCTATATATAGAACCTTAAAAAAATGAGGAACATTATATATTCTGGAAACAAAGAGGCCAACTTTTAATTATATTGTTAAAAGGGAAATCTTTAAATAAATAATGCATCTTTGGTAATTAAACTGTACAGTTAAACAGACTTGGAAGGCTTACTGCCTCCATGGACTCCATCTTGCAAAAGTTTGAGTTCCTTACGTTAAATAGTGATGCTCAAACAACCACTGGTTCAGCTCACCATCTGTTCATTGGAAGTGAACAAGGAAATATTTTTTTTAATTGGACACTTCAGCAGTTTAAGAACAGTTCAAGCCTGTTCATTCGGTTACTTTTCATTTATTCACATCGTACAGTGCAGTGAATGGCAGAAGTCTCACACCAGTGCATTCATTCACAGCTCAACAGGAGTTCTGTTTTCCCCTCTGCACAGACCTGTTGTCACTGTATGCTGCTCGACAGCTAACACATATAAATAAAAAGTGAGTAAATCACTAAGCCAGCCAGAGATTATAAATACTATAGATAGATAGAGGGCAGAAGTCTCACACCAGTGCATTCATTCACAGCTCAACAGGAGTTCTGTTTTCCCCTCTGCACAGACCTGTTGTCACTGTATGCTGCTCGACAGCTAACACATATAAATAAAAAGTGAGTAAATCACTAAGCCAGCCAGAGATTATAAATACTATAGATAGAGACAGAGATAGAGATAGAGATGAAAGTCTTACCATTTAGTATTTAAGTCCAAGTTATTGATGTTATTTGATGCCTGAGCACTTTCAGAAAGCCTTATGGGAGGTGTAGTTCCCCTTTCACATCATTTAACTATCTGACAATCCATGATCCTGAGCAGAATCACCTCACCTACTGCACAGATCACCAAAGCTCCCAGAAAGGAAATAAAACTCCACCACTGCAAACAAGTGTAACTCCACTACCACAGCTATTGCACAGCTCCAAAGTTGTTCAACAGCTATTTAAAGTGGACAGTGGACAGGCCAATGAATCAGAAGTTCAGTGTATGGGTGATCATGGTTGTTGGACATGGTATATTTGCCTGTTGAACATGTTTGCTCTGAAATTCTTAGCATCCCAAATGGTTTTGGGGGGGCAGGTGGCAGTGAGGGAAGGAGGACTGGTGATATCCTTCAAAGAAATAGTGTCCGTGGATAGCTGTGTTGGTTTGCAGTAGAACAGCTAGATTGGAGTCCAGCAGCACTGTGTAAACCAACAAGATTTTCAGGGTATGAGGCTTCAAGAAAGCTCTTTTCATCAGTATGAGAGCTTTGACTCTCAAAAATGCATATGTCCCAAATCATGCCAGTCTCTGAGGTGTTACTGGACTCAAATCTGGCTCCTCAAAGGAATGAATTAAAACAGAGTGGTGTTTGATTCCAGAAAGTTTGAACTGATGACTGGTGGTGAAAATGTCCGTTCTGAGGTAGGGGAAAGAAACATGCTGAAGAAATAGCTGCTGTCCGCATATTTCTGGCATTACCTCTACTTCATAATGATTACTGCGTTGCCTTTTAAGTGCCTCAGGAGTGAAGCCCAGAAAACAGTCTCATTTTGTCTTGCCAGAAGCTATCTTATCCATGCATCTTGCCTGCACCTACACCCTAACACAATGTCATTTTCTTAAGGGAAGTGTGTTGATTAGCATATGAAAATACCAACTTCTTTCATCTGCTCCAGGCTTTGGAAACACATTCTCTGGTTGGCACACATACCAGAAGTTAATCTAGATAAAATGGATGTGTGTATTAAAGCACAGGACACTCCAGACAGCTCCAGATATGGACAAATACAACATATGATTACAGCTTTCAGTACCAGGCTTATTTAATGCATATTAGGTCTAGGAATGAGACTAAATTTTGCAAGCTTGCTCATTTGATGTTAATATTCCTATTTCATTTGCAGTTCTCCCTTTGTGAGCTAAAGCCACAAGTTGTTATTTTTGTATGATGTTCTTTTCCCCCCGTTTTGAGTTGCCCCCTAAAAATATAACACATTTTCAGTATTGAGTTGATGTTTATATGAATAAGCCACATATAAATTTTATGTAAGTGGCATAAAATGGCATATAAACAGTGTGTTGGTAGAGATAGGAAATGATCTAATCCCCCACTTTGGAGTTTGCTTTCAATGACTTTTTTTTAAAAAAAATAATTTTTATTAGTTTTTCAAACATAAAACATCAACAAATACAAACAACAGCAAACAGTGCATAAAACAGTGAGTAAATTATATAACAATATTAAATAATAATACCATGATTATTCTTGTCATTTTTGTCTCTGTTTTGAATGAGAACCAGGTTACAGTAAAGTTGTACCAATTCCAGTAAAAAACTTCTGAACAGTAGGATTATCAATCAGTCTATGTAAACAGCAACTGTGAGGAGCAATAAAGCGGTTCAAAAATGAGCAAACATTTTATATATGTTATTTTTTGGTTCTTTAGCCATCATATTGAGATATGTTTACAGGGAACCAAGTTTCAGCAAATTTTGAGATGTAAGAGGTAGATTCTGCACTTTGAATTTGATCTGAAATTTTAGCCATAATAAAAAAATCCCAAAGTTTGTTTACCCATTGAGAAACTGAGGGAGTTTGTTTATCTTTCCATTTTGAAACCAGTACTAACTTAGCTGCCACAAGGAGAATCGGTATCAAGTCTCTTTTGTTTTTTGGAATATTATTATCATGCCAAAGATTCAATAGGACCATTTCTGGCAGCAATGGTACGTCATATGTAGTAATAATTTTAATTTGATATATAATTTTGATCCAAAAATCTTGAATGAGAGGGCAATCCCACCAGACATGAATGTATGTACCTTTTTGAGAGCATTGTTTCCAACAAAGAGGTTGTATACTTAGGTGTGCATGATTCAATTTTACTGGAGTTAAATACCACCTTGTTAGTAGTTTAAAAGATAATTGTTTAATGTTGGTAATATTTGTGGAGTGAATATTTGAAAGCCAAATATTTGACCACTGGGCTTCAGATAGTTGAAGATTGCAGTCTGTGTTCCAAGCTTTTTGGTATGGAAATATCTGAGGTTTAACCTGTGTTTGTAATATAGTGTAGATTTTAGATAATAAACCTTTAGAATTAACAAAAGAAACCTTAATCAATATCTCAAATTTAGTTACAGGATTGGATAAAGATCCACAAATTAGATCACTTTCTATCAAGTGTTTAACCTGCAGGTATTGGTACCAAGGTAGGTGTTGTGATATAGTTGTATCTAATATGGATTTGTCTAACAGTTTGCCTTTTTTTCAGAATATCTACGATTTGGATTAGGTTGCCCTGTTGCCATAATTTGAAATCAAATATATTGGTTCCTGGTTTAAACCAGTTTTGCCCCCCAAAAGGAGACAATGGAGGGGATGGGCAACCTGTTTGGGGGCCCGTAGAATTGGAACCCCTTGTCCAATGCTCTTGAAACTTGGTTGGTATCTTGGAGAGAGGCTCCAGCAGCTACCCTGCAAGTTTGGAGTCTCTCCCTCAGCCCCCTTCCCCTCCAGCCCCCAGAATATACCCTATGTTTTCGCCATTGACTTCAATGGCCCATAGGATATAATGGGGCTGAAACTGACATCGACTCGTACTGATGAAACTGACATGTGGGAGTCTTATCGCCAGCCAAAATTGATTCTGCCCGATTCGGCCAAATCTGAATGGGCCGATTTTTTTTTTTTTGCACACCCCTACTCTGAGATAACTGTGACTGATCCAAGGCCACCAAGCTGACTGCATATAACAACATATTGCTGTTGTTGTTTCCAAACAAACAGAAGCGGACAAGAATAAAAGAACATGAAAGACACTGCAGACTTGGCCAACCTGAAAAATCACCAGTGGCTGAACATAGCCTAACTCAAACAGGACACATTATTTTGTTCCAAGACACTGAAAGGCTCGACAACACTTCCAATTACCATGTCAGATTACACAGGGAAGCCATTGAAATTCATAAACACAATTTCAACAGGAAAGAAGAGAGCTTAAAAATAAATATGGCATGGTTTCCTGTCCTGAAAAACACAAAAGGCTCTACATCTGACAATAGCACTACAGACAAGATTAGAATTTCAACAGCCAATCCACATACAAAAGAACCTCCGCAGGAACCAGGAAACCTCCTCAGGAAACAATCCATGGCCCCTGTCACATGGGCAGGAAACTGCAGAGGAGAAGTGTGGCTGTTTGCCCCGGGGCAAACTAACATGCAGTAAAGCTATCAGACCTACTGTGGAGGTTCTGTGGAGGTACTGTGGAGGTTCCATGGCAAGGGAGAGGTGCCGATCACAACACACGCCTGCGCGCAATGAAGAAGCACGCTGCGCGGCGAACCGGTTTTCTTTTTGTGTGTACACTACGAATGCGCATGCTCCGTTGGGTGCGTGTGCACATCCACGGAGACGTGGGGGAAAAAACATTTTGATGCTTTTGTTATTTTCTATGCTGTAATTGTTCTGATGAACTTTTGTAACTAAGGAGCTTGTATGAATTTGTATGATTCCGATTTTGTATGACTGCAGAAACCTTTAGTAAAGACAACATTTATTTAAGGACTAGCGTGTTGTCTCACTTCCTGGGATATAGCGAGCGTCTCATTCGCCATCCGACCTCTGTATAGACTGGTATAGAACTTACGCACAGCCACAAACACCCAACTTTCCTTGGTAGATAACTTGGATTGGGTCTCCAGGAATTTCCTGGAGAAGTTGGCATAACAGATATCAATTACCTACCCACCATTTTTTGCTTCTCACCTTGACACAGAGAATACTCCATCTTTCTGTGTTATACCTCCAGCTTAAGAAATTTGTGGAGATTTGAGGGTGGTGCCTGAGGAGGATGGAGATGGCGGTGGGGGGGGGAGTTTGGTGGCATTATTTATTCCATACAGTGGTATGGCTGTGCCTGCCAAGCGATTGTGGGGTTAGTTTGGGCAGCCCCTGTTCAAACTCTGGGGATGGCTGCCTCTCTGTCATTCAAGATCTGCCTTTGGAGTCTTGGGGGGGGCAGTGAGCATAGTGAGGGATGCTTGCCTTGCTTCCAGTGTCTGGCTGGAGGGTCTGCCCAGGTGAAGTTTCCCTGTGTTTGGTGTCACTGGCTTGTTCCCAAGTCTTTCCGTAGACTCCTGTAACTTCAGCTTTCTTTTCCAGAGAGAGCACTGGGGAGACCTTTTTGGGGGGTTATAACTGGGACCCCAGAGATGTAATCCACCTCCAACTTGGAGAGATTGCAAAAGAGCGAGTGGCAGGGTGAGGTGTGTGTATGTAGCTTGCAAGGAGTCCATTCTATACACTTTTGAACCTATGCCTAACATTTTCCCCAAAAACACTTTCGTGGGGTACCTTCTTTAGTGAGCCATAACTCTAAATCTAATCTGCACATAATTTGGAGGGCATGTAGAGGAGGATCAGGGAGAGGTCCCCTGCAGGTTTGATGCCTCTAGCTTGCACAGGGTTCATTCTATAAACTCCTGAAACCCCTGAACCTGACCCAGTCATTTCCCCAGAAAACACTTTCCTGAGGGCACCTTCTTTAGGAATCTCATACAAATACTAGCCAGGGTTGACCATGCTTAGCTTCTGAGATATGATGAGATCGGGCTAGCCTCAGCTATCCAAGTCAGGGATAAAATAAATAAAATTGTATCAGAGCAAAACTGATGACAATAGTAACATACAAATTACCCCCTACCAAGAAAATGGTCAATTACCTCAACCCAAATTAAGTTGATCTGCGTTTATTTACAAATCCTGTTTTACCTTTTTGTGGTTCTCATTGCACCTTAATCAGAGCTTGCTGTATTATTTTCTAAGGGATAACATGGAGTTATTTTAAAAATCTGCTACTAAATCTTCATTTGTCAATTCATTCTGTTCACAGAATACATCTGACTTACTTTATTAACAGACTTTAAAACACCAAATCTCCTTTTCATTGGTGTAATGACACCAAGCCCTTTTCCATCACACAAGCTTTATTTTATTTTATTTTTCATGGAAACAAGCCTATCTCCCCCAAATGTCTGTTCCTTTTTGGAAGCTACAAGTGGTCTGGGAGAATCAGTGTCTATTAAAAGGGGAAAGCAAACAGAGAGGTCCCTCCTGTGGGAGATGGACTAATTACCATAATTCACCAGCTCTTTGTCTGACTAGTCAGTTCAGAAGGATCCTTTGAAAAGAGGCCAACTCACAGCCCTGGTCTGGTTTCATTTCAAAAGAGCAGAGTGAAAATTGATGTCACCTGCAAAATAGTTTAGGGAATTAGGAAGACAAGTTGCAGAAAAAACCTGCTCAGGTAGTCCCATCACAGAAATATCTTCCATTTCATAATAGAGGCTTAACAGTCATATCAAAGAGAGTCTGGAATTTTAATGGAACAAGTTGCTGTTTCTAACCATCTTAACCATCAAAAACAGTTTTATATTTATTTAATTAATTTTTTATACCACGCCCTCCCCGTGAGCAGGCTCAGGGTGGCTTACATAATTGGTCTATAATAACCATTAATTCACATAAAAACAGTTTAAAATTTCAAATACAGTAAAACATAAACTCATATATGTGCAAAACAAACAACTTTTTGTTCAGAGATAAACAAACCAAATACTGGGGAACAGTATGCTCATAATAACTGATAATTTAATCATGTTGCTGCCTCTGTATCTCACAAAAGGAGATGACAAATGTCACTATCCTGGTAAATCAAAAGCATGCTCCAGAAATTCTGGCAACGATGTCCAAACCCAGCATCTTTTTAAGCCAATCTGTTGTACATTCAGACCACAAAATTGGTCCAAACAATTTGCACTATCAATAATATTCAATATATTTTCTAAACTATAACTTACGTTAGAACATGCAATTCATCAGGATCATGAAACAAAAGGGATGGGTATAAACCTAAAAATTCCAGTTCATTTTGGTGTTCAGGGTGGTCCCCTAACCAAACCGAGCCAAAAATGCCCTGAACCGAGCCAGCCAGGAGAAAAGGGGGGATTGCCTGGGAAGGATTAATGGCTGGCAGCCATTTAAACCTAACAGCTGATGGACGGACCTGGTCAGTTTTGCTTCCAAGCACCTTCCCTGAACATCAATTCAAGGGCTTGAAACCAGGACAAGTTCATGCCAAATTTTGGCTCATGAACCTATTTGTGCCCATCCCTATTTAACACCCCTTGATTCAAGGTGTCTCAATAATAAAGAGTATTTGGATCCATACCCTTCTGGTGCACATCCACAAATTCCAGAGAAAAATTGATTCAATAATTCTACTTTAGAGACAACTACTGATTGGATTTATTTACATTATTTGTAGTCTGCCTTTCTCACTGAGAATCAAGGTAGATCAAACGGTGAAAGTCAATGCAATCAACAGGGTAGGACATCTAATAATAACATAAAAGGATTTGGATTACAGAAACCTGAAACAAAGCATAAGTATTTGACGTGATATTTTAAACAATGCATAAATTGGAGGGGGGGGTTGAAACCACAGTAGTTTATACTTATATTTATTTATATAGCAACACAAATGAAAATGGCATTTTACAGAGCAAAATGAGCATAATATATGTCTTTGATCTGGAAATCTCACTTTCTAACAGAGTTGAGTGGCTGTCCCGAGTTCCATTCTTTTATTGTTTTTTTAAAGTTCTACGCTACATTCTGTTGATCTTTATTTTGGATATAGCTAGTGTTACCTTGAACCCTGGCGTGTAGGGGTTCAACAATCCCACTCCAGAACAGAGCTGAAACTTGGCCAAGGAATTAAAAGCTCAAAGGTTACAGATTCTCCAGGCTGAGAAGATCTATAGTTATGCTAGACTGATTTGGAATATTATTGTGGAACAAGTTTGTGGTTAAACTGGTCAGAATTCAAAATATCATTTTTTGTGGCGGTCTCTGTGCATGAACTACCTGGGGAATTGTCTGTTAATCAATTGATCAGCTCAAAAAGTACTGCTGGATAAGGAACAATCACAAGACAGGAAGAGGATGTATACTACAAAGTTACACTTGACCAAGATAGGATAGCTAAATATATGCATTTATGCATTTATTTTAAAAAAATGAATGAAAAATTAAACAAATGATGACACCCTTTGTATGGAAAACAAACACCATTCCATTTTATGCTGGAAGTCCCTACAATGACTGCATTAGGTTGTATCTCCTTGGTACCATTCAACCAATCAGAGTTCCTAGGGCAGGGGTTGCCAGTCTTCCTAAATCCATGGGCACCTTTGGAATTTTGACACAAGTGCAAACACAAAATAGCCATTATGGGAGACAGAGCCACACACAAACACACACACACACAGAGAGAGAAGAAGACTAAGTCCAGGGAACAAAAGCCATAATTTTTATGGGACAGAGGATTGAGAGAAAGAATAAAACCAACACTGCCATGGTATCACTACCACTAAAACAATGCTATTTTAATCTGCATAGCCAATCAGAAGCCCTGCTGGGCAGTATCCTCACCTGAAATCACTCACTTTCTAAAAACACTTGTGGAGCACCAGGAAAAAGTGTTGGCAGCACCATAGTGACCACGGGTCCCGCATTGGTAACAGATATCCTAGGTCTTGGTTCTTTGCTATCAGCCAGAGGGTTTTCTTGCTAGTTCTCTGAGGTGGTTTGGAAGCTAGGTGACTGTGAGCAGCAACAGTTGGATGAGCTCTTATCCATCAAAAGAGAGGGAAACAAATTCAGTCTCCTCCTGTCCCATCCATAAGAACATGGAGAGGACTCAGTTTTCATTCTAACCAGATGCTGTGATAAAGGCTCACCCACAACCCGTACAAAGGACTCACAGGCGCTGTAAATATCCTAAAATGGCTCTGGACTCAAGATGGGGGGATTGCAAAATTAAAGCAAATGTGGAGTGAAACAATTTTTTTCCCCAAGCATAGCCTAGTAGGGTTGACAGGTCTTTCCTGGCCACTGTTGAGACGGCAAAACTCCTGGAGATTTGGGGATGCAGCGTAGGGAGAACAAGGACTTTAGTGGGGAACAATGCTATAGAGTCCACCCTCCAGAGCATCCATTTTCTCCAGGGGAACTGATCTCTGTGGTCTGGAGATGAGCTGTAATTCTGGGGGATCCCCAGATCTCACCTAGAGGCTGGCATCCCTACAGCATAGCAACAGTGGGGTGGATCCTTTGTTTCTATTCCACCAGCACAAGGCTCCCATCACACACACTAGATAATCTACTTTCAGTGTAGCATCCAACTGGGTTTTACTGTGTGAACTGGCAAAATCCAGTTGGAAAGTGCATTGAAAGTGAATTGAAAGTGGATTATTTAGTGTGTGTGACCACAGCCTAAGTGTCCCAAATTATAGTGTACCAACAAAGTACAATGGAAGAAGGAACAAATATAGGGTGTGTAGAGCCAGAAGAAAAAGGCCAACAAATATTGCTCGGGAGTACTTTTTATTTGTTGCTTATGTTCTGATAAACAGATAACTTATCACTGGCTTCCATGGTAAGAACTGACTTTGAAGTGATAGGTGCTAATTAATAATTTTTATCCCCCACACTTTGTGATTCAGTGCTCGTTTGGGTTCAGAAGATATAAACACATTCATTAAAAATAAGAACACCTCCATAGCCTTTTTCTGGCAACTGCTCTTGTGTCTTCAGTTCTTTTGTTAAACCAAACTACATTCAAAGCCGATTAGAGGCTCCTCTCTTGATAACGTGTACATCTTTGAGACCCTTTTCTGCTCTGTCAGGCAATTGTCTTATTAGGACTGTCTTCTGTGTTTTTAAACAAGCCATTTTCATCATTACTCAATATTCACACCAAATATTTTGTTTTTGTTTCCAGCTCTGTTTTATTTTTATGTGCATCTTCTTTTGTAATTTTATATAATTTGTTGTCCTTCCTTTGGTTAAGAGTAAAAGATGTGCCAACAACTGTATTTTTTACCCTAAAAATGACAGTAGAAGCTTATATGTACTATTCACGGAAATGTTTTACCCTGCTTTCCTCACAATTTTTATTTCTTTGTATTAACCAGTGCTGGGTTCATTTATTGTTTTCTCATCTGTTTCTGGGCACAACCCAAAGTGCTGGATCTTACCTATAAAGCCTGGAGCTTTATACTCTCCAGCCTGCCAGGTGAGATCTGCTTCTCAAGCCCTGCTCTCTGTGTCCCCATCTTTAGAGGTGTGGCAAGTGTCAAACTGAGACAAGGCATGTTCTGTGGCAGGGGTGGCCAAACTCTGGCTTGGGAGCCACATGCAGCTCTTTCACACATGTTGTGCGGCTCCCAGCAGGGCAGCTAGGGAAGTGAAGGGGAGGCATGGCTCCCTAATTGGTCTTCCCTTCACCAGCCAGTGTTCCCCTCCCTGGATAGGTGGGCGAAGGGAGCAGAGAAAGAAAGCAACTTTAAATGCATTTGCAAAGCCCCCCTCCCCCGGCAGCTTGGATAAGGCATTTGTCTCTTTAAATCCCTTATCCAGAGTCATTTTTGGGGATAGGGCAGGGTATAAATTTAATAAACAAATAAAATAAGCTATCTGGCTTGCGGGGGGGGGGCTTGGAGGATGCATTTAAAGTTGCTTTCTTTCCCCCTCCCCCTCCATCTATTCTCTCTCTCTCCCCCCCCCTTCCTCCCAATCTAAAGTTAAATGTGTTCTCCAAGCCCTGCCACACTGCCACACCGGCCAGCTGGCTTGGCTCAGGAAAGGCATTTGTCTCTTTAAATCCCTTCTCCAAGCCCAGCTGGCATGGTAGCAGGGGTGGGAGGCTTGGAGAACACATTTGAAATTAAAGGCATTCTCCAAGCCCCCTTCCCCATCTATTAACTTTCTTGGTTTCTCTCCCCCC
>NW_015167062.1:1468332-1472924 GCF_001447785.1 Gekko japonicus
CTTCCTTCCTTCCTTCCTTCCTTCCTTCCTTCCTTCCTTCCTTCCCCCCTCCCCATCTCTCTCTGTTTCTTTCTCTCGCTTTCCACCTCTTTCATTCTTTCTTCTCTCTTTCTCTCTCTCTTAGATAAATAAATATCATTGGACAAATACATATCATCAATATCTATTTTTACCCCTTTTGTTTTTATTTTGGCAGTGTCGTTTAGTGTTAATAAAAAGCAAATTTGCATATTTCCCAATAAAAAGATGCATGCAATATTTATTCATGTCTTGAGGCTCTCAAACATCTGACACTTATTCTATGTGGCTCTTACGTTAAGCAAGTTTGGCCACCCCTGGTCTGAGGTGACACTGCACTTTTGGAAGACTCTTCCCCTTGAGGCTCACCTGGAAACTACTTTACCATCTTTTAGTGATGGGTTAGAGTGTTGGGTTAGTGTAATGTTTTATGGTTCTTGCTGGTTTACCATCTGCTTGGTTTGCCAGGAGGTACTCTGGCTGAGTTAGCAGATGTGATCTCAGATTTGGTATTGAAAATCCCATGGAGGTTTTTAGTGTCTTTGCAAAGGCTTCATTGGTCCCGGTCACACCGGCCATAAAATGCGGGGGGGGGAAGTGTGGCAGTTTGGCCTGGAGCAAAATAACGCACAACCGCCCAATCACAGGTTCCGTCGAGGTCCCGTGGGTAGGGGTGAGGTGGCGATCACACAACGATCTTGCAGCATGGCAAAGAAGCGGTGCGGTGCGATCTCACCAACGGCATGCACGATTCTGCGAAGCAATGGAACTTTCACTTTCCTCTTCCTCCGCATGCACCATTGGGTGCTTGTGCGCATCCTGTGGAGACTTGGGGAAAAAACACCTGTTTGCGATGGGACATGGACGGGCGCCAGATGCCATGGACTATCACCGGAAACGCGATCAGACGCCAGCCCTTGCCCCGTGGTTTCCGGAAACTAGTACCTCGGAGGTACTAGTTTTTAACTCCACATCTTCGGTGGGAAGCCTCGGGTTCGCCATGGGAGCTCTACGCTTCCCAGATGTTGCGGTGTGATCACGCCCGGAAAATCCGCCTATCATCCGTCTCAGTAGCGTGGCTAATGCTCCGTGTGACTGCAGCCATTGTTGGGTAAAAGTTAGGACTTCATGGCAACTATGAGGCAGTTGCAAGATGTTTTTGGCCTGACTCATGAACTAAGGACATACTTTGGATCTTCTGTGTTGTGTTAAGTAGGCAACTGGTGATCACCTAAGGAGGCTACAGATCTGGCTGGCCCTTGTTGTGATCCAATCATTATTTGCTGAGGACCCAGCTGGGTTTGTAAGCTCCACTCTGCAACAGCAAGAGTAGACTGGCCACCAGCTTCAGGATGATGGTGGTAGTTGCAATGCCAAACATGAAAGGAATTGGAACATTCTGGCATATAGTTTCTCCCAGAAATTTCTCTGCTATTTCCAACTGAAGAAAAGGTTTATTCACAAAAAGCCAGGGAAGTGTAGGCAGCATAGACAGGGAGGGTGGAAAATATCCCCTCTGTGATAAAGCAAAGGTGGTTTAACAACTTCCCTGTCACACCCTCTCAGCCTTATGCACCCCACAGGCTTGTTGTGAGGAGAAAATAGAGGACAGGAGAATGACATGTGCTGTTGCCACCCCAATCAATAGAGGACAGGAGAATGACATGTGCTGTTTTCATTCCCCCTTGGGTAGAAATGCAGCACAGTCTGGGAGGGTAGGGTAGCAGTTAGAATGTAGGAGTAGCATCAAGGAGATCCAAGTCTGAATCCCAACTTTGCTGCTGAAGGTTGCTGGCTGACCTTTGGTCAATCACACTCTGTCAGTCAGACATACCTGAATATATCTTAAAGGGTTGTTGTGAAGATAAAATGGAGAAAAGGAGAATAATGTAACCTGCTTTGTGTCCCCGTAGTTGGGAAAGGCAGCACAGACAGGGAGGATATAATATATCCCCTCCTTTACAAAAGAAAGTGGATTTAAGAATCTCCCTGAGCTATCATAGTGAATGGAGTGTTGTCGTTAGAATGTTGGACTAGGATCAAGGATATGAATTCCCCCTCTGCCACGGAGGCTTGCTGGGTAACCTTGGACCATTCACATATTCTCACCCTAACCTCCTTCACAGGGTTATTGTAAGGTTAAAATGGAAGCAAGGAGAACAAAAGCCACTTTGGGTCCCCATTGGGGAGAAAAGTGGGATATGATGTTTGTTAAATATATATATATAATTTTGGCTACATTTTGAAAAAGGGGGGGGGCTTATTGCTCTTGTTGGTGGTTCATCTGGTATTGATGAAACTCTTTTAGCAGCCCTCAGAAATGCTTATTCTATATTCAAACAACTGTTACATATTGTGAGCAGAGCCGGCAGGCACACCTCCCATTGATAATTATTTGTCCATTTATCCTGATTGTTTTGCAACATTCTTTGGTGATAAAATCTTTATTCTCTTGTCTGTCTTCGATGCTAAGTTGAGTGTAGATCCAGTACCAGCAGTTTAATTGTCATTCCATATCTCAGGCTACTGAGAAGATTACAGGAACTACCTCCGGGTTTTGCCATCTCCCTGAGGAACCAGGATCCCAGAAGTTACCTAACAGCCATTCTGTCCCAGGCTAAGACCAGCAATGCTAATTAATGTTAATATTTGTTTATTATACTAAGCATATATAAAGACAAAGGTGTTGTTGATTAGGAAGGCAAAGTGTTTATCTGGTGTTGATTTAACAGCCTGTGATGGAGTTAAACTCTTTTTAGTTACAGAGATCACATTAAGAGCTCCTAGATCCATCCTTGTCAATAGACGAGCAGGTCAAAACTGTTGCTAGGAACTCCCTCCCCCCCAGTTATATCTAGTTCATAATTTGGCCCCATATTGAGACTCTATTCATGTAGCCTTGCTGACTCATACTACCATGAACTCCAGGCTGGACTACTGTAATAAAGTCTACGTGGGGCTACCCATCTCAGAATACTCAGCTGGTACAAAATACTTATTTATTATTTATTTATTATTTTCAATTTGTATTCCGCCTTGCCAGAGAACCGGCTCAAGGCGGCGAACAAACATTAAAATCAATAAAACAGTAAAAAAGCAATAAATACTGCAGCATTTAGGCATTTTGCCAAAAAAATGCAACCAGGGTGACTTTTGCCCCATACATTGTCCTTGATTATTCTTGGAGACACATGACATGCATGGATGAAGATTCATGCAAGTCAGGGGGCAGCAGTGAGGAGAAGGAAGGAGGTAAAATTGGCTGTAAATCTGCATTCAGTTGATTCTGTCCAGGATATAAGCTGTTTTATTTTATAAACATAAAACAAAGTATTTTTTTAATACAGATATTTAAATATCTATTCTATTGTTTTCCTGTGATAGACCTTCAAACTGATCAGAAGGCCATGGATGCAATCTGTTCTGGGGAATTATGTATTTACACCCAGGTAAATTAAGAGTCTAGTAGCGCCTTAAAGACTAACAAAATTTGTCGTAGGGTATGAGTTTTTGTGAGTCACTGCTCACTTCTTCAGATGCTACAGACAAACTAACCCGGCTACCCATCTTGGTCTATCATGTAAATTAACTAAATTGAGATTTTACAAACGCTGCCGAGTTCATAACATTGCTTGCGCTGGATAAAAATAGGATTCTGTTAAATGTGGTCTCATCTTAAGCAGGAATCATGCTATGTATCAAGCCATTGTTGTTTTAGAAAGAATTTGACCAAACTGGTTTAACAACTCAACAGATGCACTGAAAATACAACAGATGGACCTATGATTTCATAGGCGGGGTTCTCCATATTTCTTTCCTCACTTGAGAGGAATGTGAGCAAGGGGAAAGGTGAAAAGAGCAAGAAGTACATTCCTGCACCAAATGGTGATAGCAACCTGCTATGAAAGGCACAGATGTAATTAAGTATTCACATGGAAATCTGCTTGACAACCCACATTTTGGCACATTATAAGTACCTCCTCAGGGTGCATTGGGTTAAGTCAAAATTAGAGGGTTTTTTTTTTTAAAAAAGGATCCTGCTTTAATTTAAGTTCTGGATACACCCAAGTGATATATGCCAGGGCAAGTTAAAAGAATGTAGGAGTAGGTGCTGAACATATTAATCTCTTCATGTTCACGTCGTCTTTTGAAAAGGGCAGACTAGCTGTCTCGGTTTGTTCTCTAAATTTCAGTTTGCAGTACCTGAGGAAAATGAAGTGATGCAGCCCAGGTGGCAAGCTGTTCTTTCCATTTGCCCAGTACAGGATGCTACCTCAGCTAGAAACCATCTATGCTGTCATTCATTGGAATAAATATATGAAAATAAGAAGCAAGAAGTTACAGCTGTTATTTAAGGACATATGTTACAGCTGTTAAGGACATATAAGTTACAGCTGTTATTTAAGGACATCTTTAACAATGTTAAAAATGAACACACACACACACAGAGGCAGAGGGCTGGATCCATTCAGATTTTTTTCCTCACTTGGCCTCACTGAGTACCCTTCCTTGTTATGGTCTGCATCTTTCATGATCCTCAATAAAGTCTCTTTGGGTGGTCAAATGGTACCCCT
>NW_015167062.1:1472983-1501312 GCF_001447785.1 Gekko japonicus
CCTTTTCATCATCAGTGGAAGGCACCCCTCCATGTTTCTTTCCTCCTCTGCATTTCATCCCAAAATGATTATTCCTGGGGTCACAGGATCTGTGCAGATGAACAGCTTCCCAATTTGGGGTGGGGACTGCAATAAGGAAAGGAAAGGGTATGAAATCACCCCTTCTCTGTCAGCAGAAAATAAGTAACTCATTGGTTTTATCTCATCATATACAAACCATAATATGATATCATGCATATAATTTTATCCCCCCCCTTTCGGTATTTAACTATCCTCTTTGAGCCTTTCCTTCAATGGTATGGCAAAATGTATAATCCTGAGTAGAGGGCAGATTCCTGTCTCCCATTGCAAAGCTTGAAATGCCACTACCATCTATCACATTGTTATCCCACCCTTCTTCCCAGCAGCTGAGGGTTCTCAAGGGTTCTCCCTTGTAGCATCTCTGTGAGATGGTTAGACTGAGAGTGACTGGATTAAGCTATCTCAATAAATTTCATGACTTTGTGGAGATTTGAATCCAGGTTTTCTACACACGTTCAACACACTACCCAATACATCACAGTAGCTCTCTAGCATCATTAGCAGATGCCATGGATAAAAGAATATAGTGAAGCATGAGGCAACACACAAAAAGGAAAGTCAGAATAAGCACATTGGACCCAACATGATAGAAAATGTCCCCCCTCCAACCCCTACCTAGACACGGAACATGGTCTTGGCGCCTATGCACATGTACATGAGATTAGACTCCATTTCTGTGATTAGAAACTTTTAAAAAGCAGTATTTTTGATCACAGAGATAACTATGTACATACAGTTCACATGCACAGAAGGGTCATACCTATGCTCCAGCTATCACACTTAGTCGGGAGTGGGTCCAGCCCACTTGTTCATGTTTCTCCTCTACGTGTATTGCCTTCTTCTAAGTATGTTGTGTGTATAAGAGCTAGAGACACGTCTTTTTTTAAAGAGAAAATCCAAAGCAGAGTTACACCCTTTTGAGTCCCTACTGAAGTCAATGAGCTGATAAGAGCATAACTTTGTTTAGGAGGGTACTGTATGGTAGCACAGTGTGGTATATTGTTTGCAGTGTCAGACTAGGATCTTGGAGACCCAGGTTCAAATATCCCCCCTACCATGGAAGCTTCCTGGGTTACCTTGGACCAGTCTTTTTGTTGTTGCTGCTGAAGTTTTTAAAACATTTTTAAAGTTATAATCAACCCCCAAATAAAAAGAAATTAAAAAAATAATAAAATACAACAACAATGGTGACAAGTCTACAGGTAATCCTTTACAAAAATTCCAAATATTTAAAAATATGGCATTGTGTGTTTGTCATCTATATGTGATACATTCAAATGTTGATAAGGTTATAAGCGCCTCAATCAACTAAATTACTGGAGGTGGGCATTTATCTTTTAGCAACAGCAAGGGCACAGAGAATCCATTTTCACTGACTACCAGTTTTGTACTTGCCAGCCAAAGAGAGGCAAGAGAGAGCAGCAGCAGCAGCAGCGTGAGATTGGAGCCAGGGCTCACCGTATTGGCTGGGGGAAAAAAACAAGAAAGAACAGCAGGGTGGGATTGGAGGGCAGGAGGGCATGGAGCTTGCCTTGCTGAGAGAGAGCAGCATGGGATTGGAGGGCCAAGGGCACAGGGCTTGCCTTGCCCAGAGAGAGCAGTGGGCAAGAGAGGGCGGCACAAGATGTGCCAGTGGTGGTGGCGAGTGCAATAAATAAAATTAAAAATTGGAAGTTGGGGGGCCTTGGTGGTAAACTGGGGGACTAGGCCCCAAAAGGCTCCAATGTAGCTACAAGCCTGAGCACTCACCTGATTGCTCAGCAGACTCCTGGAGCGGAGTCCTTACAGGACCAGGATTGACAGGCTGATAGGGAAACAGTGAACGCCACCAGAGGGAGAGACACCTGGGCCTTGGGGGATGAGTCAGCAAAAGGAGGCAAATAAAAGAAACATACTAAGCAAGGCTTGGCGTGGAAGCAACTTTGCTCCCCCCCCCAAGCTCCGAGCTGACCTGCTTAGCAAACAGAGCTCTACCCTGACTTGCTGCCTTGTACCTTGTCTCTGGTAACCTATTCTTGGTTCTACAGCTTGGGACCCAGACCCTGTATCTTGCACCTGTTCCCAAGGCCTGGAACTGGACCCCTGAACCCTTGACCTTCCTTACCCTCACCCTTGGACTGTACCTTCAATCTCTGACTCTGGACTAGTTTGTAGACCTTTTTTCTGTATCTGTTGTTACTGTATTCGTGTATCCTGGAAACCCTGGGTAGAGTAACAGCACCAGTCATGACCCTGAATAGACACTTTATTTAGTCCTTTACTAAAATAGCACTGTGGTGTATAGTATATCCTAACTGCATTTCTTTGGCCAAATAAGTTGCAGTTTGATGTCCATAGAAACAACAGGCACACATTTTTGGGGTGTATTGGCAAAATAGGGCTACCTAGCTCCTTATTCTATTCATTTTTGAGACTTTGCATATCATATTTATTAATTGACAGCAAATATTAATAAACAATTACTGTAGGTTTTGTTTTCTACAGTGAAGCAATAAGAGTTTCCAAGAGTAAGGGAGATTCTGAAGCACCTAGTGCTGCAGGGCCATATTTAGATACCACAAACGTTGCTGTTGTAAGTTGACAGGGCATACACCTTGACCTCAACTAAGAAAATAACAAAAAGCTCATTGTCACAGTCTGTTAATTGGTCCAAAGGCAAAACCCCTCTGTCTGTCCCAGCCTCCAATACAAAAGATTTCTTCCCAGTTTTAAAATCTGGATTGGCCCATACTGTTAATTTAGCATGTGAAAATGGTGTCAAATTGATACTCTCATGACATTATCTGCCATAATTCTCTAACTGCAGAAATTGCAGGAGGAACAGGATCTATTTTAGCATAAATGGACCCTAATGTATTCTATTTAAAGAGGGGGACCTGACAAAAAGGCTGCAAAATAGCTCCAGCTGGATAAGCCAAATGAAAGGAACAACCCCAATAATTAGTAAAAGTTACCATACATGCCAGATGACACCAGGTGGTGGGAGCCACCACAAAATAGCTGCTGCAAGAGGTGGAGCCAACCACATAATGTCAGGGAATAATAGTAAAACTAATAGTAACTCTTCAACATTTCAGGCAGAATTCTGTTTTATGGGATCCCTTTGAAAAGTACTGTTTAAATATTTTCTTGGATATATGGCTTAGTTTCCATCATGCAGTTAAGATCATTGTGTTGTGGTGACACCTACTGCTAAAGCAGCTTTTAAAAAATCTTCCCAGGCTATCAGAGTCAATCAGAAGCTCTGTTGGGCAAAATCCTCATATGGCCCCACCTACTTTATAAAAAAAAACATTTTGTGGGCATCAGGAAAGGTGTCAGCAGGCACCGTGGCACCCATGGGCACCAAGCTGGGGCACCCAAAATGAGTCAATCAATAAAATAGTTATTTTCCCCTGTTTTCTGTTGAGGATCAATTTTCTGATATTTGCACAAGGATTGGTTGTGATTATGCCCACCTTTTTTTAAAGGGGTATTGTGAGTCTCTTCAGAGCATAAGAGGGGTTTCTGCTGGTTCATAGAAAAGATTGACCGAGTACAGTGTTCTGTTTCAAATGCTGCTGAATGTCTTTGGAAAGCTCACGAGCAGGGTACAAAAGCACCAACCTATCAGCATGTTAGGAAATATATATATATAATTGGTGCTGTCCATGTATATAATGAAATACATTACAATGAAAAAAAACCACCAGAATTTAATGTAAAGTGCATTTTAATACTTACTTTATTCATTTCAGTTACATTAAGTTTAAAAAACCGGGTTTACAACTTTATCTAAATACAAATGCCTGTGACCCCCTAATAAACACACTCTGTATGTGTGTGCGTGTGTGTATAAATAAAAAAATAAAAAATTGAGCTCAGGCATTCTAAATATGACACAACAAATCAAGTATTTATGACTGTTCAGGTTCGAATACTATGACAACCAAAGAACAATGACATTTATTTTTCAAGTAAAATAAAAACATTGTTCAGCCACCAGACCTTGATTCTATTTACTGAGCATGTAAGCCTTCTCTTAAGAGGTCAAAGCCAGCGTAACATCATCACAGCTTAGTCAACATCCTGTGCTCTCCCAGACAAGAAATCAAGAGAGCCAAATGATATTTATTTAAGAGAATTTCCTTACACAGAGCACAGCAACATCAAATACAGTCCATGGTTACACTGGCAAAACTGACCAATCACCAAGTAGCATGCCAATAATGTCCACAAGTTAGATGTGCATGGGAGGAGACAATACACACAGGGTGACATCAACATGCCTCTGTAATGTCACTATGTTCCACCATGTGCACAGTACAGAACATGGACAGCACCAATGCAACACAGCATTGAAGCCCTGCAGCTACCACACTCCATGGAAATTTGTACAGGTAGTGTACAAATCCCTTAATGACACACAAGACCATAAACAGCAATACTTTTGGCAGGAAAACACACCAGGAAGAAAGAATAGACAGCCCAACCATCTTATCATGTGTGTTAAGTCCAATCAAGTTCCTTCCAATTGATGGTGACCCTATGAATTAATTTCATCATGGGGCATCTCCATTGGCCCATGTGACAAAATCAGACATATACACCAGGACTGAAGAAACCTAAGAGAAACTTGTGGAAAATCACAAGTTTAGAATGCAGAAGTTCCTAGGTTTCCTGGTGGTTAAAGAATCTCAGATAACAGGCACTAGGAAATACCTTTCTCTGCTTATTGTAATAGACAATACTGAGCTAGATGAAACAGGGGTCTAATTTTGTATAAAATAGCTGATGTGATAATATGGAAAGGGTAGATGAGTCAAGGTTTTACTAAGAATAGTGTAGGAAGTAGAAGTAATGGACAAGAAGGATCTGTGGGAGGCATTGCTGAAGGGAGGAGGCTAGGTAAAACAATGGGGAACCAATCAGTGCATGAGCCCATGAATATACATTCATTCTGACAACTGATTGTGATTAGGCTGGGATGCACTAACTGACCCTTTTTGGTCAGTGACCAAAGTCAGGGCTTATGTAGATATGAAGCTGCCTTACACCAAACAGAAATATGTTCTTTCTGACTTCCAGTTTATGGTGGCGTGCTGAGCAGACGCACCTCCCAGACCTCCTGGGGGTGAAGCTGAGCACCAGCAGAAAGGAGGGGGGAGGTATCGCACCTCCCCCAGGAGCCTGGCGAAAGGCCAGGGGACTTCTGAGAGGTCGTCTCTTCACCAGTGCAATGCTCTTAAAATTATGGAACAAACAGCTGAGAAAGTGAAAGAAGTTGATGCCACTGCCCAAAAGGTGAAGACAAAGCTACAAAAATTGGAAAAGAAGCAAGTTTCTACAGAAGAACAGCTTTTACAATTACAAATGGGGAAGGCAAACTTGGTCCTTCATTTCCAAGGTGTCCCAGAGACTAAGGGTGAGAATCTGAAGCAAATGATGAGTGAAGCACTGGCCCCAGTGACAGATCTGAGTGAAATGGATGTGGCCTATAGGTCCTATTCCGTATACATAAAGAAGAATAATCTGCCTGGGGAAATAGTAATGAGATTCTCGAAGAGGCACGTGAGGGATTCTATCCTGAGAGAGACGGCGGGGACGCTCTTGAAAATTGGGGACAGTACCATCAGGATTATGAAAGATATCCCATTTGAAATAAGACAATGGAGAAAGAAATATAAAGATTTAATTCTTTTTCTTCAAACAAATGCAGTTGGCTATCGGTGGTTGTATCCAGAGGGCATAACCTTCAAACTACAGGATAAAAAAGAAAAGATTGACTCTGTTTCCAAAGCATGGGACTTTTTGAGAATCCAGTTGGGTGAGCCAGAGGAAGTGGATAAAGAGGAGAAGGACAGTAAGTCCAGTGGCGACCTAGACTCGGGGTCTTCTGGAGAGGACTCTCCTTCCGAGAAAGGGGCGGCGGCTCCTAAAAGTCCTTACAAACTGCGGAAAAGACAAGATAAGAAAAAAACGAAGGCTGAAGGACTGTGCCTTTGAAAATATGGTGGTTTTCATTTGAGATGCTTAGAGGTCTTTTTACAACAAATAAATTTAAGATTTAAAAGTTATATGAGCATATCTAAGTTCATAAAATTGTTAGCATGTTAAGAGATTACTTTGTGTACAAGAAATTTGATGATCTCCTCTCTTGGGTTTTTAGGTAGTAGTGGTTATCTTTTCTTTCTCCTTATTTGTAGTTTCCCCTCCCTATTTTCATTGTAGCTTGTAGTCCTTATATAAAATGCAATAAAAAAATCCCCTTCGGGGGGGCCAAAAAACAAAATATGTTCTTTCTACAATTGTTATTAGATATTTCCATGAAGGCTCCTTTTTTGCTGTGCACAATATAATTTCACAAGCATTCTTACACCAAAGTTTCCATTGGTGTTTTCTAAGTCTGCATGGCATGAGCAAAGAATTGCACAGCCTTCTGCTGTGCACCCTGTTGTGTCAAATACACCTCCTGCCTGGTGATTCCATATTGCTGTTGGTATACTTTGATAGGCTGCAGAATTCTATGCTAACTTCATTGGGACAGTGTAGGCAAGGCAGGAGCTGGAGGGAAGTGTTATTCTTCCTTCTCCATTGAATTTATTGTGAGGGTTGAAAAAACACACACCACCTTTTTGATAGTGCTAAGCAGTGTTCCCTATAAGCTGAGTTAGTGTGAGCTAGCTCACAGTTTTTTAGCCTCCAGCTCACACATTTTTGTCTCAGCTCAGGAAGGATGGCTCCAGAGCAAACTAATTTATGCAGTAGCCACATCACCTGCTCACAACTTTAATGCCAGCAGCTCACAAAGTAGGATTTTTGCTCACAGGACTCCACAGCTTAGAGGGAACCTTGGACTGCTAAGTAATACTATTCTCAGAGGTAGGGCCAAGAGCTGTAAGAGTTAGGCAAAGTTTTATTTTATCCTTCGGCTTGATATACCGCCCTAACCCCCGTAGGGGTCTCTGGGCGGTTTACAGTTCTTGGGTGCTCATCACCTATATCGACCCTAACTACGGCCACACATTGGTACAAGGGGGGGGGGATTCCCTACCGACACCCTGGTGAAAGCATTCCTTGGCTCGGCTTCTTCTGGCTGCACGATGTCTGGTGCTCAGGCAGACGGGGGGAAGTAGGGAACGCAGGCGACGTCGTCCTCGGCCCGACCATGTCCTTTTTCGGCTCCGCGTGCCTCCGGATGATGTCACTGCGCCTCCAGCCTCCGTTGGCGGCAGCCGCCTTGTTCTTTTACTGCTGGCCACCAGGGATCAGCCAGGCTCTGCTTGACGCCACTTGCTGCCTCTCAGCGTTGCGCTGCCTCCTCCAATCGCCACCGCTGGTGCTCCGCTGCCGCCGCTGTTCTCGCCGTCGCTATCACCGCCATTGCTGCCAGTGCTGCTGCCTCTCCACACACCTCCATAGACGGAGGAGGGTGCCCCCCACCCTACTAAGGGTGGGTACCCATTTATCTACTCGCCGATAGATAGTTACTTGGCTTTCGAACCGCTGGGTGGGCGGGAGCTAGGACTAAGGGTCGAGAGCTCACCTCGACCACGGTGGGACTCGAACAGGTGCTCGAGTAGATGTTAAATGCAGGTGTTATACTCCCTGCGCCACCGCTCCCTTTATTCCATTCTACACTCATTGATGGTAGTGGGTTCAGACTGGAGTCACTCTGAAAAGGGTTATGCTGTCCATCCTGTTTATCCCCCAGCACACCCCTAGATGCTGCTAGGTTCTGGCCCCTTTGATGGAATAACTATGCTGTCATTGCTAATATGTTACTCTTTCAATTTTACAAAGGTGCTACAGAAGTTTAGTGTCCCTGATGCCAGTGTATCTTCAAGATATGATGAAAGAAAGTATCAAGTCTGCTACAGCCCTTCAAACACATAAAGGAACTGTGGGATTCCTCAGCTAATTTGGTAATTGCTCCCTTAAGCAAATAACAACCATAAAACAAAAGGCATGAGGACTGCTTGATCAGATGTTTTGGATTATTTGGATTATACATGCACTGTTTAGTTGCAAACAATTATGTTTTAATTGTTATAGCAATCTATTAGCAGGCATGCTTATTCAGTGGATGCATTCATTAGAAAGTTGGAAATTAAATCCAATGCAAATACTATCAATCATGGCAATGAACATGGACACTCCATATAAGCTCCATGGCTATAGTCGATAGACCCATTGTGGTGGCTTGAATTGATTCATCCTCCATGAATGGGTGTGTAATGATTCCTTGTTTTATGAGTGTGTGTGTGCCTTTAAATGCTTGGTTGGAGTGCATGGTTAGTAGACTAGTGATTGAGAGAGACAAATGTGCTGTGATTGGTGGATGACAGAGTGGGGGCGGGGTTTTGAAGTGAATCTGTGTGGGTGTGTCAGTGTGTCAGTTATGAGAGACAGTTATGAAAGTCAGTTGGAATTGTTCAGTTGGTGTTCAGTCAGTGAGGGTTATTATAGTTCTGTGTGAGATCTCAAAGATGGGAGTATATATGTCCTTAGCCTGAGTGGCTGACTCTAAAGGAAAGAATGAATCCTGTTAATGTTGGAACTGAGTGTCACACAAACAAAAGTAAAGGGGGAAAAGGCTGTGTGTGATACATTTGAACAACATATTTACAAGTCCCTTTATCCTAAATAGTTACAGAATAACCAACCTCATATTTTGTTCTTAGTTCAATAAATCATCTTTTGTTTAAGTTATTCCAGAATTGAATTCAATCCTTCCTCAGGACCACATAGATCCCTGAAAAGCCTGGATCCTGGGTTACTTTACCAGAAAGAAGAACAGAGAGAAGGTTTGGAAATCCTTAAATTCCTGGCAGCAGCCGAATCTACCCAGTTTAATAAAGCAAAGAACACATTTAAACTTTTTAAAGGAAAAACCAGTCCTCCCTAAAAAGAGAGGATGCCACAGGGTGTAATCTCTTTTGGAAACCCTCTGAAGTAGCAGTATCATCATACTTGATGCTAGTGAATCCCAAGCCTGAAATATGGATTGACTGAGGAACTAGTGTTTTTTGTCAGATCTTATATACAGATATAGTGCCTGACTGCACCAAATATATATCTAGATATAGCACACTGGAATTATTCTCAAACCAACCACTGTTCATACCATTACAGCTA
Organism: Gekko japonicus; assembly: GCF_001447785.1. Classification (NCBI taxonomy): domain Eukaryota; kingdom Metazoa; phylum Chordata; class Lepidosauria; order Squamata; family Gekkonidae; genus Gekko; species Gekko japonicus. The sequence goes on from NW_015167062.1 coordinate 1,482,182, forward strand.
AATGAACTTCAGTATGGACCATGAGGCAGAAATTCTATTATTCCCTGTGCCAGTAAAGTTACATTTGTTATCCAAGCTACTCACTACACACCTTTTCCCCATTAATTTATTTGTTTTGCACCCCATAACACACCGTGCACAATATAATCCATAGCTGCTTTCCCTTTTCACTGTTAACACCTTTGAAATATTTGTAGACTGTTACAGCATCCTCCATTAGTCAATTAGCATTTAGCCAATCTAGACGTATTTAATCTTCCAATTCAATTCCTCCAGCACCATAATAGTTCTGGATGCCATTATTTGAACGCCTTCCAGTTTGTCAATATGATCCCTGGGACTCTAATGTGGACTTCTTTAATCTACTGCTGCAAATATCATCTATTTACATAACCTGCTGGGGAATCTGAATGTGTATTATGGACCCTAAGAAGTTCACGCTTCTTTATTTTCAGGACTTGAAAATAATTACATGAATGAATGCTTTCATAATCTTTGGCTGCATTAGAAAGCACAGCTTGTTTACATAATATAAAATGAAATAAATCCCTGTTGAAGCTCTATTAAGGATAATAAATACTGTGCATTCTGAGAAGCCTTTCAAGTTCTTTCTTATGACTTATCTAATCACCAAAAGGCATTTCAAAATGTTGGAGTAGCCAGATGTATGAGGAGCACGTAAGCCAAGTGATATCACACACACACAGACACACACACACACTAAGGTATCCGGTTTAAATGTTCCACATTTGCATGAAAGCTCATTAGAACCGTCTCTGCTTGCTTGATCCATCTTCTGCCTTTGATCCATTTTTTTTCTTACACTTGCTTTAAAGTTTGGATTTTCTTGGTTTCTCTCTGCAGCTTAATTCTTACTTCATCATGAGCCATCTCCCTACCTCTACAGTCTTTTTTCTTCTCTGTATCTGGAACTTTGGCTTTCTTAAATCACATTTTTGGTTGGTACTGTCAGAGTGTGAGGTTTCACTCTCTTTCCTTGAGCTGGTGAGCAACCAAGAGGGCTTAGTTCACTGCCTATGCATGTGTGAGGTCTCCCAAGTCCCTTTCCTCCCCAATCCACATGCAAGGTTTTGGGGTCCCTCTGTTCCAGTGGACACTTCAGCACTCAAGGCCCCCCCAACCCTGTTCCCCCTCCATCTCCTAGTCTCTTGAATCAACAGAAGGTCATGCTTGCATGCATATGGATGTGTGGCCTGACACACAGGTAAAGGTTGCAGTGCAGTTTGGCAATTTTACAAGAAAAAGATTTTATTAGCTAGAATGGATCCTACAAAAAGCCAACACAGATAAAAGGGGATTGGTCAGAACAAAGCCAGAGATGTTGCAGAGAATGAAAAATGAACCAAAAAGAGGAATCTAGACTAATCTTTACTTTACCTCAACCCTCCTCATCCAAAAGAATGGTCTCAAAGGTAGCAAGAACTTTACAAAAGCTGCTGTCCAACCTTGGCACAGTTTCAGCCTTCTCCTTATTCCTTCTTGACCTTTGGTGTACTTTCCCCACAGATGCCGACTATTTTAACCCCTTGCCTCCCAGCTGGGAGAGACTCTTTGGGAACAATCATAAATTGGGAACAACTACCCACTTCCTTCCAAATCTGTTTTATCCAGTCCCTCAGGTCTTGCACTGTTGATTTTTTTAGGGCTCTGTGCTGGAATCTTAAACTATCCATCTGTCACCACACATGGGGTGGCTGCTATTTGAATAGGCTGTTGTTTTGGATGAATCATGCAGGTCACATATATCAAGTTACCCAATGGTTGCTACCAGGCCTGGTTTCTCATGAACCCTCCCTCAAAGGCCAAGCAGCCCTGGAAAGGGCCCTGCCCTTCCCCCTGCATTTTATTGACAAAAACCAAGCCTGGAATGCTGGCAAAACTGTTGTATTTATTAAAGCGACAGATGCTTTTTATCATTTGGGGTATTTTAACCCCCCACATGCTTATTTTTTAAGATTTCAGATTTTTCTGCTAACCTGGGACATTTTTTATGTTTGCAGAAAGATCCATTTTGTCCATTCACAATTCCAGTCTTCAGATTGAAGCATCCTCAAAATTCTCCATATTGAGAATTAGATATATTGATTCCTGACCCAGCTAAGCTCTGAGTAGGAGCAGGCGATAGAGCTGCTAGAGGGGTGAGTGTTTTTTATTTACTTTCAGCTTAAGTGATTTAGCTGAAAGGGTACTGTGGGGGGGACTGTGTTTGTGAGTGTGTGGGTGAGTTGTGAGTTGTTGCAGAGTCCTGGCTGCTTGAGATTTTGACTGTAATTGAGTGCCTGGGTGGATTTGAATAGCTGCTGGCCACACCCTCTGCTGGGAGAAGCTTCTATTTAAGGCAGCACCTTGCCAGAGGCATGAGCCAAAGGGCTCTTGGTCTGTGGCTCTTAGCCTAAGGACTCTGTAACAAGCCAGGAAGAGCCAGAAAGCAAGGGCCCTAGTCTCCTTGGGTTCCCAGTAAGGTAAGTAGACATCTACAAGGAGAACCACATACATACAAAGGGTTTTAAAAAGGGCATTATATATAATTCTCAGGGAATGAGTTTACTCCCTTGAGGCCAAGGTGACAGACCTGGAGAAGCAGAGACAGTCAGCTAGGTGAATGGAGAAGACTCTCAGGGACTTGTTAGATATGTCCCACTCTGAGTGCGGCAGCCCTGCTGCTGTCAGGGAGCCTGAGGGTTGAGAGGAAACAGGGCACTGTGCTGCAGATAAGGGGAATGTGCCCTCAGAAGGGACCTCTTCTTCAGCTGGTGAACGGGTAGCCTTTTGCACCAAGGAACCATGCCTTAGCAGGGAGGGAGGGGGTGTCTTGGTAGTTGGTGATTTGATCCTTAGGCAGGTAGACAGCTGGGTGACGAACCCGCGTACTGACCATATGGTGACTTGCCTGCCTGGTGCGAAGGTAGCAGGCATTATGTGTGTTATAGATAGGCTGGTAGATGGTGCTGGGGAGAAGCCAGTGGTCATGGCATGGTACATATTGGCACCAGCAATGTGGGGAAATGCAGTCATGAGGTCCTAAAGGAAAGATTTAAGCTGCTAGGCAAGAAACTCAAGGCCAGGATCTCCAAGATAGCCTTCTCAGAAGAGCCACCTGTTCCACACACAGGGCCGGAGAGACAGGCACAGATCAGGATTCTCAATGCGTGGATGAGACAATGGTGTAGGTGGGAAGGGTTCAAGTTTGTTAGGCACTGGGATGCTTTTTGGAACAAGAGGCAGCTGTACAAAAAAGATGGTCTCCACTTGTCCCGAGAAGGAACCAGGCTGCTGGCACTTAAAATCAAAAAGGTAGAGGAGCAGTTTTTAAACTGAATATTGGAGGGAAGCTGAAAAGTCTCTGGTTCAGGATGGCTCATCTCAAAGAGATGAAGGGGTAGCTGTTACTTTTCTACAAGGAAATGGATTAGAATTGTCCACTGAGACTGTGGCTAACGATATGGACTGTCTGGCAAGGTCTCGAGGCAGCAAGAGGAAGGTTGTAGGCTTAACATGCATGGGGAACTATTGGTGTTTATACACAAATGCTAGAAGTGTCCAAGGTAAAATTGGGGAATTGAAATGCTTGGTATTGGGGGGGGGATAGACATTGTGGGTATTTCAGAAACTTGGTGGGATGAAGAAAATCAGTGGGATAAGGTGATTCCTGGTTATAAATTATATCAGAAGGATGGGAGGGAAAGACTGGAGGTGGGGTGGCTCTGTATGTCAGAGAGGGTATACAGTCCAGTAAGATTAAGAGCGTAAGAGAATTGGATTCATTTCTGGAAATGTTATGGATTGAAATAGTGGGCCCAAAAGGAAGCTTAACACTGTGAGTTTGTCATTGCCCACCAGATAAAAAGATAGAGGAGGATTATAAAATGATGAATGAATTAAAGATAATGGCTAGATAAAATAAGTATGTCATAATAGGTGATTTTAACTACCAACACATTGATTAGGTCAATATGTGTACAAGTCAGGAAAAAGAGATTGAGTTTCCAGACACTCTTAATGACTGTGCTATCGAACAGATGGTTACAGAACCTACCATGGGAGAGGTGATCCTGGATTTGGTCCTAAGTAATGCCCAAGACCTGGTGAGAGATGTAAAAGTTATTGTACCACTTGGGAACAGTTACCAGAGCCAGTTTGGTGTAGTGGTTAAGTCTGCGGACTCTAATCTGGGAGAACTGGGTTTGATTCCCCACTCCTCCACTTGCTCCTGGCTGGATGACCTTGGGCAAGCCATAGTTCTGGCACAGCTGTTTTTGAAAAAAGAGCAGTTTCTGTCAGAGCTCTCTCAGCCTCACCTACCTCACAGGGTGTCTGTTGTGAGGAGGGGAAGGGAAAGGAGTTTGTAAGCCGCTCTGAGACTCCTTTGGGTAGTGAAGGGATTTCAGGGAAAACCTCCCGGAACCCACCTTTCAAGCCCAACTTGTTCAGGTAAATAATCACCACAACCATAATCTTTTTCCTCTCCCACCCTGAACCCTGCTGTTTGTGTAGCGAATGAGTAGCTTATCGTATTTAGCAGATCAGGCGCCATTCTGTTGCCTGTATAATCCTGCTTTGTGTGTGTTTATTTTTTTATAAAAATTCATTTACCATATGCATTCAGGCACAAACGGGTAAGATGAAGGTATTACCTCAGGATCTCTTCCTGTTCTTAAGACATTCATAATGTTCAAAAGCTGTTGGTAATGTTGTGTATTCCTGTGAGTATACTGAGAAGAAGTAAGGGAGGGGTGAACTCAATTCAGTGGATTTGAGATGGAAAGCCCTTTCGAAAGCCTTGAAGTTGCTTCCTCTTTTACTAGCCTATCAAAGGCAGCACAAAAGAAGGACTCGAAGGAGCCTAGTCAGTTGAAATACTGAATCACATTCTGTCAAAGGGATAGCAGGATTTCTGCCCCCTCTCTTCAGATTAATCATGCTGTTACAATGACAGAGTGCTTGTATGTGAATTGTTATATCCCCCTGGCCTTTGAACTAATCCACTGACTCCCCCAGAAGACCAGTTTCAGCTCATTTCTGTTGAGAGTTTTTTTTTCCTCCTTAGGGGTTGAGCCTCCAGGTGCTCTACCGCTTCAGAGCACAATTACTTCAATCTGTGCTGGATGCCAGCAGAGGATCTTGAAATGCCTGGCCTAATCCTGTGATTCGCTGTGCTAGAATAGGGGTGCAGAATAAATAGTCACAAAACACCACTATCATTAGGGAAAACAGAAGCACACTGATAGTCACCTTTTTATTATCCTCTGGGCCTTCTGATTATTTATTTGTTTACTTACTTCATTTGTCACCCAACTTTCTCATGGAGGCTGACAATATTTTTACAGAAGTATGAAAGACAACACAATATAGACAGTATACTACATTCCATGAACAATGCAGTAAAACTGGATTATACAAATTAAAGGGCAGTGAAATATGAACTGCAGAATTCATGGCATACACTGGATTTCACAGTTAGAGAACAACAATACAATAAACATTACAGAAGGGGAAGTAAAAACCAGTAAACAATGCAGCATAAAGAACTAGAAAAGCAAAAGGACCTAACAATTAGAACCATTGTGCAAATTCTCTGGATGTCCCTTTGATGAAGGTTTCCATAACCAGAACATTGTTGTTTTGTTATTCAGGGCAAAGAGTTTTAAAGTCCTCTGCAGTCTTTACTTGCTCCAAGAAAAAAGTTTGGTGTAATGGTTAAGTGTGTGGACTCTAATCTGGGAGAACTGGGTTTGATTCCCCCCTCCTCCACTTGCACCTGGCTGGATGACCTTGGGCAAGCCATAGTTCTGATAAGAGCTGTTCTTGAAAAAGAGCAGTTTCTATCAAGAGCTCTCTCAACCCCACCTACCTCACAGGGTGTCTGTTGTGGGGAGGGGAAGGGAAAGGAGTTTGTAAGCCGCTCTGAGACACCTTTGGGTAGTGAAGGGTGGGGTATAAATCCAATCTCTTCTTCTTCATCTTCTATTTTGAGCTCTCACTCCCTCATCTTGGAAATTGTTCTTCACTAGCCTCTGCTGCAGAGATTGTAGCTCCACTGCTTTGAAGAACTACTTTTTGAGATCTTCCTTGAAACTAGGAGGAGGATCTCCATTTTATGGCATATGCTTCACATCTTCAGGTTTCTTTAGTGGCTTCACTCCAGTTCATCTGTAGTGTGGGTTCTGCCAGCATTGAGTTTGCAAACAAATTATTTTTTCCTCCTCATAATATCCTAGATGCAGCTCTAGTTGGCTTTCTAGGCATGTCTTCATAGAGAGTTGTATAGCAGAATCACGGGCATCTGGATCTGAAGAAGAATGCTAAGAAAGGGTGACACTAGTGGGGATTATTTATTTATTTATATTTATTAGATTTTTTTAGTTGCCAGTCACCCAAAGGGTTTCATGATGACTTATAACATTAAAACCAATACAGTAAAAACAACATAAAAACAAATATAAAATATTAACATTATAATATTAAAATGTGTGGCTATCACCATACCACTATTAAAACAGCCCAAGCATGTGGTTACCTTCCAAAGGCCAACATAAACAATTCAGCTTTGCATGCCCTGCAGACAGAAACTAAACGAATCTGGCAGGGCACGGGTGTCATCTGAGAGTGCATTCCACTACTACCAAAATAGATAGTGTTTAGGAGAGAATAGCCAGCAAAATCCAGGAGGCTTTTTTGCACCTATTGGTTTGCTCCCAATATAAACACTTATTATGGAACCAGAAGTAAGATTATAAGTTTAAAATAACTAATTTCCATGTAGCTACATGTGGATTTTCATTGATTATGGTTTATTTCAGGATATTATGAAGGAAATGACAATACTGAGCTGGATTAAGAAGCTGATACCTCCTTACAATATAGGATTACATCTGAGGATACCTCTTTACAATATAGGATTATATCTGAGGAAGACTGTAAAGTTGAAATGAGTTCATAACTGGATCCATGAACAGACAAGACAGATAATTTTAGAAACCTGAGAAAAACCAGTTTTGCAGAAAAGTCTGAAATCTACAAAAATCCAATGGGGGAATAAGACCCCACAAAACAACAGAAGCAGAGCTTTCATCTTTAAGAAAAGAATGCTCACTGTGCTCTCAGTTGCCATTTTCAAGGTTGTCAAGCAACTACAACACTATTACCAAGCCTGGTTTCTGTAAACCAAAGCAATGGGGCAGCAGGGTAGACCATGGGCCAACTTGGTGGCCACTGTACAATGGGGCTGAGCCTAGTGATCACTGGACAACCACATAGCCAGGCCTAGCCCAGCAGCAGCTGCAATGCAACTGGACCTGGCCTGGTGGCCACCACATAGCTGGACCCAATCTGGTGGCCACTGCACACCTGGTTCTGGCTCATTGATACCACACAACTTGGTCTGGCTCAGCACAGCCACTGTACAACTTGGCCAGACATTCATTAGGGATGGGCTGCCTAGGGGAGGGAAGGAGGGAAAGCTGAAGACAAGGGGGCAGATAAAGGTAAGTTGGTGGGTGGGTGGGAAGGAGAGAAGAACACAGGAAAAGAGGAGAGGCTATGGAGGCTGCTAGTGAAGGGGAAGAGGAAATGGTGGGGTAAAAGATATAGTGGAAAATGAGACGATGCCTGTTAATTCTTGTGGGCCCCACACTTATAACTTTCTGATTTTCAAAACTATGGAGATGCAGAATCCACCACCCCAAGATACATTAGTCCAATTCCAACTCCAATATTTGTCTGCAAATTGACTTTGAATTCCATATTGTGTGTCATCAGGCAATAAATTTCCCCTGAAACATTTCTCTAATTTTACTGGAATTATTTTGACTTTTCTCAAAAATACCCTGATGGGGAAACTCAAATTTATCCCCCCCCCTATAATAAATGTTGGTGACAGATCTGTTTAAAACACAAGAGTAAGGTCATCTGAAAAGAGAAGAAAATTCCAAACACTGCCAGGTCAGTTCCCGTTATGCCACCAAACTGTAGGAAAAGGGAAAGCAACCATTCTTTTTCTGTAAGGCAAATGTGGGTTATGTAGCAATTATTTGATGAACATTTTACAATACACCTTAGGATGTGTTAATAATTCCAGTAGTTTTCCATTTACTTTGTTAAATAAAAGAGCAACTTTAAACCACACCATTTCTGCTAATAAAAAGGGAAGCAATATTTGCTTATTCCCTCCTCCCACTGCAGAATCCCATTTTGCCCCTCTTGCTGTTGTTGGGGGTCTCTTGTGCCTAGGGCTGCCAGACCTCAAGTGGGAGCAGGGGATCCCCCAATTTTGCAGGTTCCTGCCTGCCACCAGCCAGCTGCCTGGCGGTGGGAAGCCCCGCCCCCAACAGCCCCGCCCCGACATGACATCCCCATTATGATTACATGATACAGAAGTGACTTCATCATGCCAGGGTCATCACATGGTGACGCTCTGGTATTTTTGGCAAAACTCTATGATTACCAGTACACAGCAAGTATCTGAAACTCCTATATACTGAGGTATCTGAAGCACCATAGTGTTTTGCCCAAAATATCAGAGCATCACTGCACAACGTCCCTGGCCTGTTGACATCACTTCCACGTGATGTCATCATGCCATGGATGTCACACATGGTGAAATCGCTCCACACCCCCACTCCCAGAAAGTTCACTCCCACCCCATGCCAACAAGGAGATAAGACCTGAGAACCCTACTTGTGCCTCAGGAGCAGCTTGCAGAGATTTAGAATGCAGCAAGTAGAAGGAGATGAAGAAGTCCTGTTCCACTGCTAAAAATCCATTCAGTCAGCAAAAATGTATTGAGAAATTTGAGCCTCTGCTTCCATAAATATATTGGTCATTAAGGTACCCTTTGTAGTGTAGTGATTCAGAGACTGAAATTGAATTGGGAATTCCCTGTTTAAAGTTTAACCTCTACCATGACCTTACTGTCTGGCCTCGTTCTCCACTTGTCCTGTCTATCTGCAATATGGAAACAGGGACCTACCTTGCAGGGCTGTTGTAAAGATTACAAGAAGATCATGCATGTGAAATGCTGCAAATATCTGAAATTCCTGTATACTGAGGTATCTGAAGCACCATCTTCTCCTATATGTTCCTGCCTGGGAACTAAGAACATAGGTAGAGGCCCTCATGACTTCAATCAAAGAAGCTTATTTGGTGGCTACATAAGACAAGGCCTTTTCAGTGGCAGTCCCACAAATATGGGAAAAAAACCTCCACAGGGAGATGTGCTTTACCCCCCCCCTCACTTTCAATCTTTAGAAGATAGTCAAAGGCCCCGGTCACACACGAGGATTTGGGCCGGGAGAGGGACAGATCAGATGCGTGGCAAATGGGTGTGATCCCACGGCAACATCTGGGAAGCGTTGTGTGCCCGTCACCGATCCGTCCCTCCCGCCCAAAACCCCGCACCAAAAAAGAACCACCTACCTGGGTGGTTCATCCGGAAAGTCCACGGCAAGGGGATCCGTGGGATCCCGCCGCGGCGTCTCTAGTTTGGTGTGGCTCAGATTAGCCACACTTCGGCCGTCGTGTTATTTAGGTTTTATTTAGGACCATTTAGATGGTTTTATTTAGGACCACATTTTATTATGTTACTAGTAATCCTGAACTGTGATTTTTAAAACTTTGATTTTTACTGTACTTGATCTATATTGTAAGCTGTCTTAAACTCCGTAAGGAAGAAAGGTGGGTAATAAAGAAACAAACAAATAAAAGCCCTAAGTATTACTGTTGGAGCATTCAGCCTCCAATACCTAAGAGCTTTGAGCATTTCATTTCACAAAACAATTTTTCAAAGAGATCTCCAACTGAGTTATATAGTTTTTCACCAGGGTTAAGGAGAAGCAGCATTTGACTTTTAACATTTAAGGCTGAATGAAAGCAAATAATTTTAAATTGCATGGCTGCTCCACACTTATTTTCATGTTTGAAGAAGCCAAGTTAATTTTGATCACACGGGTGAAGAAAACGGTGGTAAATGTAGTCACTACATTTTCAATGTCAACTATGTCTTGCAACCTGGGATTAGTGTTCTTCTCCTCCTTCCCTCTGTTCCCAAGAACAGACCCACATGTCAACTCCAAGACCTTTGTAGGTGTTCTGTGATAATCACAGACTCAAAGCAAGATGAATGGAACTGCCGTTTTGAGGAGCAAGGCTCAAGTTTTCTTGGCAGTAGTTGAAGAAAACAGTTGGAACCCTTCAGCTGTTAGAGATATGGGAGGTTAAACCTTTAATGGAAGAAACAAAACAGACAAATGCTACTAACTCAATTGACTAAGTCCGTATCAACTTGTGTTACTGACAGTGAAAGATGGGTGTAATTATTTTTCAATTTTAATGGCATCTTTATTTGTGGCTTTAGTACTGAAGTTTGTTGGTAGTATTGCCTTTCTCTGTACTGTTTATTTTTAATGGGTTTCTAAAAGTGCAGCATGAATACTGTTGAATCACAACAGTTACTACACCGGATCTGCTCCGAAAGGAATAAACAAGTATATAACTGACATGCTAGTGAACAGAAAGACCAAAAAAAAATCTGGGTCTGATTCTTTGACTTAAAGCATAGCATCGAACTCCAATGTACCCTCAATGGATGTTCACCTTCAAAATCAGATCAACATTTTCATTGCAAAAAAAGAAAAGAAAAAGACTTGGGGTTAAACTATTAAGGTGCAGCTAATACGGATATAGATACAAATAGAGAACTGCCAGAAGTACAAGCTGGGTTTCGAAGAGGTAGAGGAACTAGAGATCAAATTGCCAACATTCGCTGGATTATGGAGAAAGCATGGGAGTACCAGAAAAAAACATCTATTTCTGCTTCATTGACTACACTAAAGCCTTTGATTGTATGGATCACAACAAACTATGGGAAGTCCTTAAAGAGATGGGAGTACCAGACCACTTCATATGTCTCTTGAGAAAACTGAATAAGGGTCAAGAAGCGACAGTTAGAACCGGATATGGAACAACTGATTGGTTTAGCATAGGAAAAGGAGTACGACAAAGATGCATATTGTCACCATGCTTATTTATTTTATATGCAGAGTACATCATGCGAAATGCCAGCCTGGATGAATCACAAGCCGGAATTAAGATTGCTAGGGGAAAAGACCAGCAACTTCAGATATGCAGACAATACTACTCTAATGGCAGAAAGTGAAGAGGACCTAAAGAGCCTCTTACTCAGAGTAAAAGAGGAGAGCACAAAAGTTGGCTTGAAATTCAACATTAAAAAAACTAAGATCATGGCTTCCGGCCCCATCACTCCTTGGCAAATAGAAGGGGAAGTCATGGAAGCAGTGACAGACTTCACGTCCCTGGCATCCAAGATCACTGCAGATGGTGACGACAGCCATGAAATTAAAAGATGCCTGCTCCTTGGGAGGAAAGTGATGGCAAACCTAAACAGCATGATAAAAAGTAGAGAAATCACCCTGCCAACAAAAGTCCATATGGTCAAAGCAATGGTATTCCCAGAGTAATGTATGGCTGTGAGAGTTGGACTATAAGGAAGGCCAAGCGCTGAAGAATAGATTCTTTTGAATCATGGTGCTGGAGAAGACTCTTGAGAGTCCCTTGGACTGCAAGGAGATCAAATCAGTCAATCCTAAAAGAAATCAACCCTGACTGTTCCCTGGAAGGCCAGATCCTGAAGTTGAAGCTCAAATACTTTGGTCACCAAATGAGAAGGGAGCACTCACTGGAGAAGACCCTGATGCTGCCTGCCCCCATATCAGTCTACCAGTTAAGGGTGCCACTGAAAGTCCTACTCCTACTCTGGTGAGAATCAGAAATTGTGGTTTAAAATGGGTAGGATCCAGCCAGCTGTTTTGCTTAAACTCACTCAGCTCCCCTGCTTACGAAGTCCACATTCCATGTGGCATTTGTACACACTAGTTTCATTATCCCCGTGATAATCCTTTCCATTTATCAAAAAAGAACACCACATTTTTTTAACCAGCCAAAAAGCTTATCCACATTGGTCTTCACTGGTTTTCAGACTGTCTTAAGAACTCAGCTCCCTGACAGCGAGCAATGGCCCCGATGCCCACAGCCATGGTACATCCTCTTTCATTGATGATCTGGTGGTTAGGGAAGTCATGGGTCTTGACAGTAATGCCATATTGAGGAAGAAGCCTAGGTTCTCATTGGTGCAGTACCCCAGTTCCTGCTAATGTAGCTCAGACTGAGTCACAGACTTGCACCTTTAACAAGATCTGGGCTTTTGAATGTACCTGGAGAGAGACAAATGCTTAGCAGATCATTCCCTGCTGTTAGGGTTGCCATCTTCAAGTTTGGAAATTCCTGAGATATGGGGATAGAGCCTGAGGAAGGCAGGATTTGAGAAGGGGAGGCCATAAATCCCATCTATGGTTGCCAGCTCTGGATTGGAAAATATTATTTAGGACCACATTTTATTATGTTACTAGTAATCCTGAACTGTGATTTTTAAAACTTTGATTTTTACTGTACTTGATCTATATTGTAAGCTGTCTTAAACTCCGTAAGGAAGAAAGGTGGGTAATAAAGAAACAAACAAATAAAAGCCCTAAGTATTACTGTTGGAGCATTCAGCCTCCAATACCTAAGAGCTTTGAGCATTTCATTTCACAAAACAATTTTTCAAAGAGATCTCCAACTGAGTTATATAGTTTTTCACCAGGGTTAAGGAGAAGCAGCATTTGACTTTTAACATTTAAGGCTGAATGAAAGCAAATAATTTTAAATTGCATGGCTGCTCCACACTTATTTTCATGTTTGAAGAAGCCAAGTTAATTTTGATCACACGGGTGAAGAAAACGGTGGTAAATGTAGTCACTACATTTTCAATGTCAACTATGTCTTGCAACCTGGGATTAGTGTTCTTCTCCTCCTTCCCTCTGTTCCCAAGAACAGACCCACATGTCAACTCCAAGACCTTTGTAGGTGTTCTGTGATAATCACAGACTCAAAGCAAGATGAATGGAACTGCCGTTTTGAGGAGCAAGGCTCAAGTTTTCTTGGCAGTAGTTGAAGAAAACAGTTGGAACCCTTCAGCTGTGAGAGATATGGGAGGTTAAACCTTTAATGGAAGAAACAAAACAGACAAATGCTACTAACTCAATTGACTAAGTCCGTATCAACTTGTGTTACTGACAGTGAAAGATGGGTGTAATTATTTTTCAATTTTAATGGCATCTTTATTTGTGGCTTTAGTACTGAAGTTTGTTGGTAGTATTGCCTTTCTCTGTACTGTTTATTTTTAATGGGTTTCTAAAAGTGCAGCATGAATACTGTTGAATCACAACAGTTACTACACCGGATCTGCTCCGAAAGGAATAAACAAGTATATAACTGACATGCTAGTGAACAGAAAGACCAAAAAAAAATCTGGGTCTGATTCTTTGACTTAAAGCATAGCATCGAACTCCAATGTACCCTCAATGGATGTTCACCTTCAAAATCAGATCAACATTTTCATTGCAAAAAAAGAAAAGAAAAAGACTTGGGGTTAAACTATTAAGGTGCAGCTAATACGGATATAGATACAAATAGAGAACTGCCAGACTTGCACCTTTAACAAGATCTGGGCTTTTGAATGTACCTGGAGAGAGACAAATGCTTAGCAGATCATTCCCTGCTGTTAGGGTTGCCATCTTCAAGTTTGGAAATTCCTGAGATATGGGGATAGAGCCTGAGGAAGGCAGGATTTGAGAAGGGGAGGCCATAAATCCCATCTATGGTTGCCAGCTCTGGATTGGAAAATACCTGGAGACTTTGGGGGTGGATCCAGGAGAGGGTGGGGTTTGGGGAGGGGAGGGGCCTCTGCATGGTGCAATGCCATAGAGTCCATCCTTCAAAGCAGCCATTTTCTACAGGGGAGCTGATCTCTGTCAGCTGGAGATGGACAACCCTAACCCCATTCTCATGAGCAGCCATTTTCTCCAGGGGAACTGATCTCTATAGTTTGGAGATTTCCAGGCCCCACCTGGAGGTTGAGAACTCTAGGTTCTCACATTCCTTTCTTCCTTTTGTATTTTTCTTGCCATCCCCTTGAAAATAGACTTGTCAGTCCTTTAAATACAACTTTAAACACAGAATTGTACTCTGAACATGTCTATTCATCTGCTTTTAAAGCTGTCCCCTCTGTAAGGAGCTCAGATATTATGTAATGGCCACCCCTACACTGAGACCTATTTCATTTGCATCCCAAGATCCTTTGCCCTTCAGAAGCCTTTGGTGCAGGAAATGAAGCTCGCTTGATATCAAAATAAGGTCTTTTGATTAAAGGCAGAAAGTCCCTTCAGTGCTTTCAAGGGAAAGTTGCCAACTGCCTAAAGATGCCATAGAGCACCAATCATGGATCCATTATTTGAATCTCCAGAGCACCTCATGTCCTTTTGGCCATAACAGAATGACTCCTGTTTTCCAGGACAATAATCAAAACTCTTGAATCTAATGCAACATAATTATACACTAGGACTGGTTTTTTACTGCAATTACTGCTTTTTACCTTCTAACACAAACTCACTGTGTTTTCTTCCTCTTGGATAGCTCAATAAAGTTACTTGCTGATTGACTTACTACACTCACCTGCTATGACAAACAATCTTCTGCCACTACCTAGTGGTCCTCTTGCAATACAAATGAGTGGTAGATGGAAAATTGGGGGCAGCAGAGGAAGAAGTTTTGTATGTGTCAACAATATTTCTGGCTAAAACCCAGAAGCACCATGAGCAATGTTCTAGGACTTTGCCAATCTCTGTGGTAAAACCCATGCCCCACCTCCCAAGCACATGCCAGGCAACCCTCTTCCATTGTTCTGTTATCAGAGATTTATTGTGCCAAACTGGGAGTTGTGGTATACAAGACTAAAAGATCTATTTCTGCTTCTATAACTCATGCTCTGGTTTCTCATGTGTCAGGGAAACTCTCATGTGATAAGGCTGATACCAGGACTGATTTGATTAACAGTGAGTGATGCACATATTCCTCACCTCTTCCATTTTATTCTCACAACAACCCAAAGAAATCATACCTAGCCCAAAGTCAAGAAGTGGGGTGCATAGCTGGATGGGGATTTGAACACAGGACACCCTGTTGCTGCTCCAGCATTTGGACTACTCCAGACAGTTGCAAATTTCGCTCTCATATGTCAGAGTTTAGCAGGGTTATCATAATAACAACAAATGGAATGCTGAATGGTAAATTAAACCAACAGACTTTCCCCAGCAAATAAACCAGTTCATTCTGAGATAATTCTCTCTGAGTAGAAGAATGAATCACTGCAGTGGTTCAGTGTCTATACTAGATAAGATTGTGGAACAAATAGTAAAAGAAAGAATAATTAAAGTGATGGAAGGAAGTGGTAAGTGGACAGTAAAAGCTGCAAGGATTACCCCAAAATGGGATCTCACAGAGAACATAATTTGCTTGCATTGTGTAACATTCAGACTAATAACTGCAAAGAAGAGAGGATGAATGAGCTGCCATTAAGGAGGAATGATATGGTTACATTCTACAAACAATGCTCACAAGGCCAAAAAGGGAGCTGTTTCAGTGCAACAGTCCCAGGCCCCCCTCCAATCTCCGTCTTTTCTCTTAATCTAATCGTGGTGGTTTTAAAGAGTTGCAAGCTGGTAAAAAAGGCTCTGGTATTTTCCAGTAGCTTGTTTTATCTCTATCTTTCAAATGTGACAGAAATAACAAATCTTTAAATTCAGTGATGGACGAGGGGGGATGTGGTATATGCGTCTGCCTCAGTTATGTGGTGTATGTGTATGCCTTAGCTTCCTTTATTCCAAGCAGGAGTAAAGGCAGAATCCATAGTACTATGATAAGGGGATTTAAATAAAGTCTGGCTTCTCCAATTACGACTTGGTGGAACAAAGGGTGTGTGTGTGTCTCTAGCATACAGAGATACTGGCAAAAAATGTTGCTGTTTTCCAGCGTTATGTGATTAGGACCTGTAGTTGATATTGGCTAGGATTATTCCCTTAAAAAAAAAAAAAAAGCATTTCCCCCCAACAGTTTAGTTCTCCACGTTTCATTTTTTGGTTTTAGAGATAGATTTGCCTTGTGTATGAATGTATGGTTTTCATATCAATGTGTGTGTGTGTGTGTGTATGCTTGCATGCATGCGTGCGTGCCTGATCAACATATTTTACAGGGAAAAATGGATGGTGTCAAAACAAAGAAATGAGTTCAGATAACACAAAAGAGAAACAAACACTGGAAAAGAAGTTTTCAGCTCAAAAGAAGAAAGTCATTTGAAAGCATTAATAGCTGCTGCCTAAGTGACATGTTTCAAATTGTGAAAGAATATGTGAGGAAATGAAAATGGATTGGGCCCTGTGGTTGCAAGTGCAGAAGCTCCAGGTGTTGGACCTTTCTTTACTTTTCCTTGCCCACCTCAGCTTTCTGCAACTCTCCACCAGGTGTGAGGGGGAATACAGCAAAGAGGGGGGGTGTTGAAACTGTCTCTACCTCACTCTTGAACCAACAGAAGCTTAGAAGAGGGAAATACAATGAAGTATGTGTGCCACTGGGGCAGGGGCAAGGGCAAGGTTGGCTACTCTTGTTCACTTTCCCGTACTCACTGCTGCCTCTTTTCCCATGCCCAATAACTTTCTGTGCACAGAGGTCCTTTCAGAGTGGTGGGAAGGGAAAGATGAGGACAGATTTGTCCAAAGAGAATCATAGATCCAACCCATATAATTCACCCCATAGATTTGCGGTCTCAATTCCTCTAAATGGTAGGAAGCTTTCAGGTTTGGGCCCAGACTAAGTTTTCCACTAACACAAGACACTTCTGTTGGTAGGAAAGGACTTTCCTGCCTCCCTCCCTTCCACTGCAGCCTACTGATCTCCTGGCAAAACTGCTCCTTGGGGGACAGGGGGCTCTCAGGAACGGCCCGAGGGGCAGCAAAGGAGAAGTGGCATAAATTAGGGGAAAATTTAGTCTGGATCCAAGCCTCCATTTTTGTCAGAGCAGATATTATTTACAATTTATTGTGACACTTCTAATAATTTCTTTCCTTTTTTAAAACAATCAAATGGGCTGAACAGATGGGATACGATCACACATCTACGTCAAAGGAATCCTGTAGGAATTTTGAGAACTAGTAGCGGGTCCCATAACAAAACGGCTGCAAGTGTGTGTGTGTGTGTGTGATAGAGAGAGAGAGAGAGAGAGAGAACAATCACAAAGTGACTGCCACAGGGACTGGTTCCAATCATAACACGTTATGAGGTTTCACAAATTGTTAGGAGGTTCCAAGCCAAGCACTCACTTATGATGGTGGCAGCTGCTTCTGGGTGCTTTCTGGTGCTTGTTTGAATGACCTCCTACTCTAGTGAAGGGGATTAGGGCCTGGACTGGCTCTGTAATTTGGGGAGAAAGGCAAGCACGTACAGGGAACATGTTAGTGGGTGCCACACTGCCCACAGGCAGCATGTTGGAAATGACTACTTTAGATTGTGCTAGCTTCTGACTGCTTTAGATTGTGCTAGAAAATCACCTTGACACAGAGAGTACTCCATCTTTCTGTGTTATACCTCTGAGGATGCCAGTCACAGTTACTGGAAAAACATCAGGTTCTACAATGCCAAGACCACGGCCACACAACCCGGAAAATCTACAGCAACTCCAGCCGTGAAAGCCTTCGACAACATATATAATTAGATTTCAGAAAGGTCTCTTCACTATCATAATCTAAGTGTAATAAATTCTGACCAGAATTAAATGAAAATTTTTGGTGTAAATTACACACTTCTTTTTATATTTATTTTGGACTAGCCTGCTACCCGTGCTTCACTGTGGTATTTAAGTTCCGTAAATCCAGTTATAATACGGATGATGGGAAATTTGAAATGTGACATTTGTTGTAGGAATTCTAATGGAGAACATAAGAACATAAGAACATAAGAGACGCCAATGTTGGATCAGGCCAAAGGCCCATCCAGTCCAACACTCTGTGTCACACAGTGGCCAGAAATACCAGTGCCATCAGGAGGTCCAGCAGTGGGGCCAGGACATTAGAAGCCCTCCCACTGTTGACCCCCCCCCAAGCACCAAGAAGACAGAGCATCACTTGCCCCAGAGCCCCTAGCTATACCTTGTGGCTAATAGCCACTGATGGACCTCTGCTCCATATGCTTATCTAATTCCCTTTTGAAGTCGTCCATGCTTGTAGCACCCACCACTTCCTGTGGCAGTGAATTCCATGTGTTAATCACTCTTTGGGTGAAGAAGTACTTCCTTTTATCCGTTCTAACCCGACCGCTCTGCAGTTTCATGGAGTGCCCACGAGTTCTTGTATTGTGAGATTTGACCAATCAGAAGATTGCAATGTAAGCAATGAAGCAAGACATACATACTTTTTTTCTCTCTACTGAAGGACCTCTCCATAGACCACATTGGTGGTTCTGCCCTCAGGTGCTAGGATCACCAGGCTGCTTGATGAGCTCACTCTGGAGCAGGCCACATAGAACTGTCCATTTAAGAAGCAGTCATCTGTTAAGTCAACTCCTGCTACCTTCCACAAAAGTGCTGGCCTCTCTACTTGTGTTCCTGAGTTGTTTTGCTCATATGGAGACTGTTGTTCTGAGCACCTCAGGGCGATCTTACTGGAGTACTGCAGGAGTACTACGTGCAAATATCTTTGCCACATTCCTAAGTTGCCTCCTCCTTGTAGCATTGGTGTATCTGGCTCGACGTTTGCCAGGAGCTTTCTTGGGGGCAGTAAGAGGTGAGAGGTGTGAGAGGGAGTTGGTGTGAGGGAGTGGTGATGTGGTGTACAGTTCTTCAGGTTCATGAGGGAGGCATGCATCAAAATGGCTCCTACAAATGTTCTTTACTATCTCCCCATAAACATTCATACCCTGGCCCTGCTCCTACACCTGACAGATACCGGCCTGTCTGGTGTTGGGGGGGATTCTATTTAAAGACATCGGGGAGACTGGGCCAGCAGCAATCCTAAGGCATCCTGATGAGCAAAACTCCCCAATGACTGTAAGCATCCCACCTCCTCTCCTACACCTGACAGGCAGCTGCCTGTCCAGTGTAGGATGGGGAGGGGAATATTAGAAGCCACTGTGGAGGCAGGGCTGGCAGGATCACTAAGGCATTACTGCTGG
>NW_015167062.1:1501691-1518664 GCF_001447785.1 Gekko japonicus
GGAAAGTGACCCATTGGTTCTGTACCTGGTTCAAATCCCTTTATCATGCTTGCCCTAACCGTTTGTATTCAGTTCTAACAAAGAACGTGTTTGAGTGTCTTTCCAAAGCTTTGAAATAAATTTTGCTTTTAAGAAACGTGGATTTATTCTCGATGCTTGGGTGTAGGAGGTGGGGGAGTGTGTTGGAAGCCATCAGAGAGGCTGGACCAGCAGCATCGGTAAGGTGATCCTTCTGGGGTGGTGTCCCTGATGGATTAAAGTACCCTGGTCCTGCTGCTACATGTGACAGACACTGGCCTGTCTGGTATTGGGGGGGATTGCATTTAAAGGCATCAGGGAGGCAGGACCAGCACCAGTGCTAAGACAGTCCTGCTGAGCAAACCTCCCCAGTGGTTGTAAGCATCCCACCTCCTCTCCTACACCTGACAGGCAGCTGCCTGCCCAGTGCAGGAGGGGGAGGGGGGAGGAGTATTAGACGCCACTGTGGAGGTGGGGCTGGCAGGGTCACTAAGGCGTTACTGCTGGGGTGGGCTCCTTCATGGCTTTAAGCACTCTGCAACCACCACTGCAACTGACAGACAACTGCCCATTAGGTGTAGGAAGTTGGGGGATGTGTTGGAAGCCATCCCACCTCCTCTCCTACACCTGACAGGCAGCTGCCTGTCCAGTGTAGGACAGGGAGGGGGGAGGAGTATTAGAAGCCACTGTGGAAGTGGGGCTGCACCTGACAGACAACTGCCTGTTAGGTGTAGGAGGTGGGTGGAGTGTGTTGGAAGCCATCCCACCTCCTCTCCTACACCTAACAGGCAGCTGCCTGTCCAGTGTATGAGGGGATTAGAAGCCACTGTGGAGGTGGGGCTGCACCTGACAGACAACTGCCTGTTAGGTATAGGAAGTGGGGGGAGTGTGTTGGAAGCCATCAGAGAGGCTGGGCCAGCAGGGTTGTTTCAACTCACAGGTGGTTGTTGGCCACTCCTGATTTCCTCAACTGTCATAAGCTCTCTGTAGTCCCTTGTAAATGTTGTTGTTGTTGTTTTACCTCATATCCCTGAGCTCTGCAGCTGACCAATCAGAGAATGGGGGGTGCAGAGAGGCAGTTGTCTGGCAGCCACATAGGAATCAATGGGGGGGAACACATTTTCCCCCTTTTGACCCAGTTAGGGGTTGAATTTATAAAAAAATCCCTTCTTAACGAGCACCTACCCCATGGTAGGAGCGCTCTCCCCGAATTTGGTGTCTCCAGTCCAGCAGTTTGGCCTGGGCGTTGATTTTACGGTGAGGGGACTTTCTTTTTTATATATAGATGGATATAGTGTATGCAAAACCGTTAGCTCAAGAAATGTTCCTACCAGCTGTGTAACAACACTGTATCTAACACTTCTCAATGATTTCCACTAAAAAGTATATGGAAATGCATGACATACAACAAACTAATCTGAGATGACATGATTTATTTGTAAAAGTCAATCATGTTACATTGGTGCCTGTATCTTATTACTATGTGCTGTGCAATTTGTTGTATGTAATATCAGAAAATTAGGTCAAACTCAAGATCTATTGATAAAAATCAACATAGTGTTGATTTTTGTATCATGTGGGGTTCTAGGGTGACTCTTCGCATGAGTGATCTTGGACAATTTGTTGGATGACAACAGTGGGGGGGAATATAAGAGTGTTTCCTCTTCTTCTAATCTGTTCTTTCTAAAATCCATCATGGATATGGGAGTCAAAGAAGGAGCTTGGTATATGTTTGTTGAATTACAATACTTAGTGCCCAGTCTAATGCCAACTCATGAACTGGTTCGTGGGAACCTTCCCCTTTGCTTTGAAATTTTCCTCTAGTCTGAACAGTCTTCCTCCAATGGACAGAAAAACTGTTTCCATTGCAGGAAGTATTCTTAGGCAGGAAGAAGGCATTAGAATACAATATATTGAAATGGAACCTATTGAATCTATTGAAATGGAATTTATTGAAATGAAATAGAAAAATCATAACAATAAGAATAAGGAGGAGGAAGAGGAGGAGGAGAGTTGGTTCTTATACTCTGCTTTTCTCTTCCCTAGATAGTTACAAAGTAGCTTACAATTGTCTTCCCTTCTTCTCCCCACACAACAAGAACCTTGTGAGGCAAGTGGGGCTGAGAGAGTTCTGAAGAACTGTGACTGGCCCAGGGTCACCCAGCAGGCTTCATATAAAGGAGTAGGGAATCAAACCCAGTTCTCCAGATTAGAGGCCATTGCTCTTAACCACTATACCATCCTGGCTCTCAGTGCCATTAGAAACATGAGTCAAAAAGCCCATATACAAATGGAGGATACTAATAAGTCCATGAAATAAAAAGACACCTGCTCCTTGGGAGGAAAGCGATGGCGAACCTAGACAGCATGATAAAAAGTAGAGACATCACCCTGCCAACAAAAGTCTGCATGGTCAAAGCAATGGTATTCCCAGTAGTCATATACGGCTGCGAGAGTTGGACTATAAGGAAGGCCGAGCGCTGAAGAATAGATTCTTTTCAACTATGGTGTGGGAGAAGACTCTTGAGAGTCCCTTCGGACTGCAAGAAGATCAAATTAGTCAATCCTAAAAGAAATCAACCCTGACTGTTCCCTGGAAGGCCAGATAATGAAACTGAAGCTCAAATACTTTAGCCACCAAATGAGAAGGGAGCACTCACTGGAGAAGACCCTGATGCTGGGAAAGATTGAAGGTCAAAGAAGACAGGGACTGCAAAGGATAAGATGGTTAGACTGTCATCGATGCAACGAACATGAAATTGGGCAAACTTCAGAGGATGGCGGAAGACATGAAGGCCTGGCGTGATCTGGTCCATGGGGTCGCGAAGAGTCAGGCTCGACTGTGCGACTGAACAACAAAAACACCTGCTTTCCCAGATGTTGATGTCCAAGATATTTTATGACATACTAATACAAATACAATCTGGCTGCAGCATTTCACTCTAGTCACCAGGAAAAAAAAAGAGATTAGAATTGGCAAGAACTGTCAGAATTACTGATGAAGCATACCTTGGTGGGGTGGTATATTCTATAAAGGGAATATTTGCAATCTCTGCACAGAGAAATCACCTCACTCCATGTAGGGTGCAGGGTGGGCTGCTCTGCATCAGAATTAGTGGGCAGATATCCTACGGTCACAAAATTATATCAGATCTCTGTTAAGAAATCCCCATTCCCCACCCCATGAATGGATTTTTCAAATAAATGCATAATATTTGCTTCAAAATGTTGGATACTTGATGGATAAAGTATAAAATAAAGGGGGAATAAATGGGTGATAAAATGTTGCAAATGAAGTCATAAATTTTAATATTTACTTTTAATTTTAAAGGTCTGTTATTAACAGGAACATCTCCCTTGTACCAAGGAGTTCCAAGATAAATGTCACTTGATTACCAAGGGACTGAACTGAGATCTCAGTTGTTCATTTCATTCAGAACATTGAACCATCATTTTACAATACTGACCTGCGAGTGGAAGGGATCTATAACCCATTGCTAATGTCCTTGCACTGTTTAGTTTTCTGATTTTAAAAAAGCAACCCCCTAACATGATTTCCAAAGAGCATGCCTTTTTGGACATCAGGGGTCATTTCCTGCAGGAGCGCACAGGAGCAGAGCTCTGGCAGTAAAGACCCCAGTGGGCGGGCACATACAACAAGCCCACAAATTCAGGTACAAGCTCTCCCTCCTCTGCGAGGACAGATCTGCACGTGCCCCCCCCCCAATTGCTAGCAATCCAAAACAGTCCAGTGGAGCCTCAGTGGTGGGGGTTGCCTTCTGACACACTTTGAGTGATGTCAGGGGGTGTGGCATATGCAAATAAATTGTGCTAATGAGTTATGCTAATGAGCTCCTGCACCTCTTTTTCTACAAAATGACACCTGATGGACACTATTAGTAAGGAGTTTAATAACCATGAAATAACAAACACTGTCTTTAAACAAGTGTACTTTTTATCCTAGACTACCAAGTTATTCTCCACCAGCTATCATGAAAAATTTGTGATAAGTCTTTTAACACAGAGGGAAACTTTTGAATTTGGGCCAGGGAGCAGTATTTGTGTATGTGTTTGTGTGTGTGAGGAGGAGGAAAGGAGGTTTCATTTGAGTTTCCATGAGAGACAAAGAAAATGCTGTGTATAATTATATACATACAAGTGCTTACAGCATCTGCAGAAAGATGATTTTGCAAAGTTTGAGGACAAATTTGTTTGTTTTTTAATTGTCTGGTTTTGGGTTGGATCCAACACAGATCTTGTACAACTGATCCACATGCTCAAGAGGAGTGATGTGATTTCTGTAGATTTCCCATTTGAGTTTCAGCCCCGCATGCTGCATCTAATGCCATTCATGAGTTCCTCACAGTGCTCAGGAGTAGCTTTTCAGGTGGTCAGGAAATATTCATTTTTCAGGAAGAGCTCTATTCATAGTACTTTAGATTCATCCCTATATCTTTGAGGGACAGGGACTGAATGAAAGGTAAGGTAAAGGTAAAGGTTTCCCTTGCTTGAAAGCCAATCGAATCCGACTCTAGGGTTGCAGTGCTCATCTCCGTTTCAAAGCCAAAGAGCCAGCGCTGTCTGAAGACGTTTCCGTGGTCATGTGGCCAGCATGACTAAACACCAAGGTGCACGGAACGCTGTTACCTTCCCACCAAAGTGGTACCTATTTATCTACTTGTAATTTCTTGCTTTCAAACTGCTAGGTTGGCAGGAGCTGGAACTAGAGATGGGAGCTCACTCTGTCATGCGGCACCCAGGTCTCGAACTGCTGAACTACCAACCTTCCACAGCCTGCAGTTCAGCGTCTTAACCACTTGAGCCACCGCAGCTTCTGAATGAAAGGTAGTTAGACCCAAACTTTATGGGACTAGAAGGGGAGTCTGGCCACTTGGACATGAGTGTTCAGACTATAGTAACAACCTGCTGTGGTAACCAGGGACCTTGATTTTGCCAGATCTATATATTCAAGGATCATAGAACCCATGACTCAGTGGAAGGGCATCTGCTTGGCATGTGGAAAGTCTTGTGTTCAATCCCAAGCACCTCCAGTTTAAAAGAATCAGGTAGCAGGTGATGTGAAAAACCTTGACTTGAGATCCTAGAGAGCTGCTGCCAATGTGACAATACTGACCTTGTGGATCAATGGTATGATTCAGTATAAGGAACTTCATGTGTGTGCATGTTTGGCTCAGTGGGAGATCATCTGTTTTGTATTCAAAAGGTCATGGGTTCACACCCTGGCATCTCTGTTTAAAAGGACCAGGCAGTCTGCCTGAGACCTCAGAGAGCTGCTGCCGGTCTGAGTAGACAATACTGACCTTAATGGACCAATGGTCTGATTCGTACAAGGCAACTTCATGTGTTCATATGTTCATGTTCCAAAATAGTACAACTAAAATTATAATAGCAATGGTTATCTGAAATCTGGGCAGTCTTATTATTATCCAAGCAGGTATTCTAAGGTACTGTGATTGAATTAACACTTGTTTCCATTCTTTTCTAATTTGAATGTCCCTTAGGTGTTCTGAGAAGTTCACAGTAGTATTGTTAGGGGTGTGGAAGTCCTTTTGTCCCCTGAAATTAACTTTTTAAAGTACAGTCATTTATTCCTTTTATCCTCTTTTTCTCTGTCAAAAGAGGAATTTCTGTTTAATTTTTCTTCAATTTCTCTTTTTAGTTTTCTCTTACACCACATATGCACCCTTTTGTGAATTCAGCCCCTGCAGGGAGTTTTTGATGCTACACACCGCAGGGTGGTGTTCTAGCAGGAAAATATGAATGTCTGAGAAGACATTGCAGAGTGAAATTTGGAAATCTCTCAGTACCTCCCACACCTCTTCACTTAGAATTTCTCTTCTGATCAAAAGAGAATTAATTTGAAACAGATTCCAAGTTCCTAAGAAGAGAGTGAACTTTTTTATTTCAGGATGAAATTAGATAAAGAGTGTACATATCCTGTCTGTTAGCTATTCACAAATCGAAACTTGTATCAGTTTATCACACCTTCTTTTCTGCCTGGCTCATGCACCACAATGGGCAGCTTTATGGCTGCACAGTAAGTATGGTAGATAACTTTCCTGTACTTCTGTCTTCCAGGTGCTTTATGCTTGCATGGGAAGTGAAATCAAACTCCATCCTGGGTCATAGGTATGTGACAACGTTAACCACACGTTGGCAACTATGCTGCAAAAAACCCCACTAGTTATCTGCCCTGCATTCAAAGCCATGGGGAAATAGATTTTTTCCTGCTTTCTCACAGCAACATGGTGCATCTGGGTGCCTCCCAGGATTTCCTTATCTTTTCTCCTACCTCTTTTCAAACCTGCTTTGCTGTTAAGCTTTGGAAAAGATCACAGTAAAGCCTGCACGGCTGCTGTGTGAGTGGGAAAATTCGTATTTCCCTGCCTACATGGCAGGCAGTTATTTTGCCTGGCACCGTCCCTGCAGCAGCCATTTCCACCACCTACCACTGGATGGCATTTAGTTTTTTAAAGAAATGGCAGTAGAATATCATTACATTGATATACTGTTGTAATAACATGTGCAATAAGGTCTTTGTTTGGTGTAGTGGTTAAATGTGTGGACTCTAATCTGGGAGAACCGGGTTTGACTTCCCCACTCCTCCACTTGCACCTGGCTGGATGACTTTGGGCAAGCCGTAGTTCTGATAAGAGCTGTTCTTGAAAAAGAGCAGTTTCTGTCAAGAGCTCTCTCAGTCCCACCTACCTCACAGGTGTCTGTTGTGGGGAGGGGAAGGGAAAGGAGTTTGTAAGCTGCTCTGAGACACCTTTGGGTAGTGAAGGGTGGGATATAAATCCAATCTCCTCTTCTTCTTCAAATACCCAGCTTTTTATAAAAGTAAGTCCCTAGTTCCCTCTTTTGTAGAGATATAAGGGGGAAAGTATATCTCTGCAACAGAAGAGGCTAGAGGCTCTTTTTTAAAATGGAAGCTCGGAATTCAGAAAACCTGTTTGTTGTTGTTCAGTCGCACCAGTCGAGTCCGACTCTTCGCGACCCCATGGACCAGCTCCCGCCAGGCCCTCCTGTCTTCCGCTGTCCTCTGAAGTTGGCTCAATTTCATGTTCGTTGCATCGATGACACTGTCTAACCATCTCATCTTTTGCCGTCCCCGTCTTCTTTGACCTTCAGTCTTTCCCAGCATCAGGGTCTTCTCCAGTGAGTACTCCCTTCTCATTTGGTGGCCAAAGTATTTGAGCTTCAGTTTCATTATCTGGCCTTCCAGGGAACAGTCAGGGTTGATTTCTTTTAGGATTGACTGATTCGATCTCCTTGCAGTCCAGGGGACTCTCAAGAGTCTTCTCCAGCACCATAGTTCAAAAGAATCTATTCTTCGGCGCTCGGCCTTCCTTATAGTCCAACTCTCGCAGCCATACATGACTACTGGGAATACAAAATCTTTACCGTGCTGCTAATAAAACTTGCTCTCCTTTGAGGTTAGGGATTACATTCAGTGTAGGTCACATGGCCTCAGTGATGGGGCCGGATGCCATGATCTTAGTTTTTTTTTATGTTGAGCTTCAAGCCCACTTTTGCATTCTCCTCTTTTACCCTGAGCAAGAGGCTCTTAAGGTCCTCTTCACCTTCTGCCATTAGAGTGGTATCGTCTGCATATCTGAGGTTGTTGATCTTATCCCCAGCAATCTTAATTCCCACTAGTGATTCATCCAGGCCAGCATTTCACATGATGTACTCTGCATATATATTAAATAAGTAAGGTGACAATATACATCCTTGTCGTCCTCCTTTTCCTATGCTGAACCAATCAGTTGTTCCATATCCGGTTCTAACTGTCGCTTCTTGGCCCTTATACAGGTTTCTCAAGAGACATGTGAGGTGGTCTGTTACACCTGTTGTTATAAGGTTATACCATTATGACAATATTCTGGTGACAATTTAAAATAAACATTGCAAAATCCCTGGTAGCTCAGGGGAGGGGTGTGGCCACTACTGAGAGATTGGAGCAGGGAAAATGGGTGGCAAATTCCAAGTGCCATTGCTGCTGTACTTTATCAGCAGCTGTGCCAGTGATGGGGAAGCCACACAAGCCTATCCTCATGTCAAAACCACCAATTTCAACAGATCTGTGTTGGATATATTCTCTGCCTATTGAAAGCTAGGACGTTTTATCATTTTCAGAAAGAAAAAGAAAAGATACTACAAAGATCAACAAAGCCAAAAACAACAATGACAACTACTCCGATAACTAAAGATCTACAAAGACAATAACAACAACTATTACTACAATAAGGGCGCTCATACTTTGTCCCTGGTTAACATTCAAAATAGAGTTGAATCTTGTACACCTATACCTGAATTTACAGTCAATTTTAAGCAATAGCATTTACTTTTTGGGTTATTTTCAAGATTTCTAGGTATAGTCCTCAATCCATCTATATAATCCCATCCAGTTATTTTCAAAAGTTCCATCTTTTTTCCCTTGTAGTTGCAAAGTTAATTTGAGATAATTTGAGTTATCGAGATTTTTTTTTCAGATGTCAGTGTGGGCTCTGCATGAAAAAACATTAAATTGATTTATTTGCATGATGTGTGCAGGGAAAAATCAATTAAAACTCCCACAAGGCTGTGTTAAAATAACACATGCTGAATTGTTGTGGATCTAGACAGTTTGGCTATCAATAAACTTTCCTGGGGTGAGAAAGGACTTCTGGGTAGAGGGGAACATGGGAAAGATCAACAATCCTTGCATCCACAGGTCCCTTGAATTAGCGTCCTTCAATCAGACTTTTTTGTATGCTCAACATTTAAAACCCTCTACTTAATCAAGATGCCCCTCTATGCACACCCCCATGAGCACACTCATCTATAAATAGGCCCCTGATATTCTGTTTATTGTGAAGTCTATAAAGATCAATGCAAGTTTACTCTCTAGAGACACAACTGTTGGCAATTGCATCTAGTTGCTTAAAAATGCACAATTTCTAAGTACTGTTTAAACTGAGGAATTATCTCGGGACTTCCATTTGTGGAGTTCGCTAATTCTACTTTTGAAATGCAATATTTCTGTTTCTAATTTTTCAAAAAGCAAAACAAAAATCCCTCTATCTTTTCATCTCACTCATATACATTATTCAATTTTTTTAAAGTAAAACTTTTGATATTGTTAAGCAGTGGCCTGCGAATACCATCCATGCATAGCATGCAGTTTGTAAGTTTTCTGTACTTCTGTCCAAGGTGATGAGTGGATCACAAGATGCCAAAAATATAAGAAAATATAACATTTCTGAGATTTGGCTCTGTGGGTTTTGCTTTAAGGCTCATCTTTAGCAATCTGCTACCACATCCAGTGTCATCATGAGACAGCTGATGTCAGATTATGGTCCGTGGCGTGCCCAGTTTGCAAACGACGAACCGTCATGAACTTTTAGACACTAAATGAACCAGTTCAGTTTGTGAGGTTTGTGATGTGGTGGAATGCCCCCCAGACATGCTAGTGACACCAAACTCATGGGATCTCCGGCTGACTCTTCTCTATCTGCCCTCCAAGTTTGGTGAGGATTGGATTTACAGGGTCCGAGTGACGGACCCCTAAAGGTGCCCCCAACTTCCATTGTTGGCACTGCCCAGAGACACCAGCGTTTTCTGACCAGTGCTTCAGAGGGTGGGTGGGGGGGAGCCCACATTTTAGAAACATTTCTGCACACTCCCCAATGACCCATGTGTGGCAGAGGGACAGGTGTACCACACCCATGTCTGGAGGGGGACAAACCCCCAGCACTTTGTTAGATAATGAGTTTGATATTTTCTTTATGGACTATTTATTGCTACACACAATGGACTGTGCTCGCACACACAGGCTCAGAGAACTGTACATTTTAAGTCACCTGTTGTGATGCAACACTTGGAAGTGCCTGCACATGCCTTACGTGTAAATAAGGTTTCAGCTACACAGTTACCAGCTTGGTGAAGAAGCTCACACCTCAATTATTGTGAGCAATGAGAAAACAACAACTTTGAGAAGAGACAGCCCCCATTGCAGAACTGTTTGTGGTCACGTACGACACATCACTGCTTTGTTCCTGCATTGGTATCTCCTGCCAAATGGACATTTGGTTCACAATGAGAATGGCCAGCTTCATCAACACTACAATGGAGCATCCTGACGACACCTAGGTTTTCACACCTGCCCAGATGCCATACTCCGAGTAAGGTTTTAGGTTACAATATTAGCCACCCCTCTTAGGTAACCACCCTCCCTATATGCAACCAATAGGATTGTTTTGGGGATGGACTAACAGGTAGGTGGGTCAAGAGGTTGGCACAGTCACCACCCATCCCTTGGACCCCCTATAAAAGGGAAGGACCACTCACCTGGCCCTTCCTAGCTAGCAATCCCTGCAACACCCCCTATCTGCTTTTACTCCCCTGGAGTCCCACTTGCAATCCCCAAACCCTTGTCTCTACTTTGACCTCTTGATCTGCAGTCAGGAGACCCACACGTTCTGGCTGGTTCTAGCCATGTGTGAATTCCTTAATTTTCCATTTCTTCCCATCCATTCATCATTGGAACAACCAAGCTGCAAGACAGATAAGTATCGCCCACCAAACCCTTCCAGGACACCACTGACAAGCTGTGAGCCCATACAACCAGCCATCGGTAGGGCATCCCTCTGATTTGAGGGCTGAATCACGCACTGGCCTTCCAGCTGAAGCTGGCTATTCATCCATGGGTCAGGGCCTTTGCAGAGAGGTTGCATGTGAGCATAACACCAGGCTGCATCCTCTGTGCAATAAAGGGAATTGCATGCTGGCTTGTATCTATAACCCCCTGATAAAAGGCAACATTACTTTCCTGAATGCAGACCTCTTGCAATGGAAGTGTGAGCTCTGCAAAGAAGTTTGGAGGCTACAGGACAATGGACATGGCCAGAGAGAAGAGTCCACAGATACAAATCGTTTAGACTACTAGTCATGCAAGGCTGTTATCTGGCCTGATCCCTCTTGTGTGGCCAAAAGCCCTGAGTCCACCAATCACCCAAACCCCAGCAGGGGAGAGGAGTTCACAATCAGGAAGGTATAAAATGTCGGTCCTCAGCCAAGGCACTCAGCATGAGTAGAGATACAAGACAGCTCACAGCCCTGTGTCCACCTAACACCTAAACCCCAGTGTGGGAGAGGAGTTCAAAATCAGGAGGGTATAAAATGTGGCTCCTCAGTCGAGCCACTTGGTGTAAGCAGAGCCAGACTGTCATTTTTACATCTGTGCCAGTCCAGGCAACCAGCTCCCTTCCTGTCTCACTCTGACTTAGCTCCAGTGATGCATGCAATGGTCACTGCCAGGTTAGACCACTGTAACTTGCTCTACACAGGGCTACCCTTGAGACTGACCTGGAAGCTTCAGCTGGTCCACAATACAGAAGTGCAAGCTCTTACTGGAACTCCAGCTAGAGCTTATATCTAAACAGTGCTCTGCCAGCTGCACTGGCTCCAGATTGAATACCATATCAGGTTCAAGGTGTTGGTGTTAACCTTTAAAGTCCTACACTGTCTGGGACCAACATACCTTCAGGACCGGCTCTCCTGGTATAACCCCCCCCCCAAGAACATTATGCTCACTGGACAAAGACCTACTGACAATTCCTGGACCAAGAAGCATTTAACTAACTGTGAACAGAACCAGGGCCTTCTCAGCCCTGGCCCCAGCCTGGAGGAATGCTCTTCCAGCTGAGATCTGGGCCCCGCGGACCTGTTACAGTTCCACAGGGCCTGCAAAACAGAGCTGTTCCACTAAGCCTATAGTTGAAGCTTCTGACAGATGAGAGCAAAAGCTTCATCTCATTAGCCCCTCTGCTCCCTCTCTCTCCTGCCTCTTCCCAGTTTGAATACAATTAATCTTTGCCATTTATTTCACTATGTTTGTTATGATTAGTTTTACTATGAATATGATTTGTTTTAAGAATTGTTTTAATATTAAATTATGGTTGTTATTATAATATGTTGTAACTCACCCTGAGCCCTGTAATAGCAGGGGAGGCTGCATCATAAATCAAATAAATAAAACAAACAAACAATAAACAAACAAACAAATAAACAAAATGGGTTTCCAGGAAAAAAAATGTGAGGGTTAAAGTGGTCTTAAAAGAGCTGGGAGGGAAAGGGGGGGAGGGACAAAGCAAACAAGCAAATAAACAACAACAAAACTAAGTGAAAACTAAAGGTACAAAAATGCATGCAGGGAAAAACCCAAAGCATTATAGGGCCAGAACTGATGGGGGGGGGGGAAGCATGTGAAAACGCCTCAGACTTCGAAGGCCTATTGGTAAAATAAGGATGCCGTTCCATACAAAATAGTCATTCTTCCATCTCCTTTTGCCTTCTGCTTTTCTAGCTGAGTAACCAAAAGCATTTTCAGGTAAATGCTATGTGAATGTATTTGCATAACAGAGCCTCAAGAGCAATTTCAGTTGGAACTGATTACATGCTCATGGTGGGAGGGAACAAAATGAATTACAACTGAGAGTTTGCCTTTTAGTGGATAAAAAGTGAACTTTACACAGCACGGCACATCTTAGCATTTTGACACCATTTTATTTTTTGAATAGACATGGGACCATAAATTATTTTTATGAGAGGATACAGTATGTTTGATAATACATATTTAAATATTGTTTAGCGTGAAACATGTACAAAGTCATTACCATTGGGATAAAACCAATAGATCATCTTCTGACAAAATAATGACAGTAAAGAAGTAGGGGAAACTTTTGACATAAAGAGAATACGTAGCTGTACATACTACTTTATGCCTCCTCCCTCCCATCTTTTGTTACACAAAATAAACCAGTTCTGACTTTCTTTAGTTCACTCTAATTATGTTTTGATCCATCTGTAAAACAAATTTCTTTGTCGAATAGCAAGTGTTTTATCGATGCAGCCAGCAACAGGAAGGAAGAGATAAAACATATCCCCATAACCTGTTTTCAGACTGTACAAATGTGTGGAGGAGTACCATAAGTTTGCATATTCTGTCATAAAATTTTCCTCATGGGGGGGAAAAAACAGATGCCAGTGAGAATGGTTCTAGCTTACTCTTGTCTCTGATATTCTAGATTTTCATATATAAGAACTCATTTTCATGAGGGAATATTTCATCATGTGAGCCCCCACCCCAGCTGCAGTTTGAAAGGGTATGGCCCAAACTCAGGGTTATCACGTAAGAGAACTTCCCTTTTACTATGGGTGAATTATCAGTCAATGGAACTGACGTTTTTAAAAAGTGTTTAATTCTCAAGCCCTGGCCAACAGGCACCAATATTGATGTCTATTTTTTAAATACTGAATTTCATCCCCTGTAAGTCAATTGTGTTTAGTACCTACAATTTCATCCCTCAACTCATATGAATCCAATTAAAACAAAATTATGTTCCAACAGAACCAGCCAATGTGCTAAGTTTTTTAACATTTCTAATGTTTGTTTTTGTCCATGCAATCCACACCCAGCATTTTTACAAGATATAGACTGAAAGGTAATAGGAGATCACACAGTCAAGCCAAAAAGAAATCAGAAAAAAGACAACTGTGTACAACAACGCTAATACAATGTAACAGTCTTACATAACATGATAATTAAAGTTACAAAGTTTTGGAGAATGTTACAAGTTTTCAAAAAATGGGCTACCAGTAATGCATTTAATTCGTTCGAATGAGTTACTGGTACTGTTTGAATGAGTTACTGGTAGGGATGTGCATTCGGTTCGTCCAAACTGAATGCACCCCCGAAAATGGCCCATTCGGACCCCTTTCAGGCTGCTGCAAGCCGATTCTGATTCTCTGATCTGAATCGGCTTGCCGCCGAATTGCCGCCGAATTTCGGCAGCAATTCAGCCCCATTATATCCTATGGGCCATTGAAGTCAATGGCAAAAACATAGGGTATATTCTGGGGGCTGGAGAAGAGGGGGTTTGAGAGAGAGGCTCCAAAATCGTAGGGTAGCTGCTGGAGCCTCTCCCCAAGATACCAACCAAGTTTGACGAACATTGGACCAGGGGGTCCAATTCTATGGGCCCCCAAACAGGTTGCCCCATCCCCTCCATTGTTCTCTATCGTGGGGAAAAGGTAACTTCCCCCCCCCCACCATAGAGAACAATGGAGGGGATAGGGGACGAAACTGACATGCAGGAGTCTTACTGCCAGCCAAAATTGATTCTGCCCGATTCGGCCGAATCTGAATGGGCCGAATTATTATTTTTTTGCACACCCCTAGTTACTGGTAGCCCATTTTCTGAAACCCTGTAATGTTCTCCAAAACCTTGTAACAACTTAGAATGAATTTAGAAGTTTGACTGAACAACCCATCTATATTGAACTTGATATTTCATGATATTATGATATTCTAGAAGATTTTCTAAATGAAGATTGTAATCCAGAGACTTTGTTGAATGAATACATAACTTTCAAATATTACTTACTGCTACTTTAATTATCATGTTTATGTAAGACTGTTACACTGTATTAGTGTTGTTGTACATTTAGTCACTTTGGACTTATGGCGACCTATGTATTAATGACCTCCAAAATGTTCTATGGTTAACAGCCTTGCTCAGGTCTTGAAAACTGAAGGTCATGGCTTCCTCTTTACAGTCAATTCATCTCATCTTGGGTCCTCCTCTTTTCCTACTGCCTTCAGCTTTTCCTAGCATTATTATCTTTTCCAGTGAGTCTTCTCTTCTTATAATGTGACCACAACACAATTGCCTCAGTTTAATTATTTTAGCTTCTAGGGAGAGTTCAGGCTGGGTTTGATCCAGAATCCACTTATTTGTCTTTCTGGTGGTTCATGGTATCCATAAAACTCTAAGACCATGTTTCAAATTAATCCACTTTCTTTCTGTCAGCTTTTTTCACTGTCCAGCTTTCACATCCATAGATAGTAATATGGAATACTATGGTATGAATTAACTTGATCTTGGTTGCCAGTGACACATCCTTACAATTAAGAAACTTTTCTAGCTCCTTTATGGCTACCCCTCCCAGTCTCAGTCTCCTTCTGATTTAGGAAAGAATAAAAAATTAAACAAATCAAAAATTAATTGTAATTCCCAAAAAACCACAGCAGTTACCAGGTGTGTATGTGAGGGGGCAGTTAAAAATCAAAAGAGTTTGGTATAAGTAAAGGGCAGGCACACACAAGGGCAACATATTATCACAGCAAGTCACACACTTTATAAAGACTAACCAATGAGACAAATAAGATGGGAGGGTTTAATAAAAATTAGGCTTCAAACAGCCAGAAGTGGCAGGAGGATACAAGAAATAGAAAGAGAGCCACGAATCAAATAAATTCAAAGCACTGAAGAGCGAGGGAAGGAGAGGGAGGAAAGCAATCCTCAAATAAAAACAGTAAAATGTTTCAGAAAGATTCAGAGAACACAACACAGGCAGAACAGGAGCTATATTCAAGAAGAAAACTAAGCTCCCAAGGGAGTAAAGAAGAAATGATAGCCACATTAATTGGTGCAAGAACCTGTAAATGTTATCTCTCTCTGTCAGCAACAGGCAAGCTTCCCGTTTGTGGCTCCAGTTTATATCTGAATAGAAGTCCCAACCCATATCATTCAGGCTTGATATACCTCACACATGAATGTCATCCTAATGGCTACAGCTTGCAGTCAGTCATGAATGCTCAGAGCCTCTCTATCCCTCCCCTTGTTGTTCTCTCTATAAGCTGTATTAGAAATAAAATGGCTTATAAAAGTGAAATGACTGAGGTCCTTTCTGAATTTGCCTGCCACTCTGGATTTTCTCAGTGTTTGAGGCAATTTAAGTCTACAGCAAAACAGCATCCAAATAACCCAGGGCAACAGCTGAAACTGGGCTGACCACTGAAGGGAAGTAATGTAATGCAGAATGGGGGGGGGGACAGAATAAAAAGAAGGTTGAACTCCATTTTAGTGCAGAATGTGGGGAAAAACTGGTTTAAAAAGAAGTTTGGATTTGATTTTAGTGCAGAATTGCTTGGAGGACATGGTGAACATGGATTAAAAGGAGTGTGCAGAAATGGCCCAAGTCAGAGAAGACAGACAGACAGACAGACAGACAGACAGAGATGGATTACAATAATGAAAGATACAAAACACAAAGAATGAAAATTATGGGGGAGCTATTATAGGCTGTTTAGAGGGGGGATTTGTTTCATATTAATTACTACAATTTTGAAACACCCTTTCTAATTATTGCATTTAATAAAGAAAGAAATGCACAAGTCACATACACACAATGCTTTTCACTGATTATTATTTACCTATTTAGAATATTTCTACGCCTCCACTGCTCAAGGTGGCTTACAATTAAAATTGTAACAATATTTATTTACTTACTTACATTATTTCTAGACCACTTTTCTCACTGAAGCTCAAAGCAGATTACACAGTATATATTGATTACAATTAACAGGATGGAACATCTAATGAAAAATCAATAATTTGGATTGCAGAAATCTGAAAAACAAGCAGAAATCTAAAAATAGAGCTGAAACAAAACTGAAACAAAGCTTAAGCATTAATGTGACACATTAAACAGTGTAGAAATTTCACAGAAGGATCAGACTTAAAAAAAACATACAGTATGTAGTATAAACAGTAGTACAGTTGACAGTCCCTATACCTTTACCAAAGCATCTTTCTGAAACATTTTGCTATTGTGCAGTCATAATTCTCTGTGTAAAAAAGCCCTCCTGCATAGTTCAGTTTTGCATAGTTTGCCAAAAGCCAGAAGGGTGGGAGACTTTTGACCTCATCCAGAGGTCATTTTTGGGGGGAACACGGGGGATCGCAGTTCCCCCGGGTGAGGTATGGGGGCGGGGCACATGACGAAGCCCCACCCCCTGCTTCCGGCTGCCCCGCTTCCGGCCCTCATTCAGCCAGGAGGAGGCAGGAGAAGAGGGAGGGTAAGTTGCTTCCTCCCTGCCTCTCCCC
>NW_015167062.1:1518696-1542655 GCF_001447785.1 Gekko japonicus
TGGCCTTATGACACACTTCCGGTGATGTCAGGGGGTGTGGCATATGCTAATGAGTTATGCTAATGAGTTCCCCTAGCTCTTTTTCTACGAAACGACCCCTGACCTCATCAGTCAGGCAATTCCATTCAGTCAGGAGCCACAATGGAGAATACGCGTGTAAGGGCAGTTGTTGAATTTGTCCATTGAGGGGGTAGCACTTCTAGAAGGCTCTGCTCCAATGAGCAAAGTTGTCACTGCAGAGCATAGGGGGAGAGGAGGTCCTGCAGATATGAGGGATCAAGGCTATGAAGGGCCAATACCTTGAATGGAGTCTAGTAACTAACTGATGTACAGCCAATCAAGAGACTGCCAATGGGATTAATATGCATGCTTAACCTAGCTCCTGATAATAATCAAGCTGCAGTATTCGGCATCAACTGAAGTCACTGAGCTGACATTGAGGAGAGACCTATATGCAGTGCACTACTATGGTGAGACTCTAGCTTTTAGCATGGTGTGGATGCAGGTAGCAATATTGGCCATGCCAAGATCATCCAGGCCAGATGGAGGTGGAAGAAAGTTCTAGATTTTTTGTAGATAAAACAACAAGCTATTAAAAACAATCTATTGGACATAAGCAGACGTTATAAAAAAGCTGGTATAATAAACCCCCTAATTAAAAACCAGAATAATAAATGATATCATTTGCCCTGGTGTCTAAAAGACAGTATAAAGGGCATCAGGTGAGCCTCAAGGGGACAGGCATTTCAAAGGGATGGGCATTCCATTGTGTACCAGTTCTAGCTTCTGGACATTTTTCAAAGGTAGTTTCCCATCATAGAAGTCTAATCTAGATGGTAAATGGGCAAGGACCACTGTGGCAAGAACAGGTAAGGATGTTTGTTTGGATATTTCCAGTTCAAATATATATCAAATGCCTTATTGTGTATCTACAAATATGACTTGGATCTATAACTATGAATTTGAATCTACAAATATTACTAGGAATCAAAATACCTCCAACCACTGAGTCTACAAAGCTTTGCCATTTATACAGGGCTTCCAACTCATGATAAGGGAAATCCATCTCTCTATCCAACCAGCCTTAAGTTTGCATGAAGTTGAAAACTATTTCCCCCCTACGTAACAGGTAAGAAATTGTGATTAATAAGAATAATGTAGAGACAATTACAGGGCCAAATTTTAAAGTGGCAGCCATTTCACAGGTTATCCATTTCATACTCTACTCAAATAAATGGTGAACTCTGAAACTGTTTAGACAGATTCTTTGATGTCCTCACTGTGGACATTCTCCTGGTTGAGACACAGTGAGGCCGGAGGGAGGTTGGATGGTTCCTGTTATTGTGATGTCTTTCTCTAATTATCTTCTAGGACAAACTACAACCCCATGGCAACCCAGTAATATCCCCAAAAAAACTCTACATGTGGACCTGATGACCCTTCAATCCCAATCAGACCCTATTTCATCAAGTCTGCTGAAAGAAAATGGCCTGCAGCCCTTCCTATACTTCAGGGATTCCTTCAAGCATCTCTCAGCCCTATATGCATCTGAGTGGATCTGAATAAGTTTCACAACACTTTTAAGTGGCTGAGAACAGAGAAACAAGTAAAAGACAATGTGGTACTGAATAATAAAGCCAAGAAGAACCAAAGTACTACAAAGTACTAAGTGTGGGACTGATGAATTATTGAAGTGCTCTGAAAATTGTAAAGCAACTATTCAATTAAGGAACAGAATAAACAAACCTTACAAAACATGCACATTTGGAACATTAAGTACAATAAATGTTTATTTTAAAAAAATAGATTTTTGCATATATTATGTGCAAGGATATGTAATAAAGGATAGAGCTAAGAATTTGTTGCCATAGGAGGTGGAAAAACAGGGATCCGCCCCAAGTCAGTGTGAAAGTCATGTAGTAAGAGAGGAGTGGGAGAACTGGCTGGCTCCTTCTGGGGGTAATGGGTAAGAAAAGACCTGGAGGGAGATAGTGAAAATGTTCCCTGGGAGATATGAGATAGTATAAACTGAAGGGTAGCTGCCTGAGCAGAAGCTGTCCTTTGTGGAAATGTCCTTGGGAAGGAATTATTATCATCCCGGTGTGGGCCTCTTTTACCTAACACCTTACTGAGACCAACATCACTGAAAAGCATAGCTGGCCGTCAGAACATAAGAGCTATGCTAGATAAGACCCAAAGGCCCATGAAGTCCAGCATTCTGTTCATACTATGGCCAACCAGCTGCCCCTGGGAAGCTGACAAACAGGAAGACTGCAACAGAATCCTTCGTGAGGATGAAAGAAATTCTTGTATATACCATATCAACAGAAATTTAGTGGGGCAACCACTAGGTCCCAGAAGGAGAGTCTGTCCCAAAGGAACATTTCTTCCTCACGTCTTGAGTTTGGGAGTTTTGGACAATTCTGCTAACTTTCAACCTTGTGTATCATGGTTTTGTGTCCCACTATGTAAATCAGTTAAAATTCCAAGATTGTAAAACAAGGCCCATCTTGTTGCCAGGGATCAGGCAGGAGACAAACTGATTTCTGTAGTATGTTTCCACTGGCCTCTGACACATCAAAACAGCATGTCTGAAATCATCATGAAGAGCTGTGGAGCTTTTTTACAGTCATAGGTTGTGGTCACACATGCAAGATAATGCCGGGGGTAAGCAGGGCTATTTGCTCCATAGGAACTTGACCCGCATTTCACGATCACACAGTCCCTGGGAGCTGCAGGGGCAACTCACCACTGCGTGATCACACGCAACCGCGAGTGAATCATTGT
Source organism: Gekko japonicus (assembly GCF_001447785.1). Taxonomy (NCBI): domain Eukaryota; kingdom Metazoa; phylum Chordata; class Lepidosauria; order Squamata; family Gekkonidae; genus Gekko; species Gekko japonicus. The sequence continues at coordinate 1,521,484 of NW_015167062.1, forward strand.
TGTTTTTGCTGTGTGTTTCCAGTGCACTTCAACGAGGGATCAATGATTCGCATCTCTGCACTGAGTGCTCCATATGTGGTGTGCAATGATGCGCATACCAAAATGGGCGGGGGGAACAACCAGACCATCCCGATGGCATGGGAGCACGCAGGCCCATAGCAACCCATTTGCTACCACACTTTCCCTAGTGTCTTTTTACTCCACTTCTGCAACGGAGCAAAACGGGTTGCTGACGGGTGCGGGATGCTTGGCTGATGTTCTCATGTGATCACGCCCTTAATATCTGCCCAGCATTTGTGCCTATGGCATGGCTAATTCTGCGTGTGATCGCAGCCATAGTGTATTAATGGTAAGTACATAGTTATGTTACAAGCAGCCACACCCAAAATGCTGCTGATGTTTGAAGGCTGGTCCCTTCTGCATTTGCCTGCCACTCTAAATTTTCTCAGTGTTTGAGTTGAGGCAATTTAAGTCCACGGCAAGACAACATTGAAATAACCTGGGGCAACAGCAGGCTGAAACTGGGCTGACCACTGAAAGGAGGTAATATAATGCAGAATGGGGGGAAAACCCAGAATAAAAAGAACATTGAAGGCCCCTGCCACACGAGGGGGGGGGAAGCATGGGCAAAGTGCGGCTTTTTAAAGCCACACCAAAAGAGACACGCGGCGGTCAGACTTCACCTGCTTAAAGAAAAGTCTGAAGAATCTCCTTACAGTGTTGAGTGACAGAGATGCTGGCAGAGGAAGAAATGAGATTCCCTGCCCAGAGGTCTCCTGTGAGATGCCAGGGAGGTTCCTCAGCGCTTCTCCTGCCCAAGAAGAATCATATAACAAGTGGAAGGGAAGGAAGGAAGACATTCTTATGGGTCATCCAGTTTGTATGATACAGTTATTAATTTGACTAACTTCATTCAAAAAAGAAACACAAAAGTGAAATAAATACCAAAATTATACAAAAATGGAAAATGTCCCCCATGAATCCATAGTCAGCTGTTCTATTCAACAGTGAACAAACCTGCACAGCTGCTGACCAATTATAACTGCTGAAAACTGGACCAAGCCCTATTAAGGAGCAGGATTTGCTATCATCTTCCATGAACTTCAAAGTAAAAACAAGTTACCAAATCCTTGGTGTGAGAAAGTGTTTGATGCCCATGAAGCCCCAGAAATAATGCTGCCAAATGAAGACTGACAGCAACATTTCCTATGGATCCCCTAAGTCTTAACCAGCAGATTGATGCAATTTGGGTCACTTTTGTTCTCATTGTACTTCTACCAACTTTCCCTCTGTTTCCTGCTAAATTCTACCCACTGGAGGCTATCCCACCCTTTCCAAATTCCTCAGTGAAACTGTATCTTATTCCCAGCACTTGTCCAGAATGCTTAAAATGATGGGGGAAAGAAACCTGAAGAGTTTATGACTGCAAATGTTTGCAATGAGCTTCATTTAAAACTTGGATTAACCAGCTGCCACACTTGGCTCCAAGCATCTATCCAAGCAGGGCGAGAGCTGGGAGTGTGTATATGTAAACATCGGAGGCTACAAAGGCCTGGGAACTTTAAATCAAATTTATTTAAAAGGGGGAAAAGAGGGATTTAATTCAGGGCATATGGAACATGGTTCGCTGCAAAGAAACAGGTTTTAGTTTCTCAAAGGGAATTAAAAACAGGGCCAAAATGCTATATGGACACTGTTCGCTTATAAACCTAAGAAAAAGTTCTCCCTCCATGTCTGTGTTTTTGATTTATGTGGGAGCCAAGAGAATTTCTCCATACAATTTGTTTTACTGTAGAGGATCAAATCATTGTAGGCTGATAAATAAACTAGAATACAAAAGGAGACCTGCCACCCTTTAAAACAAAAATGAATCCCTGGTGTCAAAAAAATTGAAATGAACTCCTGAAACTTCAAAACTTGCAGTAAACACAGACTTGTTATTATCTGTCAGTTGGTGAGCACTCTGTAACAGTCAGCTGAGTGACAGCAATGCTACAGGTCTTGGAGGTAAAACTCTCCTGAGCTTTGGATTTAGAGGTGAGCTTTGGGCACTTGAAACAAAACTTGAGAGGTCAAAGGGGAGGAAGAGGACAAATGTTAGGTAAAATCATGATGAATGAGAGTTAAACTGGACACTGATGGAGACTTTCATTCAGAGTCTATTAGGAAGACAAATTTAAGAGGGAAAAACTCTGCACCCCACCCAAAGATGGAAGAGTTGCAAGTGGCTCTTACGAAAAACACTCTTCACGGTCTGATAAGAACCAGCGACCCAGCTCTGAGATACACACATTAACTGATCCCTAAATTAAGGCAACTTCTATCCCAAGAAAAGCCCAAAAATAAATAGACAGAGGGAGATACAGATACAGCCATCCAGGTGGGTTCGTTTTTACAGGACCTTTTCACCTTCATCCTTGAGCTGCCAATGGCAGCTGGTCAATCTGCCTTCGAAGCCTTGGATTCTGCCTCTGTGCCTTTTGGCCTAGAACCAGAAGGGCTGCACTTTTAGCACAATCTGGCAAGACTGCTGCTACCAGAACAGTTCACCAGAACTTTAGTTAACATAATCCAACACAAGCTTGTATTTCACCTTAATGGCAGCCCTGGGAAACACAAATGGAGATGTAGGGCTAGAAATATACGAGGTGCAATTGAACAGAGGGGTTTTTGATTCTCAAAATAGATTAGAGAGAGAGAGAGAACCCTTACCTGAAACTGTTTCCGTATGTTCTCTGCTGTTCATCTTTCAATGTACAAGGCACAGTGGAATGACGATTAATACCCTCATAAGTATATGATGAATGGGATATTCCATCCTCTTTGCCCTCCTGCCACCTGAGATCAAGTCTAACATATTTCATTTGGATTAGAATGTGTAATGTGGCCTTGGTATTCTTTTGGCCAGCTGCTGAACACAATGTTGCAGCTAACAAAGGCTTTGAGCTCCCCCAAGGCCCTTACAAACAATTCACAATGGTAGCTGCAGATTTCCATAGACTGTCATTCTCCATATTACACAGTTCTCCCAAAGTGTGTAGATAATTCCAAAGGCAAGGCAAGAGAATCTGAGACAGTTCCACCACCAAAAACAGATGAGTTGTCACAAATGAGCATGGACTAATAATGATGAAAAAGTGTGTGAGAGAGTGCTTTTTCAAACCAGGGAATATCAACAAATATATGATGATTGTAATCTTTAACTGTGCCATATTGGGGAAAACACTCTTGAAATCCTCTTCTTGAACAATAGTGATTTAAAGACTCTCTAGGCTGAAGTTATTTTTAACGAATCCCATTTGGTTACAAAAATCATATAATTCACCTACTAAATCTAAACAGAATTTCTTTTCCATACAGATTTCAGATTGTACTACTTCTTTTGAAGCTATTACTGGAAGCAACACATTTTTGATAAGCAGTAATAATAGAGCCTGCTAGCTGTTTTACCTTTTATTTTCCTTTTGTGTGTGTGGTCTCAGATACTTGTAAAAACAACTTCCAAGTGATGAGGAATACAGAATTATTTATAAACACTTCAGAAATAAATCATGGTTGCAGCTCTGTGGTGTCTCAGAAAGTCCCTACTCTCTTATTTTCCATTTCCAATGATGGGTAACATGCCCAGATTCTTGAATTTAATCAGAATTTGTTCTATCAGATAGGTCTTCAGATTGTGAATGTTTGAATGATAGATCTGAACACTGAGAGTTTGTTTTCAGATTTTTTGATGTTACATTTATTTTATCTTTAGTAAAGGTTTTTATGCATCAGCTGTTTTCCCCCCATGATCTGTATCGGTTTATTTATTCTGTTTTGGATGGGACTTCATGCCACTTTTTCATGTTAAAGTTAGTTTCTTGTGCAACAAGTTCTAACTTTTGCAGGATGTTTATTAGCATGCCAGGATGTTTATTGACATACCAGGGTGTTTATTGATACTAACAGTGCAATTCTATGCAAATTTGCACCAGTCCAAACTGATTGATTTCAGTGGGCTTCAACTGGAGTATCTCCACATAGGATTGCATTGCCTGTGCTGTTATTGAACAACCCCTTTTGCAACCCACCTGTGCTTTGTTGTTACAGTCTTACCTTTCCTTTTCCATTATTGTTAAATCTCTCTTTTGGTCTTCCTCAGTGTGCATGTTCATCTACTCCCAAAGCTCCCTATCTTTTCCATATTTTTTTCCCTCCAGCCTCTTAACATCTTTCTTCCTCGTCATCCTTATTTATTTTCTTCTCTAATTAACTTGGACAGCCAACATCTTAGAAAGGAAGAAACACATAAAAGTGCTCGAGAACATCTTTGGGAAGGGAAGAAAGGGAATATGTTGTGTGTAATGTTCCCTCTATTTTTTTCTCTCTACTAAGTGGAGCATTTCACATCCTGAGCAGAATATAACTGCTGTAATCTTAAAATGGGCAATGGGCAGTGCAAGACCCCATGCGGCTGTAGAGCAAGACAGTCTAGGATGTTCCTGAGTGGTAGCAGAACTTCTAACCAATGGGCTCTGGGGCTTATGTTTCCATCTGCTGTGCCTTTGACTACAAAATGCCCTGCAAGTGACTGTGAAGAAATTGTCCACTCCAGACCATTTCATCATACATGTCAAAAGGACCTAACATGGATTGCTAGGGTTACCAACATCCTGGTGGGGACTTGAGATCTCCTGGAATTACAACTGGTCTCCAGACTACAGAGAGCAGTTCCCCAGAGAAAATGACTGCTTTGAAGGGTCAACTCTATAGCATTATAACCCACTATTATCCTTTTCTCCCCAAACCCTGCCATGCCCCAGGCTCCACCCCCAAATCTTCAGGAATTTCCCAGTCCAGAGATGGCAGCCCTATGGATTATGTTTGCTAAAACAACAGAAACAGATACAATGACAGACGTTGAGCTTGCTTGCTCCATATTTCTTATTCTCTAGGATGAGATAGGTATAAATTGATTTTAAAAAACCATCATGTTACTGTTTGCAGGGGATGGCCTATTTGTACATTATCTCTTCTCCTTCAGCTGGCCTCAGTCCAATATCATCTGAATAGCATTTGAAATTAAAACAACATATGGGATGGACACATGATTTATTCAAATATTTAAAATTGACATCCTGCAATTCCTGGCCAAATACAGGCCTTCAAGGTAACAAATTTCTACTATGGTGCTCCTTGCTCGTCATGAAGAGACAACTGGTACAGGAACTACTTATGTGATCTACCCATCAATGTGTTGGCCTGTTTCGAACATGACCACTACAGCATCGCCTTGATCAGGAAACAAACATACACACACAAAGTAACAATGCATCTCCTCAGAGTTCTTACTATCATATCCACACCAAATGTACATTTATTTAGAAAAATCTAGATTTGGTTCGACCTTTTTTGGGGGGAGGGGCATCAAGGCACACTGATTTATGGCAACCACATAGGGCAGAGGTGTCAAACTCATTTGTTACTAGGGCCAGATCTGACATAAATGTCACTTTGTCAGGCCGGGCCATGTGTGCCATAAAATGTAATGTCAGGTACCGGAGATATAAACTGTATAAAGGACAGCAGCTGGTAAGCTCTGAGTTGGTGTGTTCTCAACTGCAAGGCCCCATGGGCTGGGAGGGGAGGTGCAAAGGAAAACCCATATCGGTGGACTGGAGAGCCAGCGGTGCAGCACTGGACAGATGCTCCCATGCTGCTTGACTGCTTCAGATGAGGTTGTTCCACTGTGCTGAAGCCATAATCAGAGTGGCTCTGCCCACTCCCCCACTCCCCGAGCAGCCTCCTGTTCCCTCCCTTGCACAAGTTGCTCATAGGCCACATAAGAGCCCTGGATGGGCTGGTTCTGACCCCCAGGCCTTATGTTTGATACCCCTGCCATAGGGTTTCCAAGGCAAGAGATGTTGAGAGGGTTTTCAAGGTAAGAGACATTTGCCATTGCTTGTCTTTGTGTAGTGACCCTGGTATTCCTTGGTGATCTCCCATCCAAATAGTAACTTCCAAAGACCCTCATAAAAAGCAAGGTGTGACAGACTATCAAGGGTTAATGCCTAACAGAGTCTGAGAACTTTTGAGTGATGGGCTGTTCAAATAGAAGTCTGTGGAGAACATCAGTTAAGAAATTACAGTTGGGAACTGACAGCTGAAGAAGAAACATTTTAGCACTGACTGTGGACTGTGAAAGAGGCTGAAGGAGAGGATCACAGAAGATCCCCATTCAAGCTGAAAAGGGATAGAGCTTCTAGTGAAGAGAAGTAATCCCTGCCCAGTGAAAAGGGAGACAGCTCTAAAAAGATGGATGATCCCTTGGTCTGTATATATAGAAGGATTCTGAGAACTTGGGTGTACAGTCCTCCTGCTTTCTGAACATGAAATGACAGTGAAACTCAGAAACCTATGCTTGCACATTAAAGCAGAAACTAAAAAGAAAGCCTCTTTCCTCAAATTTTCAAAGACCTTGTTGAAAAGCAAAAGCACTTATTTATTGGCAACATATTAACTGGATTTAGTGTGATTACAAAGTTAGTTTTTATTATCTGCTCACCTCATACATCCCACCCCTGATTCCACCTGACCTTTTCTCCTCTAAGTTAAATAAAACATTTTGTTTATTTTAAACTTCCAAAAGCTTCTCATGTGCCATTTCAGTAGAAGATAAGAAAGTGATTTTGTCTCTTCCCTCAAGTTCCTGCCTGGGCCAGCATCAAAATATATAATAAAGTGACAGGGTGTGTATAGAAATATTGATTCCTATAGACCCCTGCCTCCTCCCATTGGAATGTCTTCTGATACCTTGTTTCCTGTTGCAAGCCAGATGGCTGAGCATTTGGTCAGAGAAGCTCAATTGCCATGCCATAAACCACATACCTTCACACCTCATGCTGGAAGATGGCCTAGCAAACAAGCAAATACACACGCCATGGTGGGTTAGAGAGTGGGAGGGCACATGACCCGGGTGTGTCCTTCAGAGGCTCTGACCATTCAGATGTTGTTCCCATGACAACCCCAAAAGTGGGAAACTCCCTGTCTACTTGCGATTGGCTAATGGCCATGGCTAGTCATAATTAGATTGGGGTTTTTAATTGTCTGACCCTTGGAGGAGATTTCAGATTTTCTCTTGCTCTCTCCTTACTGTTGAATTGCACCTGGGAAATGCTGTCCCAGGCAGAACAAAGGACTCCTTTGTGAACTGACCATGTGCTTGCAAGGATGGACTTATTGTTTCTCAAGATACCTGGACTCTTACCATGGACTATTCTGGACTGATAACTGTTCCTGACTTGGTAAATATGCATCTCTAATGTGTAGTTAAGGCAGAACATTGCCTAGCCTTTCTTATTTTGAATCTTTGTAGTCTGATTGCTAAGCCTGTACTGAGTAAACCTTATTCTTGTTTATAAATAGTGTCTGGATTGGGTAACTGTACTCCAAGGCTTTTTCCTGGTGCCTGCTGCTCGCCAAAGGCTGCTACCATGTAAGAGTAACTGTGCAGCTCTGGACAGAGTTGCTAATGTGTAAAACCCACATGCTAACTGAGATTCTGGGGATCTCTCATCTCAGGTTGGTGAGGGATTAAGCTGAGAGATTCCTGGTGGCTGTTGTCTGTAAATTCAGAGAGGCTATCTCTCTGGATTCTTGTGTAATGCATTGTTCCAGTGTAGAATTCTTTCCCCTCCATTCCTGGACTGGACTGGGGGAGACAGAATTTATACAGGGTGGGACAACCATAGGCAAACAGATAAGAATAAATAGGGGCTGCTCAGCAAGAAAGAAGAAACCAAGGAAAAATCCTGTGTGTGAGGGAGGGGAAAGGGTGAGATTGCCACACAAGATCTTTGTAAGTTCATTGGAACTCAGCAGGGCAATGATTTGTTGAGTATTGTCTATCCATTGGTTCAAATACATTTTAATCCCAATCTTCTTTTAAGAAGCTTGGGTAGTGTCCCAGGTTCTCTACTCTTCCATTTTATTCTCACAAGAATAACTGAAAGCCAGTTGAGTTGCCCAAATCAAAGTAAGTTTCATGGCTAAATCCTTGTATGTCCTGTCCCCCTCCCCCATTGCTAGGGCTGAATTCAATCAGATTTTCTGTAGATAAAAAAGGATGGAGGGATCCCCAATGGCCACCAAAAAAGATTGTGCTGGAGATCATGGAACTTGCATGCACAAAAGCAACGTGGAAGGGCTGTAGTAAGGAGGGGGACTGGATGAGATTGAATGAAAAACTGCCTGGATAAAATCCTATCCTGATATTCTAAAAGTAACCTATTCCTATCTTTCTGTCCTCCCCATATCACTATATCACGATATCCCTATATCACAAGGGCACTTTCACATAGCAGTTTAGGCAAGGACATTCAAGGTAGGGCCATTTGAGCTTTGGAAAACACAGATACTAGTTGAATTCTGCCTCACTATCAGCTTCTAAGGCTGAAATCAGTTTGATTCAGGCTCATCCAGGATTTATCAAACAATACTCCATACACAATCAGAATGTTTCATACATGCAATGTTTCCTCTAAGTCGGGACTGTACAGCACAAAGTGGTGATCCTTCCAGTTCTGTTGACACAAGGTTACTCTCCTGTAGGACAAACCCTATGCCAGAGGATAAATGGACACAAATCTGACATCAGGAATCACAAGATTGAGAAACCTGTAGGAAAACACTTCAGCCTTCCAGGACAGTCAATGGGTTACCTGAAAGTAGCTGTTATTTTAAAAGGAACTTCAGAAACAGAATTGAAAGGGAAATTGCTGAATTACAAGTTATTACAACACTTAGAACACAAACCTCCCCAGGACTCAACAGGGATACTGGTTTTTTATTTCATTACATATGTTAACTCATTCAGTTCTCACATATGTATTTTCAACAAGAAGGACTATAAATCCTCTGTATTTTAATGTATTTTAGTGTGTTTCTTTTTCAGAATAGTATATTAGAATACTGAATGTATGCAAGGGATATTAGGATGTCTGCTGACTAAACAACATTTTTGGAGGGGAATGTAGTGTTAAGTGCCGTCCACGCCTAACAGGAGAGAATGAAGATTCCCAGACACTTCCCACAATTAGAAAATATACCTTTAGAGACTTATCTGCTAGTATGATATATTTATTGCTTTACAGCTGTTGACCTTATAACCTTAACTTGTTATTTAGTGTCACTTATCTTGATCATCATCATGTTGCATGTTAATTTGCTGTTCATTCTCTGGCTAAATGTACGAACCTTGACTGCCATTCTAATGTATTTGGTAAAGTATTTGGTACACAAAAACTCATACCTTGAATAAATGTTTATTGGTCTTAAAGGTATCATTAGACTCTAAATTTGTCTCCTGTAAAGTTATGTGGAGGATGGCAATGTGAGTGTGCCCACATTCCTAATTTTCTTGGCAGTTGATCCACAAGTATTTATTCGATAACTTTGCCCTCCCTCTGCATTTTTACAGTTGTGGAGTCAGTTTATTTTATTTATTTATTTATATTTATTTATTATTAAATTTATATCCTGCCCTCCCCCGTAGGGCTCAGGGCGGCTTACATGGCAAGGAATCTTGCTGGTAAAAACATCAAATAATTTAGTAACATTTAAAACATAGTATACAGTTTAAAACCCTCTCAAACATTAAAGTGTTTGAACTACAATCCATCCATTCCGGAATCTCAGAGAGGACAACCACATCCACAACCAGACATCCCTGGTAGGCATTCCATAATAGATGTTAAACAGATGTTTCTTCCTGCCCTCCTAGGGCCCTTCCCCCCCCAATGCACCCCCGATCCGTCCAACTCCTGGTGGACCTCAGGAGTGCCCCTGGTATTTTTGGGCGATGTGTGACATAGTGTGTTGGACTGGATGGGCCACCTGCCTGATCCAGCATGGCATCTCTTATGTCTGGGGCAAGGGATGCTCTGTATTCTTGGTGCTTGGGTGGGAACAGTGGGAGGGCTTCTGGTGTCCTGGCCCCACTGCTGGACCTCCTAATGGCACCTGGTATTTTTGGCCCCTGTGTAACAGAGTGTTGGACTGGAGGGACCATTGGCCTGATCCAGCATTGGCTTCTCTTATGTTCTTATGTCTGGGCCAAGGGATGCTCTGTATTCTTGGTGCTTGGAGGGGGGACAGTGGGAGGGCTTCTGGTGTTCTGGCCCCACTGCCAGACCTCCTGAGGGCACCTGGCATTTTTGGCTGATGTGTGACACAGTGTATTTATCTTTTGTATATGGTTTCCCATGTGTGCTTACCTTACAATAGTAGGCTGATGCAGTGCTAGGGGCAGGCCTTCTGTGCTGCTGCTAGTCCACCAGTGGCTCTTAGCCACAAGGTATAGATAGGAACTCTCAGTGTGTGGCAAGTGATGCTCTGTATTCTTGGTGCTTGGGGGGGACAGTGGGAGGGCTTCTGGTGTTCTGGCCCCACTGCCAGACCTCCTGAGGGCACCTGGTATTTTTGGCTGATGTGTGACACAGATTGTTGGACTGGATGGGCCACTGGCCTGATCCAACATGGCTTTTCTTATGTTCTTATGTCTGGCGCAGTGATGCTGTGCATTCTTGGTGCTTGGGGGGCAAGAGTGGGAGGGCTCCTGGAGTTTTGGCCGTGCTGGTGGACCTCCTGAGGGCACCTGGGTTTTGTCCAGTGTTTCCTCTAAGTGCAAGGTAGCTAACAGTTTTTTAGCCTCCGGCTCATACATTCTTGTCTTAATTCAGGAAAGATGCCTGCAGAGCAAACTAATTTATGCAGTAGCCAAATTGCTCACTCATAGCTTTAATGCCAGTCGCTCACAAAGGAGCATCCCGGGATGTGATATCTGTGTCATGTGACAGGAAGAGGGGGAACTGAACCATAACCAACAGACAGAAAGAGCCAAGGACAAGAAACAAAAACCAGTCATTAAGATGTTCCGGTGATGTCAGGTGGTGTGGCCTTCTGACACACTTCCGGTGATGTCAGGGGGTGCGGCCTTATAACACACTTCCGGTGATGCCAGGGGGTGTGGTCTTCTGACACACTTCCGGTGATAAATCTACAAAGGGGACCAGCAATTTAAAGATACAACAATAATGGAAGAAATTGCTGTTAGGTTCACACAATAGCACTGTATAGACAAAAATGAATAAATAAACTTGTTGAGATGACGTTCAATGATGTTTGTAATTTCTATATTTTCAGGACAAAGGACACTTCCGGTGATGTCAGGGGGTGTGGCATATGCTAATGGGTTATGCTAATGAGCTCCAGCAGCTCTTTTTCTACAAAAAGACCCCTGTAACAAAGGCATATCAATATGTCAATATTTTAGTGCCTTTTTAAAAAAGTAATTGAAACTACATGTCTTTGGTGTGGTTGGGGGGAGGAAAGGGAATGGATTGATAATTATATTAATCCAATCATCAAAAATGTGGGTTGGAGGTGGGTGGGAGTGGGCAGGACAAAGAAAACCAACAGAAACATTACAGATGAGGGAAAAGGCAACTCAAAATCAGCTTCCTGAAAAAAAGATTGGGGTAAAAACAGTCTCAAAAGAACTGGGGTGGGGGGGAAATTGGGGGGAACGGAAGTGAAAATTGAAAGCACAAAAATGTTTGTGGAAATTAGGACAAAAACCAAAGCAGTATGGGGCCAGAAACAATGTGTGTATGTGGGGGGGGGGGCATACAGAAAAGGTTTGTGTTCAGGAATGGGTTGTATGTCTGAGAGAGTTCAAACATGGAATCATCACAGTCAGCATTTATGTAGCCCAGGAAAAGCTTTTTCTTTGGGCTGTGCCGATTATACACACTGGCCTTGAGATGATGGTGCTGGGAGGTTTTAAGCTTGGGGTGGAAATAAACTGCAATATCATTGCACTTTCATAGAAGTTGCATTTCTGATTTCCTTTGCCTTTACAGGAATGGCACTGTCCTAGAAAAATGTCACTGGCCCCGGTCACACGGGGGGGGGGGGAGCACGGCCAAAGCGCGGCTTTTCTGAGGCGCAGCAAAATAGACGCGCAGTGGTGGGATCAGACCGATCCCTCGAGCCACCGCCCAGTTGCTACCCAGCACGATCAGATGCTGGGAGGGGGGAAGCCACGGAACGGAGAGCGGGGCAGCTGGCTGTGCATGTGTACGCATGCGCAGTTTGGCCGAGAGCCTCCAATACTGCAGAAGACGGGCGCGCCAGCGATCCCACGGCCACCCTTGCTGCGGAGCTTCAGGTAGGTAGTACTTTTTTCCAGGGTTTTTTTAATGTGCGATTTTGCCCGGAAAGGACGGATCGGGGACGGGTGTGCTCCGCTTCCCAGATGTTGCGGTGTGATCGTGCCTGTTTGATGCACCCCCGATCCGTCCATCTTGCTGGGCAAAACCTCCTGTGTGACCAGGGCCACTGTTATCTTTTTACTCTTTTCCCTGGCATACTATACTTTTCAGATACGTACTGTTCTCTGGCTTCAAATGATGCACATTATCAGACCTCTTTGGGTTATATCTTATTTCTACTATCTTGCTAAACTTCCCCCTGTCTGTCCCTACCACTTGCTGGGCCACAACAGATCCCTTGCTTTTGAGTGATGAGTTGATCCACCATTACACTACTTAATTACAGTTCTAACCATCTGGGACTAAAGCTAAGTGCCTAATACTTATGTTGCAAAATGATAATAAACCTGTTTTGACTGTGATTGGTAAATGTATATGCACAGTTGGGAAGTCTTGTACCTACATTCATTCACAAACATTTATAGTAAGAAAGGGAAACCCTCTTGAATTACTATGAAATAATTAATCCATTCAAGGGAACATTTGTCCCCCTCTTCCACTCATACAGAATTAGCCAATGTATGCTAACAGTTGACAAAAGACTTAGGTGTTGTGAGACAAATGGAGTATTAAAGCAATATTTGGAAGAAAGCAAAGGATGAATGTGCCTATTGTATCCTAGTGAACTAGGATCTTATGAAAGCTACTCCATAGAAGCTATTAATTTCATAGTCAAGAATTAAGTTTAAGTTTGTCCTATACCTTTCATTGTGTTAAAGACACAGTTCTCTATTTCTAGCTATAGCTAACAGTCACTTCCTGTAATCCATCATCAGTGTCTTTGGGCACTCTAATTCTGAATTTTGAGTTGCCACTTAAAAACAGTAAAACTTGCAGATTTGCTCAGCAGCTGTACAAGTTGCTTGATATAAGCCAAACATACCCCTGATCCACTCACAGTCTGATTTTGCATGTCAGACAAGGTAAGATCATCTGCCAAGCAGGTTTGCAGTATCTCTACTATAGATTAATGTTCACTCACTTGCAAATTGATTCAATATCCTTATATATAATTGAGTTGTTGGGTGGCACTTTCTGAACATTTCACATGCTCCTAAATCAGTTGGCTCTATGATGTGTCACTCAGAAGCTGACCCTATCCACTGGCTGCGTTGCCTGAGTCCCTCCCACAGAGAGTTTCCAGCTCTCCCATTGGCTGTGCAATGTGCTCCATCAGCCATTGGTCCTTCAGCTGCCACTCAAGAGTACTTGCATGCCATTGGCTGGGTGCTGGGTCTGCTCCTCTTTTTTGCCCACTCAGCCTTCAGTCACTGTTCTCTGTCAGAATCGCTGTCAAACGGCTGTGTATCCTGATGAAGACACTTCTCCTGCTTAGACCCTCTGTGGCACTAAGCTTTCCCTCAGCTGAATAGAATTCCATAGAGGCCACCCCCTAAAGCAGTTATTTTTTCCAGGGGTGGGGGAAGAGATCTGTTCTCTGGAGTTCAGTTGCGATATCAGGTGATACCAGACGACAGAGATCAGTTCCCCTGGAGAAAATGGCTGCTTTGGAGAGTAGACCCTATGGCATTATACCCTGCTGTGTCCTTCTGCCCCCCCCCAAAAGCCCAGGTATTTCCCTACTCAGAGCTGGCAACCGTACTTTCCCCTCAGTGCCTGCTGCTAGACAACCAAGCTTGGTTCTGTCAGTAAAAGGCCCTTTCCACAGCTATTTTGGCCTTTGGGAGAAAACTCATTGGGGCCAATCCAGGGTAGGGAAATTCCTGGAGATTTATTTTCTCTGGGGGGAGAGATCTCTCATCTGGAGTTCAGTTGTGATACCTTGTGATCTTCAGGCTCCACCTGGAGGTTGGCTACCTTAGGCATAGCAGTGAGCACTTCAGAGCAGGGTCTGCTAGACCCAGGTTCTTGCTGAGTGGATGATTTTGGACTAGTCACAGACTTTCACAGACTTTCAGCCTAACCTACCTCACAGGGTTGTTGTGCAAGTCAAAAGGGGGAGAGGAGAATGATGTAAGCTGCTTTAGTCCCCATTGCAGAGAAAGACTACTTTTCCTCCTGGGGAAATATTGTTGCCAATCTCCAGACCACTCAGAATTAGAACTGCTCTCCAGATGGCAGAGATCAGTTCCCCTGGAGAAAATGGTGGACTCTGTGTCCTTATGCCCTGCTGAGATGGCCTCCCTTTGACAGCCAATGTGATGTAGCAATCAGGGCTTCAGAGCACAGTAGAGGCTGCAGATGAGGTGGGGGAGATGGAAAGCTGGAGAGTGAGGGGGAAATAAAGATAGGTTGATGATTGTCTAGGAAGGATATATGGTTGTCAACTCCAGGTGGGAAATTCATGGAGATTTGAGGGATGGAGCCTGGAAAGGGTGAGGTTTTAGGAGGGGTGGGCTCTCAGACAGGTACAATGCCATAGACTCAACCCTCCAAACCAGCCATTTTGTCCTGTGTGGAAGCATTGTTGCCAATCTCCAGGTGGGGGCTGGAGACCACTCAGAATTACAACTGCTCCTCAGGTAGCAGAGATCAATTCCTCTGGAGAAAATGGTGGACTCAGTGTCATTATACCCTGCTGAGGTTGCCACAGCAAATTGATGTTGAGTGTCCAAGGCAGGGACACTCTCCCAGAGCCTCTTTCTAGAGCTCGTTGTATTTATTTCCAACAGGCCTTATTCCTAGTGTGTGTGTGTGTGTGTGCATGTGTTCCCTTTGAAAGAACACCTCATGTTTCAGTAATATGAGAAAAGTTCACATTTTGTGGAGGGGCCTATTTGGGCAGTCTGGTTGTATAACATACAACTGGACGAAAGAATCTCCATAACTTCTGGAAACTCTGAATGACCAAGACCAGCATTTTAACCCTTCTGCTTCTTGATAGCCTCATTGAAATGGGCAAAAAGAAATTAAAAAAAATTCTACCAGAAACAGTAGTAGTTTCAAATACTCAGAAGGTAAATCTTTCACAAATATAATGTGCTTGTTTTTGTCAGTACATCCTATGCCAGCATCAGTCATGATGGTCTCCTGACCCAGCTTCCATGCCTGACTGAAGGCCAAGTGATTAAACTTTTCTGAGTTCCCCTTCAAAAGCTTGATAGAGTAGCCAAGGGGTGATGGGAGAAGACCTCTGAGGATGTTAATCCCTCAAGCTTCTAACAGATATATGATAGATTTACTCATTTTAACCTTTATTTAAGTTGGCAGAGAAACAGCTTATCCAAAACATGGATCTCTCTCTATCCACCAGCACCCCTGAGCTTCAACGTGCTCCATTATTGCATAGCCTGGCTGGACATAATGTGTGTGCAAGTACTTATAAGCCGGTCACATTTCCCTATGAGTCTATGCCAGGTAGTGAACTGAGACGGGAAAATGCCCTCTTTTTTCTTTTTCACTCTTATGAGTTCCAGTAGCATAAGAGACTAATGCTTAGGGTTAATCCTCTGGAAGCAGACATTTCTCTCTGCTTTTAAGCGCACACTTGGAGGATTAATCACTCACATTATGTTCCTAAGGGAGAAGGAAGACTGACAAATCCCAGTATCCCCCCAACTGTGTGGCAGATTTTTCCCACCAAATTTTCAGTTCCCCTCAGTGACTAAGTTGCCCTACAGTAACAAGACTATTTTTAAAGATATATTCTACTGTGTTACTGATATTATTTTGTTAGACATCCCAGCTCACCTCAAGAGTATGAGCTCATTAACCAGAAAATCCTTGTTGCTAAGGGGCCTTATATAACAAAACAGGCTTCTGGTCTCTGAATAAGACCTGTGGTGATAATCCATGATAATAAACTGTCTGGCCCTAAGCTTGAACATTCTAGTACACAGCAACTAATCAAGTTACTTACAACTACAATGTGTATGACAAAGATTTTTTTTTAATTCCAATTGGCTTCTGAAAATTGGCCATAAACAAAAGTTCCATGGGAGAATTTCCCACAAACCAAAGTGGAAAATTAGAACAAGGCAGAACAGTGGAACATTTAGCCCAGTAGCACTTGGTTGTCTGTAGTTGAACTTTAACATTGGTTAAGAGCAAGGAGAGGAGGTAAGAAGACTATGAGATTCTCTCTGTGTGTGTGACCGATTTCACACAAGAGCTGCGCCGCAGTCACACCTCCCTTTGCCCCGCTTCTATTGGTCAATTTCTCACTCGAAACTGCACGGCCGCATTTTGACCCACAGCTTCACCCGATTTTCCCCGTGGTTTCGTGATCCTCAAAAAACAGGATCACGAAACCGCGGGAAAAATCAGACAAAGCCACAGGTCAAAATGCAGCCACGCTGCTTCGAGTGGGAAATTGACCAATAGAAGTGGGGCAAAGGGAGGCACGACCGCGGCACAGCTCTTGAATGAAATCGGTCTGTATGTCTAAGGGACAAGAGGGGAAACAGGGAGAAAGGAAGGGACTAACAAAAACCTGTAGAAATAATGACAAGGCTCTACACAATTGATGTAATGTTTTCTTGTGCTCCCTCAGATATGCACATGAATAATAAATCCATTTGGAGAACTTCCTGTTAGCTGGAATGCATTGTCACCCACTGCATATTTATCTGGATAATATATGCACTCAGTTATACTGTACTTCCTGACAGTCTCGCCAAGCCATCCGGTTTTAATGAAGTGGAAAACCATAAAAGCTTCTATTGAAATTTGCCCTTTTTCTTTCAAATGAGTTGAAAGCACGACAATTAGCTGGATTTTTAGTGGCATTCCAAGGGTCTATTTGCAGAAGTTTCGGGGCCCTCCATTTATTTTGCCTCCTGAAATTTCATTTTGGTTGAACAGCAGCTATTCTTCTGGCATAGATATCCCTTCCAGAGGCAGTAATAACGTTTGGCAAAATGCTATGGACAAAATACTATGGGTGAGATAGGTTCTTTTTCAGTGGTTCCTTTGCCAGGTGCTCATCTGTCCACATTGTCCTGGTGCCATGCTCCTCTGATCAGAGAATTTGATACATCCAAGCAGAACATGCCATCTGTGCTTTGAAGTATGCCAGGTACATTTTCAACTTGTAGAATATAGATGATAACAAATTTTCAGGTGTTATTAGCTCAGGTTGGACACATCTCCTGGTAAGCTGTGTTTCTGCTGCCAGCTAAATCCCAGCAGGACGTAATTAAGAAGCACAATTAATGTGGCACAGCACACATTGCTTAAAGCCTTAGGATTTTCTTGTCTGCTCCAGAAACTTTGAAACCAGGCATATCTCAGTAAGAAAGGTTGCTACAGAGAACATCACCATTGGGAGCTGAGGTCAGTTGCAGTGTCCAATTAAATTTATTAATTTCAAAATTTTACAAATTATTTACAAGTTATTCTACAACAGAAAATGAATTTAACATTATTTGATAATAGTCTTCTACAAGTTGCTAATTCTATTCTGCTTCTACTTCATTTGTAAATTATAATCATTAATTAATCCAATAGAAATTGGCATGCCTAAATTAATATTTCTACCTCCCAAAATTGTTCCAGTACAAATGCACTTATAAACTATCTCCCATAATTTCCCTTTGGATCGCCTTATGTTTATAACCATATATTTTATATATATTTCATTTCTCAATCATTGTGATAAGATGAATTACAATAAAGTAAGATAGAAAGTAAGATACAAAAAAGAAATATATTCCTCCATTTCTTTACTCTGCTCTCTTAAGATCTTTTACTAAATTCTATTCTTCCTCTTAGCTGGAGCTCTTCTAATCGGCGTTCCCTCACCCAAGACTCCAGAACAATTCTGGAGAAGACTCTCACTGAGAGTCTTGCCCACTGGGGAGGTGTGTGTTGGGGTATCCCAATAGCCCTATCTGCGTGCTCCCCTACACTTTATGTTCCAGGCTACTTTACGGGGGGGGGGATATATAAGGCAAAATGGGAAAGGGAAAAAAAAGTAACTCTATAGCTGCAATCTTCTCCAATGTAGGTCTTTACAGTCTTCTGGTGCATTCCTCTTCTTTTGGTTACCAGTTCTTGAACTCCTAACCCGAGTCTGATTCCAACACCTTCAGAAGCTCTTCACCGGATGTTAAATTATGGGCTGTGAATATTCTTCCTTGGTGTATGACTGATATATGTCCAAGCAGAAGCCAATGATACCTGAAGTTCTTCTCTGCAAGCTTTTGTGCAATTGGTCACATATTTTTCCTGGCATTTAATATTTCAAAAAGAAATATCTGGGTACAGCTGGACCACAGTGTCCTCAAGCTTCAGACCTCTGTTCTTCCTGGCAATTTCCAAGAGGTTCTGCTTAGGCTTCGTGTCTTTAAGATCTGCCACAATATCAGGTATCAGTGCCGGCGAGCCCGTTCCGGGAGAGTTTACATGGGAAGCATTGTATACCACTGGCCCTGGAAGCTGTATAATTCCTTCTATCCACTCGTTTAAAGCAACATAATAGGAGTCATGCTATTTCTTATTTCTTCTTTTAAGTCTTGTTTTAAGTCTGTCAGCATCTCCTGTAAATGCTTTTTGGTTAAAGAGTCTTCTCTTTTCCTTTGGCTTACACGAGCTTCTGCTTCCTCCATTTCTAATGGGGGGGGAGTCCTCGTCCGAAGAATTTTGGGTTTCTTGCGTTGCTCTAGGCATTGGTTTGGAGGAATTCTTGCCACCTTTTGCTCCCCTATTCCTCCCCATTGTTTTGGTAAAACTGCAATATTTAGATGGCAGCCCATTTTTTAATTTTAATTCTTTTGTAGGAACCCGATGTGGAGGCTGTATTGGGTGTGACTGCACAGCTCTGCTGTTGCTCCACCCCATCAGTTGCAATGTGATCCTAAGCAGAGTTACACCCTTGTGAGCCAAATGAAGTCAATGGGCTGAGAAGGACAAAATTCTAGTCCAATAGCACCTAGAAGACCAAAACAATTGACCAGGTCGTAAGATTTTGTAAGTCAGATAGAAATAGAATAAAGTCCTATCAGCCCTCCATCAGGGGTGTTGCAAAAGGCTAGTTGAAGTCAGGATGCAGAAGTACAATGCAAAGTATAATCAGCTTGATTAGAGCTAGGAAATATGCATAGAGGTGGGAAGTGCAGATAATTAGCATCAGCAATTAGAAGGCTTAAAAGGGTATAACTTTAGGATTCTGCTGTTAGTGTACTAGCCATTGAAAGCATTAGTAGATCAATAACACATGCTTGGGGGCATTTAACAAATCCAATATTTCATTCAGCGGAGGTTTTGCCACAGTATTTCCTCAAGTTCCAGTTATTTCTGGTGTAAGAGCACAATGATTTGGCTACTGTAATACACATCATGGTAACCTCTGTTTGAATGCCTTCTCTGTTGGGGGCTAAGTAGCTAACACATATCCAGACATTATGGTAGCCGAATTGCTTTATCTACAGCAATTGGCAAATTTTAAACTGGGTGCTTGCCAACTATACCAAGGTCCTGTTCCCACCAAGGGTTACCAGAGAAGGATTTGAGGCTGTTGTAGTTAAAATAACTGTCTTTTACTTAAGAATATAAATCACATACAAACAATACTGATGCACTCACACATTCAATCAAGCTCCTTACAAACACAGTATTAAAGTAAGCACGTTTGCATTAGCAGGTGGGGTGATGAGGGGTGATACTTATCTGTCCTGAAGCTTTGTTCGTTCCAATGAAGAATGGATGGGAAAAGGAAACAAAAGAATGAACAATATAGAAATCTATCGGAGAATCTAAAAAAAGAAGAAGGGAACTTGAAAAGAGATGGAAATTTAGGAGAAATTAGAACAAAGATAAAATTAATTCAACATCAAGTGAATATGCTCCTAACACAAGAAATTGCAAAGAAAATAGATTATGCAAAGGCGTATTACTTTGAAAACGCGAATAAGCCAACAAGATGGTTAGCCTACAGGTTAAGAAAAGAAATAGAGAAAAGAACCATCACAGCGTTAAAGAATGAAAAAAATGAATTAGAATACACAAATGAGAAGATGAAAATCATCGTAGAAAATTTTTATACAAAGCTATATAACCAAGAAACATTTGATAAAAACACCAGCCAAAAATATCTTGAGAAAAATAACCTAGGAAGATTCTCGGAAGACCAAAAAAAAATATTAAATGACCCCATAACAATGTGTGAAATTATGGAAGCACTTAAAAAACAAAAAAAGAAAAAAGCTCCAGGTCCAGATGGGTTTACGGCAGAATTCTACCAAAAATGCGAAGAGGAATTAACACCACTATATAAAGACCTGGTACAAAATATTGTGAAAACAGCAAAAACTCCACAAACATGGAATGAGGCACTAATAACTCTGATTCATAAACAGAATACAGAAGGATCTGAAATTAAAAACTACAGGCCAATCTCACTTCTGAATGTAGATTATAAAATCTACGCAACAATACTAGCTGACAGATTTAAGAAGGTAATGTCCCAGATAATCCATCAAGATCAATCAGGCTTTCTCCCAAAAAGACAAATTAAGCAAAATATAAGAACCATAATCGACATTATAGAATACTATGAATACCAGCCAGGCAAAAAACTGGCACTGATGTTTCTTGATGCGGAGAAAGCCTTCGATAACGTCAACTGGGAGTTTATGAAACAAAAACTAGCTTTGTGGGACTGTGGGAACAACTTTAAGAACATGGTAGAAGCTGTATATAAAGAACAATGGGCAAAAGTAATAATCAATGGAGAATTTACTAGAAAGATCCCTATAGAAAAAGGAACGAGACAAGGATGCCCATTATCCCCACTGTTATTTATCTTCGGACTAGAGACATTAACAGAAATAGTAAGAAAGACAGAGGAAGTTAAAGGTCTAAAGATTAAAGGAGAACAATTCAAATTGCAAGCGTTCGCGGACGATCTGGTCTTCATTTTGGAAGATCCAAACCCATCGATAAAAAACCTACTTAAAATA
>NW_015167062.1:1543062-1557079 GCF_001447785.1 Gekko japonicus
ACCCGAGTGCAAATCTCCACCCAGAGACAAGTCTCGCTGTGAGACCATGATCTGATTCCTGGCTTTTCCTCTAAGCAACCTCACTGTGCTGTTGTGAGGATAAAATGGGGAAGGCAGAAACAGGCTGCCCTGAGCTCCTTGGAAGAAACCCTGAGATTTAAACAAACAAAAAGAGGGATATTGAGATCTGGAGCAACCCAGAATAAACCTTGCCTCAAAATTCCCGTAAAATTCAAAGTTGGGCAGAGAGCCCCCCCTCACCTCCCCAAGCATGGCCTGAACATTTGCTACCTTGGTTTGGGAGAGCCAGTCTGGTGTAGTGGTTAAGTGTGCAGACTCTAATCTGGGAGAACCGGGTTTGAGTCCCCACTCCTCCACTTGTACCTGCTGGGTGACCTTGGGCAAGCCATAGTTCTGTCAGAGCTGTTCTTGAAAAAGAGCAGTTCTCTCAGAGCTCTCTCAGCCCCACTTACCTCACAGGGTGTCTGTTGGGGGAGGGGAAGGGGAAGGAGTTTGTAAGCCGCTCTGAGACTCCTTTCGGTAGTGAAGGACGGGGTATAAATCCAATCTCTTCTTCTTCTACCTTGGTCCATAGGACTTTCTTACCATTTTATGCATTTATGTTTTATTCCTGCTTTTCAATCAGGACAGTGGTGTTAGCTGAATTGCTTTATCTACAGCAACTGGCAAATTTTATACCGGGTGCTTGCCAACTATACCAAGGTCCTGTTCCCACCAAAGGGTTACCAGAGAAGGAGTCGAGGCTGGTGTTGTTAAAATAACTGTCTTTTACGTAAGAATATAAATCACACACAAACAATACTGATGCGCTCACACGTTCAATCAAGCTCCTTAGAAATACGGTATTAAAATAAGCACGTTTGCATTAGCAGGTGGGGATGATGAGGGGTGATACTTATCTGTCCTGAAGCTTGTTTGTTCCAATGAAGAATGGATAGGAAGAAATAGAATTCTAGGGAGTTTTAACACACGACTAGAACCGTGTGGGTCTCTTGACTGTAGATCAAGAGATCAGAGTAGAGGCAAGGGTTTGGGGATAACAAGCTGGACAAAAGGGCAGTATAAAGCAGACAGGGGTTGTTGCAGGGGTTGCTAGCTAGGAAGGGCCAGGTGAATGGTCCCAACCTTTTATAGGTGGTCCATTAGGTGGGTGGCAACTGTGCCAACCTGTAGACCCACTTACCTGTTAGTCCGCCCCAAAAACAATCCTATTGGTTGCGTGTAGTGAGGGATGGCTACCTAGAGGGTTGGACAATATTGTAACCTAAGACCTAACTCAAAGGATGGCATCTGGGCAAGTGTGAAAATGTGGCATCAGGATGCTCCCTTGAAGTGCAGATGAAGCTTGGCCATTCCTCTGGTCATCAAAGGTCCATCTGGCAGGAAATGCCAATGTAGAAACAAAGAAGAGATGTGGAGTGCGTAACTACCAACAATTCAGCAATGGGGGCTGCTTCTTCTCAAGTTGTTGTTTTGCTGACAATAATGGAGATGTGTGCTTCCTCACCAGGCTGGTGCTGTGTAACTGAAACCTCATTCAAGGTTTATGCAGGCACCTTCTATGCGTAGTATCACAACAGGTGACTTGTACAGCTTTCTGAGCCTGTGTGTGTGTGTGTGTGTGTGTGTGCACAGTCCATTTTGTGTAGCAATAAACATAGTTCATAAAGCAAATATCAATCTCATTCCTTAACAATTACACTGTATTCAGAAAGACAAACTGTCTCTGTCATTCAAGATTCTGGTTGAATCTTTGGATCATGACATGGTCTGGGAGCATAATTTCTGTAAGAACAGCTTTTCAGCTCAGGGCGGGATACATGGTTCTCTTGTCCACATTTTAACTTCATAACAAACCAGTGATGTAAATTTGGTCAAGAGGAAGAGAATGAGGTCACCGAGAGAGCTTAATGGTTGAGTGAATATTTGAAGCTGGGTCTCTCTGGTCCTAATCCAGCCCTCTAATCACTTTAACACACTATGAGTTTCATATGACCTGCTTTTATCATATATATTTTTCTTTCCAAAGCAGGTGAAGCCTTGTTTTGAGTTCCTTTACCAGCCAAGGCTCAATATCTGTTAATAAGAGGCAGGTGTTTTTTAATACAATTTTGGGTGCCCTGTTTATTGGAACACACTGCAAAGGAAGACCCACCTAGCCAATATTTGGAAGTCTTCTAGGGGGGTTAGTGAAAATAGTTTTATTCAGAAGAGATTTTTCATCTGGAGGCTGACAAATATTTATGTGGACTGATCGCCATTTCAGTCAGTATTATCCTGATTAGGGGGCTTTTATCTGGTTATATAAGATTATTGCATGGCTGTGAGGTTTGTAATTAATATTCTTTATTATTGTATTAGTGTTGTTGGGAAGGATAGAAATGTTAATAGACTAAGTAAGAGATACTGTAATTGATATGAATTGTCTTATTAAAAGAGAAGTATTGTCTGGTATTGCAAAACATTCAGATGCACAATGGCTACAGTCACACAGGCCCATTCTGCATCTAGCATTTGCTTTTCTGTTTTACCAAGCCCACGTTGGAACAGAAATTCCCCTCTGCATTGCATGCCACTTTCACTTTCTTTGATTGTCGGATTTTATTGAACCTTCCACACTGCATGCTGGTTTCATTTCCTTTGATCTCTCAGTTTTATGCTACTGTCTGCATAGATTTATGGCCATTTTATGGCCGTTCAGGGGTGACTCTACAGTGTTGGCCTGGGTATTTGAATTTGGTTTTGAGCTGCATCTTTTTCTGATCCACTGTGGGTTTGATAAAACAATGGAGCAAATGCTAGATGCAGAATGGGCCACACAGTAAATGATCCACTTTCAATCAACTTTCAATGCACTTTCAAATTGGATTTTGCCAGTTCATACAGTAAAAATCCAGTTGAAAAGTGCATTGAAAGTTGATTGAAAGTGGATCATTTAGTGTGTGTGACTGCAGCCAATGTTTCCTCTCTCTACTCTTAAGGAGGAACTATACATCTGGGTATTACAAAATGTTAAAAAGTAACTATCTTTCCTTATATATAATTGAGTAGTGGGGTGGCACTTTCCACACACCCCTAATGGCTTTGTGATGTGTCACTCAGAAGTTGTCCCTATCCACTTGTGTTGTCTGAGTCCCGCCCACATTGGTCATTTCCAGCTCTACCATTGGATGTGCAATGTGCTCCATCAGCCATTGGCGCATCAACCACCACTCAAGAGTATTTGCATGCCATTGGCCGGGTGCTGGGTCTTCTCCTTTGCCTCGCCCACTGCCCCTTCAGCCACTGTTCCCTGTCAGAAGCACAGGCAATGGGCAGTGTCTCCCGATGAAGACCCTTCTCCTGCTTGGCTCCTCTGTGGGACTAAGTTTTCCCTCAGTAGCTGTTGGTAGGCAACCAAGCTTGGGGAGAGGAGAGGCCTGAGCTGAATAGAATGCCATAGAGGCCACCATCTAAAGCAGTTATTTTCTCCGGGGGGGGGGGGGGGGGAGGCGGAGATCTGTTGTCTGTAGTTCACTTGTGACACCAGGTGATACCAGACGACAAAGATCAGTTCCCCTGGAGAAAATGGCTGCTTTGGACGGTAGACCCTATGGCATTATACCCTGCTGAGTCCTTCTGCCCCCCAACACTGCCCTCCAAAGGATCTGCCCCCCAAAGTCCAGGTATTTCTCTACTCAGAGCTGGCAACCATACTTTCTCCTCAGTGTCTGGTGCTAGGCAACCAAGCTTGGTTCTGTCAGTAAAAAGCCCTTTCCATAGTTTTTGGGAGAAAACTCATCGGGGCCAGTCCTGACTAGGGGAGAGGCCTCAGCTGAACAGAATGCCATAGAGGCCACCCTCCAATGCACTTATTTTCTCCAGGGGGGAGAGATCTGTTGTCTGGAGTTCAGTTGTGATACCTGGTGATCTTTAGGCCCCACCTGGAGGTTGGCTACCTTAGGCACAACAGTCAGCACCTCAGAGCAGGGTCTGCTAGACACAGGTGATTTTGGACCAGTCACAGACTTTCAGCCTAACCTACCTCACAGGGTTGTTGTGCAAGTCAAAAGGGGGAGAGGAGAATGATGTAAGCTGCTTTAGTCCCCACTGCAGAGAAAGACTACTTTTCCTCCAGCGGAAATATTGTTGCCAATCTCCAGATCACTCAGAACTAGAACTGCTCTCCAGATGGCAGAGATCAGTTCCCCTGGAGAAAATGGTGGACTCTGTGTCCTTATACCCTGCTGAGATGGCTTCCCTATGACAGCCAATGTGACATCGCAGTCAGGGCTCCAGAGCATGGTAGAGGTTGCAGGTGAGAGGCGGAGATGGAAATCTGGAGAGTAAGGGGGAAATAAAGGTAGCTTGAAGATTGGCTGGGAAGGAGATAGGATTGCCAACTCCAGGTTGGAATTTCCTGGAGACTTGAGGGATGGAGCCTGGAGAGGGTGAGGTTTGAGGAGGGGTGGGACCTCAGACAGGTACAATGCCATAGACTCAACTCTCCAAACCAGCCATTTACTCCTGGGGAACCATTGTTGCCAATATCCAGGTGAGTCAATAACAAAAGCAACCGTGATGTTGTATTATGAAAATATATTTAGGCTTCAGTTCTGCAGTGAATATATTTCTCCATCACATTATGAAAACATACACATACACACGAAGGAAAATGCATATAAACCATTTCACATAATAGCTTATTCTGAGTGTGCTGCATATGTTTTCATAATGTGATGAAGAAATATATTCACAGCAGAACTGAAGTATAAATATATTTTTATAATACAACATGACGGTTGTTTTTTATTGCATACTTCCCGTGATCTCTCTGTTGTTTCTACCATCTCCAGGTAAGGGCTGGAGATCACTCAGAATTACAATTGCTCTTCAGATGGCAGAGATCATTTCCCCTGGAGAAAATGGTGGACTCTGTGTCATTATACCCTGCTGAGGTCACCACAGCAAATTGATGCTGAGTACGCAAGGCCAGGGAACTCTCCCAGAGCCTGTTTCTAGAGCCATTGTATTTCCACAACGGACCTTATTCCTAGTCAGCAATAATGCATGTAGCCAAAACCCATGCAAATTTACTCAGAATAACATTCAGCAGAATTCAGTGTGACTTACAAGTAAGGGTGCCCAAGGCAACAGTGATAGCTTTTTTTGGTTTGATCTTTAATAAGTCCTGGATAGGGTTGCCACCTCTGGGTTGGGAAATTACTAGAGATTTGGGGTTAGAGACTGGGGCAGATGGAGTTTGGGAAAGGAGGGGATTCAGCAGAGTATAAAGTCATAGATTTGAGACACACACATCCCACAGCCATTTTCTGCAGTTTGGAGATTAGTTGTAATTCTGGAAGATAGCTGTTTATGACTCTGGTTGCAAAAAACAGTAAAGGTAATAATTAAGTAAATCTGGGAGATCTTTGGGCCGCATCTGAAGGCTGGCAACTGTTCCCAGAACACTCCTTTCAGCCTTATTACAAATGCTTCTGCCTCCATCCCCCAGTCTCTTTGACCCATGCTCCAATACCTGAAGTGGTGCCTTGATTATGTCCCCAGCTGAGATTTTGTTTTCACTCCTTGCATTTATTTCTTTAGAAAATTTGCATGCCACTTCCCCAGAATCTGCTCAACGTGGCTCACAACTAAGGATGAAATAAAATAATACCAACCAGTAGATAAAAACAAGCCAAGCCAATAAGTCATAAACAAGTCAAGTCAGTAAGTCATACGCTGGTCAATAAAACATGCCAGAGGCATAAGAATGGTATAAAACAATCAGATCAGTCGAAAATCATAAAACAGCCCTCTGGCTCAGCACAGACCATAAAACAGCTAGAAACAAAGGGATCCCCCTAGTTAAAAAGTCCATGCAAAGTGAAATATTTTGCCCTGCTGAATAAAGGAAAGGAAAGCAGACCATTCTCTCCTAGCCCCTCTAATATGAGCTTTTTTCCCTCTCTCTCTCTCACTAAATACTCTCTTTCTCCTCCCATCCTCTACTGTTAAACTCCGTTTACAGGACAATTTTATAAGCATCTTCACTTCAAATAGTTCCTTAATGCCACTTTCCATAACCAGCTCAAAGAAAAGTCAGTCACAGCCTTCACTGGACTTTTAAATCTGCAATGTAGCCCTCCTAAACTGAAACAGGCCTTTAAAGCCCCCTTCTCTTTTAAAATGGAATGTTGGCTTCTTCACAGACCCTCATCTGTCCAAACAGAACATTGGCTTCTTGAAACTGAAGTTTTGGAAAACAGGAGGTACCATTCAAACAGTGCTTTTACAATGAAGCATAACAACATTGACCTTAAAACTGGCATCTTGCACTATAAGCAAGTCTAATAAAATTGAGCTTCAGGTTTCTATCTCTGGACCATCTCTGTTCTGGATTATGGTCTAAAAACAAAATTTATTTGTTTAAGATATTTTTTTTAAACCCTGCCTTTTCCCTAAAAGCATTCTTGTCCTAAAATCTATTGGAAACGCAACAATCATCAGAAAATTATCACTTTTTGCAGTCAACTATTAAGTGCATGTTGATGCTCAATAATAAGAAAAAGGCTTGAATGTCATTATATCCTGTACTTTGAATCAAAGCAGCATTCACTGTAACTAACCTATACATAACTCATTGAGAAGCAGGACATCCACTTTAAAACAAATAAATGTGACTAAAAGAATGCATAACAAAATAGTTCATATAATTCCTATATGAATGGGGCATAAAGCAGAGGATGGCAGAATAAAAGTGGCAGATAATGGTATATGTAAAGGGTGGGTGGTATATGTAAGGAACAGAGAAAGGGGGAGGGAGCCTCTCTCTTTCTACAACTTAACCCTTTCCATACCTTTCAATTTTCTTCTGGACATTATATCTACCAGAACATTATTGTTCTTCCATCCACACTCATGTCACATTTTACAGTCAAGATGGGGGGGGGGGGGATGAATTAAACTGCCAGCTGAAGTATTTGCCAGGAAGAATCAGTAGGAGCAAGAAGAGTTAAAGACCTCATTTTAGTTCTTTCTTGCATGTACACTATATTTCTCTCATCATACATAGTTCTGGACTAGCTTTACCAGATTGCCCTCTGCGGTGAACAATCTCCCAGCCTCAGCTTCTGGCCACCACCAACCAAACTGTTTTCATCATGGGTGTCCCTGTTGTTGTATCTATAACTGTTTTACATTAACATTTCCTATATGAAAATGAAGAAGAGAGATGTTTTTTAAAAAATGTGACCTCAACTCCCAGGAACTTACATCACTTCAAAGAGGTTCATTTTGCCCAAATTAGTGAAGGCATTCAAGAAAAAGCATTTTTAAAAGTATATTATTTTAAAGGATGCGTAAGGATTCAGGAAGATCCAGCAAAATATGCAGCTGGCCTTAGTAGTTCTTTTGAGAAGATATCTTGTTTGGCATGGAGAAGGTATTCTCAGACTCTCGTTTTTCTTTCCTTTGTGGAAATTGGCAGCATTCCCCAATAGGAGACCATTGCTTCGCCTTCACCACCATGATTCAGATTTTTTTTTAATATAAAAGAAGGAATTAATCTCACTTGTATAATTTTCCATTGCTTGGCATTAGAACCTATGCTCCATTTAGGTGCATGGGAATTTAGAGTTATTTGCTAAGATTGGGGAAATGGATTCCAGACTGAATGGTCCACTAGTCCGTTCCAATACTTTCCTGTCATGTGTGTCTGCATCAGTAGCACTCTTACATGCTCTACTTGCTCTTGATCCATGGGTGGTTAAGATTGCATGGAACTGGAGTACAGGAATAAATTCAGTGAAGGTAATGATGGCCCACAGTCAATTTAACTTAGCAGACTGGCTGGGAAGTCATTGATCATCTCCTGTAATTTAATGCTGGGTGCAAATGCAGTACAGGTCTGTTGTTTCTTAATTTAGTTTCTCTTGAAAGGAATTCTGTCCAGAATAGTGTGGCTAAGCAACCTTTTTGCTCCAGTGGGAGCAAAATTGGAGGGTGGAGTGAAGTGGTGCAATGTCACTATGTTACTTCCAGTTTTACCCATAAGTGATGTCGCAACACTCTAGAAATCTCCTGATCTCTATGATAAAAACCATAGCGATCCGGGGAATTCCTTGAGCATCGTGACATCAGTTCTGGGTACATCTGGATGTGATGTCATGACATCATGTGACATTGCATCCCAGCCCCCCATTTTTTGCACCTGTTGAAGTGAAGAATGTTGGTGGTGGCCAGAAGCTGAGGCTGGGAGATTGTTAACATAGTGTCTGAGCAGCAGATGCCAGGGAATGTTAATATTCACAACATTCATGTGGTGTGTCAACATTCTCAACTAAAAGGTGACAATTCACCAGATATCTAGCATTCACTATAACGTTGTTGTAGACGTGGGATAAGGCACACTGAAGAGAAACTAACAGTGCCAACCTCACCAGAATTACACCCTTCTAAGCCCATTGACTTGAATAGATTGAAATTGTGCTCAGGATGGCACAGCAAGATTAGTGCATATGCAAGTAGCCATCAAGAGATAACGTCCAATCACATTATATTACAGCACCAATCAAACCCATTCCCTCCAGAAGGCATACCAATGGTCAGTATTTACAATCCACATAATGAGCGATGTTAAATAGGCTTTACCTTGTTTTCTCAAGACATAACAACTCCTCCCCTCTTAGATGGCATTACACTGATAGTCTGAGAGATGGGGAGGGGCCCTTCTGGATCTTTGGGACCTGCGAAGTGTGGAGGCTTCGGTAGGTGTGGAGACTGATTCAGGTTCGGTGCCTGGCACCGCGGGGCTACCTGGCCCGATAGGGTCGGAGAGTGCAGGGGTCGGTCCTAACTCAGGTTCTAAATAAGAACCAGCAGCACTCACCTCATCCGGGGGCAAGCGGGACTGTTCCATAGGCTCGCAGGGCACTCCAGACTCACGATTCGCGGGAGCCCATCGTTGTCGGAGTTGGTCAATGTGGCAGCGTACCCTGTGGTCATCAGGTAGCTGGACCACATACATTCGTGAGCCCAGTCGGTCAGTGACTTTGGCTGGAATCCACCAGTCGGGGTGCAGCCGATCAAGCAAGGTTGCATCCCATGAGGAGCTCGGCCGGGCTTCTCCCTGTGGCTGAGTTGGGCATGATGTGCCGCCGCAACATGAACTCGGCCACTCTGTAGTCCCAGTCATCGCCTGGCAGCCTGGTGCGGGATTCTTTTGATGTCCGCACCATGCGCTCGGCCTGGCGGTTTGAGGCCAGGTGGAACGGTGCTGTTGTAACATGGCAGATACCATAGCCCTCTAGGAAATCTGCGAATTCCCTAGAGGTAAGTTGAGGGCCGTTGTCTGACACAAGCACTTCAGGTAGCTCATGTGTGGCAAATAATTGGCACAAAGCCTTTATTAAGTTTGCCAATGTGGTGCTCCACATTGGGACTACCTCAAGCCATTTTGAGTGCGCATCTACCACCACCAATAGCATTTGCCCATGTATTGGGCCCGCAAAGTCGATATGTAGCCTCGACCAAGGTTTCTCAGTTCTCTCCATCCCTAAAGGTAGGGTGTGAGGTGGCTCTGTCTGAGGCTGTTGGCAGGTATAGCAACCTCGAACCCTTTCCTCAATGTCTGCATCCAGCCCTGGCCACCATAAGTACCCTCTGGCCAGGTCCTTCATATGGACGATCCCTGGGTGACCTGAGTGCAGGGACTCTAACACCCTCTTTTGCAAGCTTGGGGGAATCACCACCCTGTTCCCCCAGAGGATGCACCCCCTGGAGATAGAGAGTTCTGTACGCCGCATGTTATATGCCTTCAACTCCAGTTCAAATACGGCGCTCAGCCTACCCCTTAACACCCAGTTTAGTACTCTCACCAATACAGAGTCCTTCTTTGTTGCAACCACAACTTCTCTGGATCGCAGTGGAGACTGAGGGAGTTCATCGAGAAGGCAGACATCATTGTCTCTGGGTTAGGAGCAGCAGTCTCTGGAAGGGGGCAACGGCTGAGAGCGTCCACATGGCCGATAGCTTTCCCAGGCCTGTGCTCCAAATCATACTCCTATGCCGATAAGCATATTGTCCAGCATAGCATACGAGGGAAAATACTGTTCGAGGTCGGCCAGTCGTGCACGAAAATGCTTGTGGTCAGTCATGAGCAAGAACCTGTGCCCATACACGAAATCGTGAAACTTCTTCATGGCTGCTAT
The DNA here is from genome assembly GCF_001447785.1 of Gekko japonicus. Classification (NCBI taxonomy): domain Eukaryota; kingdom Metazoa; phylum Chordata; class Lepidosauria; order Squamata; family Gekkonidae; genus Gekko; species Gekko japonicus. The sequence goes on from NW_015167062.1 coordinate 1,553,274, forward strand.
TATGGCCAAACCCTCTAAGCCTCCTCTTTCCCAGGCTAAACATACCCAACTCTTTCAGCCTTTTCTCATAAGACTTGGATTCCAACCCTCTCACCATCCTGGTTGCCCTCTTCTGGACACACTCAAGCTTATCAACATCCTTCCTAAAATGTGGTGCCCAAAACGGGACACAGTACTCCAGGTGAGGCCTGACCACAGCAGAATAGAGTGGAACTACCACCTCAAGTGATTGGGACACAATGCTTCTGTTAATGCATCCTAAGATTGCATTAGCTTTCTTCATAGTCACATCGCACTGCAGGCTCATGTTCAACTTGTGATCAACCAGAACACCTAGATCCCTTTCACATGTGCTGCTGTCAAGCCAAGTCCCTCCCATTCTATATCTGTGCCTTTGATTTTTTGTACCTAAGTGTAAGACTTCGCACTTATCTCTACTGAAATTCATTTTATTTGTCTCAGCCCACTGTTCCAGCCTATCTAGATCATTTTGAATCCTGACTGTCTTCTTCAGAATTAGCAGTCCCACCCAGCTTTGTGTCATCACAAATTTGATAAGCATCCCCTCTATGTCTTCCTCCTGGTCATTTATAAAAAACATTGAACAACACCGGGCCTAGGACCAAGCCCTGTGGCACTCCACTCGAGACTTCCCTCCACGTAGACACAGAGCCATTTACGAGCACTCGTTGGGTGCAATTTTTCAACTAACCATGAATTATTCCAACGGTTGCACCATCCAGCCCACACTTAACCAGCTTATCCTCAAGGGTATCATGAGAAACTTTGTCAAATGTTTTACTGAAATCTAGATACACTATATCCACAGCATTGCCAGCGTCAACCATTTTAGTAACTCTGTCAAAAAAAGAGATAAGGTTGGTCTGGCATGACTTATTCTTGGTAAACCCATGCTGGCTATGTGCCCCATCAGCCTTATACAGAGCTGACAACCTGAAAGGAATATCCGGGTGGCAAATGACTGAACCTCCTACAGATTCAACAAAACAAGCTGCAGCCTTGGACACTTTCCTATTCATTCCATCCGCTTTGTTGAAGGGAACATATACCTCCAGTACCTCCTTTCCAGAAGCTCTGACCAAAATAAGTCAACCCAAGGAAGCTGAGAGTGTAAGGCCCACAAGTCCGCCAACATGAGGTTGATGCCTTTACGGCTACTCCCTCTCAGAGAATCTAACAACATGCCTCCAGATTAACCTACATGTCATGCAATGAATATGAAAGAAGGTTTAAGTTATGTGTCCAACATTTAGAAAAGAAGTTCTAAGAATCATGCTATAGACACGGGTCCCATTACTGAGATACTGTTGCGGCTTTGAGGAAGAATTGCCAAAACATGCTGTTAATCTAGAGGCATGTTGCTAGATTCTCTGACAGTGAGTAGCTGTTTGCTTGAAAGTTGATACTGACTGTGGTGTGTCCTGAGTGCACGTGTGCTTCTAGATTGTTACATAACAATTGAGGCTTTTGTAGCTGCAAGCCTTGGTTCCATACCATTGTCATTTAGTGGAATGGGGTCGCGAAGAGTCGGACTCGACTATGCAATTGAACAACAACAAATGTATTCGAATATTAATTGTTGTATTAGAATATAATTGTATAGACTGAACATATTGTTAAAAGAATTTACATATATTTGACAATATACACCATGAGACAGAAATTACCATAAAACTATATTTAAGATTATTTTGTAATAATCTGTGATGGCTTTATTAATTATGAATTGCTTGGTGATTGTTTTCTCCAGTCTACTTAAATTGGTGATTGTTTTCTCCAGTCTAATTAAATTGACTGCATGATCAAATGATGTATAACTCACTGAGCAGAATTCTTGGGGAATGGAATCATTAACAGACAAACCTTTTGGGTAAGAGAGGTGGTGAATCAAACGGTACTCACCTGTGGGGTTCTGAGGGATAACCCCAAGGGGAGAGACCCTCAGATTTGGCAAAGGGGGGAACTGAAAGGGCCAGCAACCTGGCCCGCATCACAATCTTTGGCTACCTTAGCCGCTACAAATTCAGGGAAATCATGGGTTGATTTTAAATTACCCAAATCAAAAGGTACATGAGAACCCATGAAAGGAATGTAGAAGCCTTGTGTGAAGTCCTCCCACAAAAAGGATGATGTGAAACAGTTGGAATACCGCTCAAATAGTAAATATAGAGGACCTGTACAGATGGGGGTATATGCCAATCCCAACCCCACGTCAATTACACATGAATTAGTTGGATTTAGGGCTGGAGGCAGTAACTGAGCTGGTTCCATCCTCCTTTCTGCTGCTGTTGGAGGATCGGCTGCTATGAAAGGGCTGCTGGTCATCCCAGCCCCGTGGGCACACTGGACAGGCATGAGGCCCAAAGCAGCTGTTGCAATTATGTCTGAATTTATGACGGGTGCACTGGGACTTCCCCTGATTGTATTCCCAGCAGACATTCTGGCCAGAATTCTGCCTGTAGCCCAACGTAAGGTCCTGGGAGGAAGCATTTTTGCCCTTCACATGCGGACCAATCTCTTTACGCCACAATTTATTGTTGATTAAATCCCACCTAGCTAGATCACTGTGAGATGCCCATTTACAAAAGGCTTCACCATAGCTCATGGCAGCGGCATCCCCAGCCAGAGTCTGAGCATGCAATACATTGCCCAAGTGGTTGGACAGATGTCAGCCTCATGCTGGATAAGTGGACAAGACAACACCCATGAAAACACTGAACCCAGCAAATCAATTCAAAAAGGTATGCTCAACAGCCCCTCTTTTGCCCCTCTTTTTCTCAGGGCGTGGGCCAAGCAAACCCTCATCAGCCTCAGACTTGATATATAATAACCATTCAGAATCCTCTCCCCCACCTTGCATGGCAAATGAATGCCAGGTGGGTCCTCAGAATCACTAAAAATGGCCCACCTAGGTGAGGTCCCTGATGGATGGGTAAATCCCCAAATGGCCACAAGGTCTCTGGCCTTTTTCTTCCTCCTTCTAATGACCCAAGATGGCAAACCTGAAACACAGGAACCACTAACCTAGTAATCCCCAGAAGAATGAAAAGATTCCTCATCTGAGGAGAACTCACCTGAAGACTGGTCACTGGAAGAAGAAACAGGGACACTTGCTGACCGATGGGACTTAACACATTTTATGGCCACACTTCTTGATTGATTTATGCCCTTTTGGAGCATTATCTGCATATGAGTTGGAACTTGAGGTTTCACTTGGTGAGCGGGCATGCCTATATCCTTTAGATGCCTGTGGAAGTTTTTTCCCAGTGGGGTGAAAGCCAGAAGGCCTAGCAGGTTTGGCTGCTGGCTGAGGTGGGGGAACAGCTGCCTAGGAGTCAAGCTGGCTAAATCACCAACGCCTGAGAGATGCCCTCAAAAACTGGGTCACTCCAAACAACTGAAGAAGCTGGATCTGCAGATGGCTGTACAGGCCCTTCCAAGGGCTGGCAGTTCTTAGAGGCAGGAGCAGCCCTTGTACCCCCAGGCCACTTTTTCCTGGAGGAAGCAGCAGCCTTAGTGGGCTTCTTATTACTGCCCCCTCCTTCCCTAGGGCTGGCTGAGCCTGCTTTGCTCCTGCAGTTCTCGTTTTGGAAAGCATGCTTCAAAATCAAAACAACTATGGCCCTGTTCACACTAGGGGTTTTGGGCCAGGAGCGGGACGGATCGAGGGCGGAGCAAACGGGCGCGATCCCACGGCAACATCTGGGAATCGTTGCCTGCCCGTCCCCGATCCGTCCCTCCCGCCTGAAAACCCGCACTAAAAAGAACCATCTACCTAGCTGGTT
>NW_015167062.1:1557149-1560978 GCF_001447785.1 Gekko japonicus
GCGCGGGATCCGTGGGATCCCACCCGCGCGTCTATTTTGGTGCGGCTCTATTTAGCCGCGCTTTGATGGGTGTTTTCCCTGCCGTGTGGCAGGGGCCACTAAAGCAAAGGGAAAAACTGGGTTAACCAATGAGTGCTGAATTAAAGGCAGCTACAAGGCCCAGCCTAGTGAACCCAACTGCTTGAAAACAGCCCCTTTAAAATTAACTGGCCACTGCACTTTCCCACTTTTTTTAAATTTAACAGGAAAGAACTTTAATTCTATTTAATTACTAAATTAATTATCTAGCTCATCTACCAAACCGCTAAGCAGAATCCAAGTAACTAGTCACAACCCAAATGCTCAGTAATTAACTGAAAATAAATAATTACTTTTCAAAGTAAGAAGCTTTAAGATCACCCTAAACCAATGGTTTTACTAAATCACATGCATAAGACCCTCACAGTTAACTAGTTATTTAACAGCTATCAAACGGGAGTGATGTAAGGCCCCCAATTCCCTCCTGCAGCAGTGGTTTCTCCTTTCCTCTTATTTCACTCCCCCCTCTTCTTTTTTCTACTATAGAAAAGTGTTGCAAAGCACAGGCTGCACGCAATCACCACAGCAGTACCGGCCAAGCACAGCAGTATTAAAACTGCAAAAACCCCAAGATGCAAAAAGACAACCAGTACGGTCTAGATACAATATAGACCAACCACAGCAAAAGCCCTCCATGGATCCCCAATGAGCACTCACCCTCGCTGATCAAGGATCCATACTTGATGGAAGATCTTTTCCGTCTGTTCCCAAGAAACTCCACTCACAGCCTACCTACACTCGGGTGCAGCAGCCTGGAACCAGCAAGACCAGCCATGTGCTTCTCAGGAGCAGGGAGGAGGTAGATGCCAGGAGTCAAAAGACCAAATGGCCACATGGCAAAACAGGTGGAACCCAGCTGGCCCGAGGATTTAAATAGGCCTGGAAGCAGTGCCAAGCAGCAGACACACTTTGCTAAGCCCATCCTCACCAGCCCCACTGGAGCATCCAAACACGGCCAGCAATTGGCTGGCTGCAGAGGAGGTGCCCCACCCCCAGTAAAGCCCAGGAACGAGGAAACTGCTGCAAGCCTAATGGTACCTGCTGCAGTGGCCACATTGCTTCCTTCAGTATTGGAAGCCTCTGAACTCTGCAGTCACAAAGCAGCCCTCAGTAAGTCAGCGGACAGATTCTATACATTATGAGATAAACATGAAACTATTTTACAATTGGTATTAAAGAGGTTCCTTTAAAAAAGGTTACTGTGGCAACTTTCACCTGCAAAATCAGGTACAAGCAAAGACCTCTGAGGGAGCAGAAAATTACATCTCATGACTTTTTTTTAAAAAAAACCTTTCAATGATCTACAAAAGCATTTCTGTGGATAATAAAGCTGTGATTTTTAAAGGTGGAATTCAAGGGAGTTTCTGGAGCTGGCCATTAAGTGGTCTTATCCAGGTAGCAAAATTATATATGTGTGATTTCTAATGGTACAGTGCTTGTTTTTTATCTGTTTATCAGCTGTGGTACCATGATGTTGTGGTGTACACCTGTGTTTTAGTGATTTCATCTTGTGTATCAATGCTGTTAGGGATGTTTCTGAAAGAATTTAGCATATAAAGATTTTTATGCATTATCTTCTCAATGTGCACATGCACATCAGTAACATAGAAGGACAAAAATGCAGTTCATTGATGGGTCTGAATATGATGGCAAATTGTGCATGCACGGTACTCATTGGAATTAAAGTGAAAAGAACAATGTAATATTTGTAAATGTATTAGTTCTGTTTTGAAAACAAAAGCATGAAACTTGGGAACCAGTGAGATACTTTGATTAGAGTTTATTTATTTCATTTATTTACATTATTTATAGTCCACCTTTCTCACTTGGACTCAAACCAGATTACACAGAATGAGTAAATACAGTCAACAAAATGGGACATTCAATAAACAATGAAATAGGTTTTGGGTTGCAAAGGTAAAGGTAAAGGTTCCCTTGCTTGAAAGCCAGTCGAGTCCGACTCTAGGGTTGCGGTGCTCATCTCCGTTTCAAAGCCGAAGAGCCAGCGCTGTCCGAAGACGTTTCCGTGGTCATGTGGCCGGCATGACTAAACACCAAGGTGCACGGAACGCTGTTACCTTCCCACCGAAGTGGTACCTATTTATCTACTTGCAATTTCTTGCTTTCAAACTGCTAGGTTGGCAGGAGCTGGAACTAGAGATGGGAGCTCACTCCATCATGCGGCACCCGGGTCTCAAACTGCTGAACTACTGACCTTCCACAGCCTGCAGTTCAGCGTCTTAACCACTTGAGCTACCGCAGCTCCTTTTGGGTTGTAGAACCAACCAAAAATCTTAAAAAAAAAAAGATTTGAAGCACAAGTATTAACATGACACATCAAATAATGCAAAAAATGTACATAGTAGGATCCTAGTTTCAGCAAGCTAAACACAGTAGTATAGAGCACAGTCCCTAATGAATTATCCAAGCAACTTTGTGAATCATTTAGAGCAGTGCAGCTCTATTTAAGGGGTTAGAGGCCCAGGTTCAAATCCTCACTCAGCCATGAAGTTTGCCACTCAGCCTAACCTACTCACAGGACCCTTCTGATAACTAAACAGAGAAAGAGAACCATGGGCACTGCCCACATACAGCTGTAGGAAGGACAGGATAAAATTGGATTGATAGAACATCAAAATCAAGGGGGCCCAGAACTGGATAGCCCAGGCAAGCCCGATCTCATCAGATCTCATAAGCTAAGCAGGGCTGACCCTGGCAAGTACTTGGATGGGAGAACTTCAAGGAATACCAGGGCTCGGGATGCAAAAGGAGGCTACCAAGCCACTTCTCCGAACATCCTCAAAGCCGCAGTAGGAATTGCCAGAGATTACCATGATTTCCAGGCACGGGCACACATAGAGACAGACGATATAATTCTGAAGAGGAACAGTTCCCAAATGGTTTCTGGTCTGTCATTTCAGACAGAACCGTTTTAGAACTGGTTCCCTACCGGAATATATTTGTAATTTCACACACAAACGCTTCTGTCCCATTTAGAAAACAGGGCTGAAGCGTTTTACCTGTCAACCGCTTCTAAGTAGTCTTCAGTTTCCTCTCCCAGTTCCGATGCATTTTTTCCTGCCGTTTTTTGCCTGCGTGGGCAATATCCAGCTTTTTTTTGTTTAACGTTTGCTTTATAGCGCTATCTCTCCCTTATATATAAAGCCATAGTGGGGACCAACATTCCAATGCACACCAACAGTGTTTGGAAGCTTGAACTGTCAGTCCGAAGACGCTGGCTGGGTTGACTGGCTGCTTTGTGTAGTCCCGCCCACGTCAGCCCCCGCCGGTTCAGTCTGCTCTGGGCCTCTGAGAGGAGAGGACCATCTGCAGACTGAACGCAAGGACGGGGCTTCTACGGCTGGGCCGCTTCAGCCCACTCTTCCCTGACTGGGCCAGCGTTTCAAGGTCATTTGCATATGGAAGCTGATTGGACTTCACTCCATTCCACACCTCAAACTCCCCCCCCCACAAGACAGTTGGAATTGCCAGTTGCATATGGAACCTACTATATTCTAAGGTAAAATATGTCCTCACTCACAACACATCACTTCCCCTTCAAAAGAAACAAACCCAATAACACAATCATGCCACACCACAAGAAAGACAGATCATACCACAAGCAGAATACCACAAGGCAAAAAATGATAGGAAACGGTGCCAGCAGTCACCCCATTACTGCCACAGATATGTATCTGAGAGCGCTTCAGAGGATGGTGTGCAGGTCCCAGGTTAATGCTATAAAAGCTGC
>NW_015167062.1:1565035-1585353 GCF_001447785.1 Gekko japonicus
GCTGAGGTCGCCACAGCAAATTGACACTGTTTGCCCAAAGCTAGAGCACTCTCCCAGAGCTTCTTTCTAGATCTCGTTGTATTTATTTCCACAACGGGCCTTATTCCTAGTAACACTATAATGCAACAGCATTATATCAACCCCATTGGAATGCCTGGAGTGTTGTGTTATAGCGCTATAGCGCTCTAACGCGAATGTTTTTTTAAAAAAGCCGGAGATCACCCGCACGGGCAAAAAACAGTGGGGAAAAAGTGGTGCAGTCTGAAATGGCAAACTGCTTCAGATCCAGCTCTTTACCGGAAGGGGAAAGCCATGTGGGAAATGGCAGCCCTATACCGGTTTACTCCACGACGGATCAATCAAAAACGGCTTCAAAACGGGTTAAAAAGGGTAATGTGAAATTCCTCAAAAACAAAAATTGAACCAAAAAAAAAAGTCAAGGGGGATTTCAGGACAGTTGTGCTGTATTCCTAGTCTGGAGGCATTTGGCAAGCAAGGCCTGTCCCCTTGCAGAACTGTTCGTAAGCTTCCTGTAAGCATCAGTTTTGCCACAGTCAGAAACAGAATGCTGGGCTAGATAAAACCCCTGAATTACTTAGGTGGCCATTTCATATAGTCTAAGAGTACAATTTAATTACATTTGGTTTAGCCCACCTAATGGTCTCTAGCAGCCTGATGGCCCAGCCTAGTCCAATCTCATTAGAGCTTGGAAATTCGGCAGGGTCAGCCATGGTTGGTTCTTGGATGGAAAACCACCAAGGAAGACTTAGGCTGCGGTCACACACACTAAATGATCCACTTTCAATCCACTTTCAAACTGGATTTTTACTGTGTGAACTGGCAAAATCCAGTTGGAAAGCACACTGAAAGTGGATTGAAAGTGGATTATTTAGTGTGTGTGACCGTAGCCTTAGATTGCTATGCAGAAGGCGGCAATGGCAAAACCCCTCTGTTCATCTCTTGTCTTAAAACCACCATGAGGGGTGAGCATAAGTCATTTGCAACCTGAGGTCACACCAATTATTAGTAGTAATGGTCTCTGGGGTGCATGCTGGATTTTCACTCTAATGCAGTCAATATAAACTGAGCACATAATGAAGGATAGACAGACTTTACTAAATGATAATATTTTATAGAAAAGCTTGTAGATATCATTCAGGATACTTGATACTAGGTATAAATGCATGGGAAGGAAGGTCCTTAAACTGATTAACCAAGATCCACAAATGCACAATAAGATTAGAGGTGCTAGATTAAATTATTCTAATGAAAGCAATTTTGAAAACATGCACCAGGTATTTAGGTTATAAAACTGGGTTATCTTGCTGCTGCTGATTTCATACTTATAGAAATAGTAGAGTGGAAAAAGAAGGAAGGGAAAGTTGAGAGAGAGGCAGGTGCTTGAGCAATGGAAGATGTGGAGAGCAATCAGCTCCTGGGATGTGTCTCACTGAGAAAAAGGGCACGCATAAAGAGCAATGGTGTATATCAGACTTGATTAATGGCAACTGGAATATTTCTTTTGGAATCAACCTAGCTTGCAGCTTGTAAGTCTTCCAAGTGAGAAAGGAAACACCTTGCCTGGTTCTGGGGGAAAAGCAGATCTACAAGAAACAATATGCTAACAGTGCAGTTTGAGGAGTGTTCCATTGTTCAGTGGTGAGGTGGTGTGTTTGCACAAAGTGGACTGCACAAAATGAGTGAAATATGCTTCCCATGCGGAGAAGTGCTTGGTAGTGGCAGAAGCAAGTACAGTTGCAGGTGCAGGTGTAGAGGTGCATGGCAGTTGAATGGCCAATAGGCATCATTCCAGGCAGACGATGTAACTGATCCATGGTGGGCACTGCTGCACTTCAGCAATCACATGAATAAATGTCTGAAGCACCAGTCAGCATGAATCAGTCAGCACAGAGTGGCAGGATGGGGGTAGGGTGCTTCTTAATTGCCAGACTGGTGTATGTATGGACACTTATATATTCTGTCTAGGTTTATAAGGCAAGTTTGAGATGAGCCAGTGAACATGCAAAATCTCAATTCTTATGGAAACAGAGAGTGTAGTTCCATGTAAACATATTTAGTTTTATTTTACTTCATTTATGCCCCATCTTTATTCCCAGAGTGTCTTATATCATTTTCATCTCCTCCCTTTTATTCTCACAACAACCCTGTGAGGTAGACTGGATTTAGAGTGTGTGACTGGCCCAAGGTCACCCAGCTAGCTTCTGTGGGAGAGCTGGAATTCAAACCTGGGTCTCCCAGATCGTAGTCTGACTCTCTAGCCCAGTGATGGCGAACCTTTTAGAGACCGAGTGCCCAAACTGCGACCCAAAACCCACTTATTTATCACAACGTGCCAACACAGCAATTTAACCTGAATACTGAGGTTTTACTTTAGAAAAAACAACTCATACATTAACTTAAGATGATCCAAACAAAGTAAGGAAAGCAATCCCAAATGCTTTCATTTACTTTAAATTATTTGGCAGAGAATTCAACACTTTAATGATGGTCTGGGCCTGGCTGGGGCGATGGCATGCGTGCCCATAGAGAGGGCTCTGACTGCCACCTCTGGCACCCGTGCCATAGGTTCGCCACCACTGCTCTAGCCTCTATAGCAGAGGTGTCAAACTCATTTGTTAAGAGGGCTGGATGTGACATAAATGTCACTTTGTCAGGCCATGTGTGCCATAAAATGTAATGCCAGGTGCCAAGAGATATAAACTTTATAAAGGACACAGTTAAATCCAATTAACAATATTATTTTTATTCAAAATACAAACAAAAGCAATCAGTTTCTAGCAGTGAAAGCAAGTAATTTACTGCAGAACCCACAAAAGCCCCAATAAATATTTGTTTTGTATATATAGCACTTTTAGGAAATGAGTCATCGTCTTTGCAAGTAAAGTAAGTAGTTTTTCAGCACCCCACCATACGCCCAGCCTCAGCAGCTGAGCACAGCTACAATCCATCTCTTGCTTTTTGTTCCCTCTCTTCCCCCATCGTACCTCTGAGGATCCTGAGGAGGCACACTGGATCCCCCCTCTACCGCCTCATCTCCTCACCAACCCTATGACATGGGCCAAGCTGAGTGACCAGCCCTTATAACCCACACAATAGGGTTGCCAGCCCCAAAGTCTGGGCAGGGGTTCCCCTGTTCCTGGGGGTTCAACTCTGCTCTTGGCCAGCTGGCTGCCAGGGGAAGCCCTGCCCCCAAGCCATGGCCTCCCGCACCCACCCCTCTACTTCCCTGCTAAAAGATTTCAAGGGCTTCAGCTGATTGGTGGGGAGCATGTGGCCTGCTGACTAGCTAGAGGGCCCTTTAAATCTTTTAGCAGGGAGGGAGAGGGGCTGTCGCCAACCACAGCTCAACTGGCAAAAAGATCCTTTAAAGGGTTGTTTTGCCAGCCGGGGAGAGTGGGGTCTGCAGCACGTGTGGGGCTCCTTTCCCAGTGGCGATTTGCTGCTTGGGATTCAGGCCCATATGCCACCATCCTGCTCATTCCCACATACACCGCTGGGAAAAAGATCCTTTAAAAGGTCTTTTTGCCAGCAGAGCTGTAGCCCGTGACAGCCCCCCTCTCTCCTGCTAAAAGATTTAAAGGGCCCTCCAGCTGGTCAGAGGGCCATGTGCTCCCCGCCAATCAGCTGAAGCCCTTTAAATCTTTTTGCAGGAAAGGAAAGGGGTGGCCATGGCTTGGTGGTGGGGCTTGGAGGCATCCTCACCCACTCTGGAACACCCCCCAAATCCCCCCCCCTTGCTGGACTGATCCGTGGCAACTCCACCAGACAACAGGGTCCTGGCTCAGGAGGAGGGGGTCTGAACCTGGTTCTCCTAGATCCCCCACTCGCAGTTCTAACTTATCCTGCATTTCCCACATAAGTGGCAGAGCTGAGAGGAAGGCCTGAGAGAAAGACTGTTTCCTGGGGGGACCTTTTGTCCTCCCACAATCCCTTTTCCCTCATGGGCTGAGATCAGGTTGTGGGGGGGGGAGGTCACCATCCCCCACCCACCTCAACACTCAGCTTTGCAGCTGTTCAGATGGGCAGTGATGATGACATCAATGACCCTCCTTCCCTTTGCTCCTCCACTCGCTTCCAAGTCTGGGAGGTCTTTCCCTTCATAGCAGCATCCACATGCCGGCACTCCTCCTCCTCTCTTCCCTGCTGGCCCTGTCCCTTCATTGGCAAACCACCGCTCCATGTGCCCACGATTGCCACCCCCCCTCATGGTTGCTGCTTGAAAGGAAAAAAAATGTGAAGCCAGTCAATTTGGCACTGACAGCGCCAGCTGCTCAGCTCCCCCCACCCTCCCATGTAGTGGCTTCTCTAAGCCTTGTGAAGCTGTAATCAGAGGAGGCAATGGGGTAGGGAAGCATGACACCTTCTCTTTCTCCACCTTTGCTTCCATTTCCCTCCACTATTTTACCTCAGCCTCTTAGCCCCACCCCCTAGCCATTTCCATTCTATTTCTTTACAGCTTCAATCACACACAACCCTCACCATGTGTGCCTACCTGCCTGCTCACACACCCCCAGCAGCCTCCTGCCTTGCCTTCCTCACATCAGTTTTTCGCAGGCCAGGTAAGAGCCCTGGATGGGCTAGTTCCAGCCCTTGGGTCATATGTTTGATGCCCCTACTCTGTACCATATTGGGTTTCAAGAGGACAGAGTTTAGGAATATTATTTATTTCTGTTTACATGCTTTGACTCACTCTGGCCACCACAGTTATGTCCCTGTCTTCACACCACCACCTCAACACACACACACATATGCACATGAACGTACATGTACACATACGCACATACTCCTAGGAAATTAAGCATGACTTTCCAGAAAGTTAGAAATTCTGCACATGCAAGGGCTTCTCCATTCTTCTCTGTCTGAAGGACAACTGTCCAAGTGTAATGGGGGACCACATGCACATGTGAGTCTTCTATAGAAATTAGTGTGAAACTTCTACGTAGGTTTTTGAATCACACCCATGAGGCATTCTCTGGAGAGCAATGAATACAGCAGAGATCTGATAGATCTGGATTTCAACCTAAAATAAGACTGTAGACCAGGATGTGTGATGCCAAATCAAATAATGAGCTTGAAGCTCACGCTAGAAAAATCTATTTTTTCTTTGCAATAAAAAACCTGAACTTCAAGAGTGGGGAAAAAGTGAGTTTTGCACTAGATTTAATATATTCTATATTTCCTCCAGGCAAGGAAGGAGGTGGGAAAGGAGTGGAGGAGAAAGATACCAGCATGCATGGTGTAGAGAAGTGATTATAATGCATGATGTAGGAGGAAGAAAATTATAGGGGAAATTATCTATAGCAGTTTGCTGATAATTACATTGCATAGATTACGGGAGAATAACGGAAAGGATAAATGTAAATTTCTCTCCAATCCCCCCCCCCTCCTACGCAGTTCTGGAGATGTTTGACATTGCTTGAAATTTGTGAATTAAAAAGACAGACTAAAGACAAATCAATTGGGTTTATTTGATGTGCCTTCTGATGCATAACAGATGCGGGAATGATTGGTTTGCATACGTATGATCCATGCAAAATATACTTGCAGATGACTTAATGAACTGATGAAAGGAAACGCGTCAGAGGAACAGCCTCCAGTTTGGAAAGATGAAGATAAAGCCTAATAATTGCATCTGGATTTTCCCTTTTTATTTTCCAAAGAGCTTCTCCTATTAAGCCTTTAGAATGATTTTTTATGTAAGTGGAAACATAATTAGGCTATTCATCTGCATACTCTCTGCAGATGGGAAAATGTGTGATTTCACCATATTTTGAATACACAAATATTCAACCCCACTACGTCTGCTTACATATTATGGCCTTGAAAGATTTGGTTTATTGAAGCTACTGTTTAAGACAAGCAGGCATGAAAACCTTATTTTAAGTGTTGGATAAATGGATAGCCTTTTAGCTCTTTGTTCTACTTTTATGAGTTGATTCTGTGGTTAGAAGGTGCCTGTTAAGCACAGGCAAGTTACCTAAAGCACTTGGAAGAACAGCAAGATAAAACCATTGTGCCATGTTCCAATACAAGCTGGGTTGTAACTTGTAAAGTTGGCAAGAGGCTGGGAGGCAGTGGCAGGACTGGTGTGTTTAACTATAGAAAATGCAGGTTCAAATTTCTTTAGTTGTGATACTCATGGGGGGGTCTTGGGAAAGTATGTCATCCTAGTCTACTGCAATCTAAGATCAGTGTGGAGCTGAAAAGCTGATCTGGGATTGTTGAAGGAACTGAAAAATACAAAAGAGATAAATAAACAGTTATCTGGACTCCTAACCAGTGTTCCCTCTAAGCCGAGTTAGTGTGAGGTAGCTCAGTCCGAAAGCCCCTCAGGGCAATTAGGTAAATGGGTACCTGTCCGTAGGAGGACAGGGGGGTACCCCTCCCTCAAAATTGGGCTCCAGCCGAGCGAGGAATCGAGAAGTGGCGGCGACATGGCAGCGGTCAGCACGGAGGAAATGAAGAGAGGCAGCGACATCCCAAGGAGGCGTTTGGCTCGGCAGCTGATGACGTGGCCAGCAGGAGGACGTCTGGAGCCGCAAGGATGTTGTGATGCCCACCGCGGCTGCGCACCAGGGCCCATAACCAACAGCCCCTGAGAGGAGTCACCTGAGAGCCGAAAAGACCAGCGGAGGCCGCAGAAGACGCAGCGGAGAAAAACTGGAAGGAGTCGCCCACTCGCCGGATAAACGAACGAGGGTACCGGGAGGGTACCTGTGGCCATAGTTAGGGTTTCTGCATAGGTCTCTGCACCATGCACTGTGTAAGCTGCTCAGAGCCCTTCGGGGGTGAGCGGGGTACAAATGGAAAGCATAAATAAAATAAAAAATTAAATAATACCAGTAGCTCACAAATTAGAATTTTTGCTCACAAGACTCCACAGGTTAGAGGGAGTATTGCTCATAACACTGTGCTTTCCATGGTGATTTGTACACTTTGAGACCTTTTCTCAGAAGGCCACTTTGGGATCCAACTCTATGGTTACAATAATACATAGTAAGCTAACAGTAACCCATACAGACTCTGGAAAATAAAAATCCAGAGAGGAGCCAAGATTCAGTGGTAGAGCTCAATTTTTGCATGCAGTGAGCCCCTGATTCCATAGCTGGCATTTCTAATTGAAAGACTGCCCATGGCAGACGTTTGGAAACACTGGTCTCTGTCCAAGACATTGGAGAGCTACCGTCAGTCAATGTAGAGACGATCAAGTTTGATGAACCCAGTGGCTTGATTTTATTCAAGGCAGCTTCATATGTTCGCATGGGATCAGGCACTCCCTAAGTATGTAAAGCCCTAGCCATTAATAGGTCAATACTGGAGCCTATAATTGTCTTGGAAACAAATTGGAAGCTAGAGGAAACAGGCCAATAGCAAGTATATATTTCTGCAGGATAAAACTTCCCATTAATATGACTGTATTGTGAAGCAGCTAGAATTTCTGAACCCCTTCACAGACAGCTCTATATAAAGTATGTTTCAGTACAATAAACAAAAAAAGTTACTGCCATGTTGCTTGCTATACTAAGCACATCGCGTCCAGAAGGCAGAGTTCCGTATCCTTATGACAGTGTGCTAACAGTTGCTAAGACAGCAGCAGTGGAAGCTACTATGTTCATGGTCTTCTTATGGGCTTTCCAAGGGCATCTGTTAGGTCACTGTTTATGCTAGGCTAGATGGACATAAAAGGAGCCCTGCTGGATCAGACCAGTGGCCCCTCTAGCCCAGAATCCTGTTTTCCACAGTAGGCCAATAATACACAGGATTGGATCCAGACTAAATTTTCCCTAACATAAGGCACTTCCATCAGCAGAACAGAACTTTCCTGCCTCTTCTCTTCCCACTAAAACCCACTGTTTTCCCTTAAATTCTGCTCCTAGGAAACAATAACCACTCAGGAATGACATGAGGGGTAAATGGGGGTCTGCATCATGAAGGAGGAATTGGTAGAAATTATACCTACCTTTAGTGAAAATTTTAATTTGGATCCAAGTCATAGAGGCCAAGTCGTCCTCTGATGATGTTGATTCCTGGCACTGGTATTCAGAGGTTTGCTGCCCTCTGGATGTGGTGTGGATATCCTCTTTTGCATGATGCTTAACAACCATTTATTGATCTGCCCTCCAATGGTCCTGCAAAAAAAAATCCCTGTAAATAAAGTAAGAAGTAAGATGAAAAGGACAAGAGATGGCATGAAAAAGGCAACAAACTATTCAAAGGTAAATTATGAAGTGCCCAGAGAATCACTTGATGCAGTGCTCGATGCATTGTTTATTATGATCTTATATCCCCCTGGAGAAGTAGTAGGGATAAATGTGAAAATGAGAACTTGGATGATTTTTGTTGTCGTTGTTGTTGCTAGTTATCAGGAACAAACACATGAAGAAGTTTATGATTAAGTTTATATAGAAATTGGTTTCTCATTCAGGAAGAACATGAGATTCTAATATTGTTCTAAGAAGCAGCTCCAAGGTTATCTCATTATTATGGCAGTGCTCTAATCATCTTTACGTGATTATGATCCTCCGCAGTTGCTGTAGGGCATGCAAAAGAATGGATCAGATAAAAACTGGAAAGTTGAATAACTGAACGAACTCCCTATATGAGAGGATAATCTCTTTGCCAAATATTTTAAAATATAGATCTGTAGTGAGATCATCAGATTCTCAGGCTCAGCACATTTACTTAAAGCTATCAGAGCAATTCTAAGCAGAGTTCAATGGACTTAGAAGGATGTAGCCCTGCATAGCTTTGTACTGTAAGTCCCATTCAACATATCAAGATTTACTTCAAAGTAAGCATACATGGGATTAATCTAGGTAAAGGTAAAGGTTTCCCGTGCTCGAAAGCCAGGTGAATCCGACTCTAGGATTGTGGTGCTCATCTCCGTTACCAAGCCGAAGAGCCAGCGCTGTCCACAGACATTTCCGTGGTCATGTGGCTAGCATGACTAGATGCCAAGGTGCATGGAACGCTGTTACCTTCCCACCGAAGCAGTACCTATTTATCTATTTGCAATTTCTTGCCTTCAAACTGCTAGGTTGGCAGGAGCTGGAACCAGAGATGGGAGCTCACTCCGTCATGCGGCACTCAAGTCTTGAACTGCTGAACTACCAACCTTCCAGCCTGCACCAGCATCTTAACCACTTGAGTCACTGCAGCTCCGGGGATTGGTCTACATGTAATATAAATAAGTCTTATCTAGCACTGAAGTGGGGGGAGAGTGACTGCGTGAACTCCATTGATTGGTGTGGACTTGAACTCACTCTTCCTGGTCTTAGTCCGATAGTCTAACCAGCACACCACAATGACTCCTGATATAAGCATCTGTCCATTATCGTATACAAATTACTCAAGTTAGCAGGGCTAAACAGGAGTAAGGGAGCTGTTGAAGCATCAGCTGTCCATCATCTATCACAATGCTGTTGGCACCTTTTCATATTTTTGTATGTGCTATTTGGTGCTTGTTTGTGTTAAGATAAAAGACAGATTAAAGGAGATCTGACTTTTTTTTGAAGAATGAGGTATAGAAAGACAAGTCTTGTGAGAATCTGACATTGGATAAAATGTTGAGGTGAAATTGAAGGCAGCTGGGAATAGTATATCTGGAGAACTAATTAGAGGAGAACTTTCGAAGGAAGAAAATCATAAGTAGCAGGATAAATAAGGTCCTTTGCTGATTCAAAGGGCTGGGATAGGTAACCCCACTGTTCCCTCATCCCCACTCTAGACACCTGAGAGGCCCATTTCCTTCACCACCCATTGGCAGCCAGCATGCTCCCATTTCTTATACAGAGCCACAAATTACTGAAACAAATCCTGATGAGGTCCTATGAAAACAGCTGGCTTTGTGGTATTGGGAGTCGAGTGCAAGCTAAAAAGCCATAAAACCATAGCTTGGGAAAGTTCAATAGGCAAATGGAAAGCTTGGAACACACACACCAATCAACACCTCGTGCCACAATGTAATGCAATGATCTTATTTATACCAGATAATAAATGTAACAAAGAAATGCTTTCAAAACCGCTGGTTGACTGTACATTGACCTACTGTTGGTACTGTTAAGGTTCCTCTGGAATAAGAGGTCATCTATCCAAGAAGTAAAAAGGCTTTTAATGCAAACCACAGACCACCTACTTTACTTGCCTCTGAAAGGGAGAAAAAAAGGCAACCGTTTAGGAAATGAATGGAGCTATACTCCTGCATTCTGGCTAGTTCCATTTATTGTTGCTCCTTGCAAAATACTTCATATTCAACAGATTCTCTTCCTCTTGTGAATTCCACATTGCTCTTGTTGGCTAAAAAGGCATCATCTGATAGCTTCACTAGTCCAATATTATTCATTCAACTACCAAGTCAATGCCTAGAATCCCTTCACAAAAAGTCCACAATTCCTTTAGCAGTAGAAAAGAGCAAGAGTCAAGCAGCACCTTAAATACTTACAAAACTTGTGGCAGGGGACAAGCTTTTGTAAATCACTGCTCTGAAGAAGTGAGCAGTGACTCATGAAAGCTCCTATCCTGCAACAGATTTTGTCAGTCTTTAAGGTGCTACTTGTTCTTTGCTGCTGCTACAGACAGACTAACATGGTTTTAATACTGACTACAACCACAGAGATCATATTCTACATGTTTATTTATTAATTTATTTGTTATGTTTGGCTTATAGCCCGCCCCGCCCTGCCCTGTACAGCAGGACTCAGGACGGGTAACAACAGGTACTGACAACAATCTGTAGACAAGACATGTGGACAAGGGGGACCCAATAGATGTTGTTTAGCATGACTTCCAGAAAGCTTTTGATAAAGTTCCTCATCAAAGACTCCTAAGTAAGTTCAATAGTCACGGGATAAAAGGACAAGTTTTTTTGTGGATCAAAAACTGGCTAATTAATAGGAAACAGAGAGTGAGTATAAATGGGCAATTTTCTCAGGGGAGGGTGGTAAGCAGTGGGGTACCCCAGGGATCAGTACTTGGTCCAATGCTTTTTAACTTGTTTATTAATGATTTGGAGTTGGGAGGAAGCAGTGAAAAGGTTAAATTTGCGGATGACATGAAGTTGTTCAGGGTGGTGAGAACGAGGGAGGATTGTGAAGCACTCCAAAGGGATCTGTCGAGGATGGGCGAGTGGGTGTCAATGTGGCAAATGGGGTTCAATGTGGCCAAGTGCAAAGTGATGCATATTGGAGCCAAAAATCCTAACTAAAAATATACGTTAATGATGTCCAAACTGGCAGAAACTAACCAAGAGAGAGATCTTGGAGTCGTAGTAGATAACTCACTGAAAATGTAAAGACAGCGTGCAACTGCAATAAAAAAGGTCAACACTATGCTGGGGATTATTAGGAAGAGAATTGAAAACAAATCAGCCAGTATCATAATGCCCCTGTATAAATCAATGGTGCGATCTCATTTGGAATACTGTGTACAGTTCTGGTCACCACACCTCAAAAAGGATATTATATCACTGGAAAAAGTGCAGAAAAGGGCAACTAGAATAATAAAAGGGTTGGAACACTTTCCCTATGAAGAAAGGTTAAAATGCTTGGTGCTCTTCAGCTTGGAGAAACGACGGCTGAGGGGTGACATGATCAAGGTTTATAAGATTATGCATGGGATAGAGCAGGTCGAGAAAGAAGTACTTTTCTCCCTTTCTCACAATACAACTCCTGGGCACTCACTGAAATTGCTGAACAGTCGGGTTAGAATAGATAAAAGGAAGTACTTCTTCACCCAAAGAGTGATTAACACATGGAATTCACTGCCACAGGAGATAGTGGCGGCTACAAGCATGAATGGCTTCAAGAGCCTAGAGGCTTAATTTGTTTGGGGGGGGGAGGTGCCACAGGTGGTGGTGGTGGTGGTGGCTACAAGCATGGATAGCTTCAAGAGGGAATTAGATAAACATATGGAGCAGAGGTCCATCAGTGGCTATAGCCACAAGGGATAGATAGGAACTCTCAGTCTGGGTCAAGTGATGCACTGTATTCTTGGTGCTTGGGGGAGGCAATGGGAGGGCTTCTAGTGTCCTGGCCCCACTGATTGACCTCCTGATGGCACCTGGTGTTTTTGGCCACTGTGTGACAGAGTGTTGGACTGGATGGGCTATTGGCCTGATCCAACATTGGCTTCTCTTATGTTCTGATGTTCTTATGTGTTCTGGTGAGAACATGTGCCACTGCATTCTGGACCAAAGTGTAGCCCTGCAAAGACCAAATTACAGTAGTCTAGCCTGGAGGTGGCTGATGCATGGCTCACTGTAGCTAAGTCAAGGGGAGAAAGGAAGGGAACCAGTTGCTTGACATGGCATAGATGGAACAAAGCCAGTCTAGCAACATTTGTGATCAGGGCCTCCACTGAAATTCGGTATGATCCAGAATCATACCCATACTCTTGACAGCTGGTATTGAAGTCAAGAGCCGGGAGTTGCATCCCTGTCCCAACATCCTCCTGGCTCAGATACAGGACCTTTGTCTTCAATTGATTTAATTTCTGCAGGCTCTGCTTTAACCAGAGCTTCCAAAGCCTTGGCCAACATATCTGGGGTGGCATTTGGCTAGCCATCCATCAACAGATACGGCTGGGTGTCATCATACTGATGGCAACCCAGCCCAAAACTCTGGACCAGCTGGGCAAGGGGGCACATATAGGTGTTAAATAACACTGGGGAAAGAATTGCTCCTTGAGGGACACCACACACCAAAGGATACTGCAGTAAGACTCTTTCCCCAAGTGCCACTCTCTGTCCCTGACTGTTGGTCTTATAAGTTTGAACCTTACACACCATTCCAATGTATTTGAAAAAGTGTTTGTGCACACAAAAGCTTATACCTTGAATAAACCTTTGTTGGTTTTAAAGGTGCCACGGGACTCCAATTTTGTTCTACTGCTTCAGACCAACACTGCTGACCACCTGATCTATCTTTGTGGAGAAACGTGATGAATCACTCCAAGGCTGCCCCATTGGCAAGGCAGTAAGTCATCAGATCGTAATCAACTCTTTCAAACACTTCTGTCAAATCCAATCATGGTCTTTGAACCATGGCACTCTATTTAATGTGTCTGAGTTGTGATGAGAGCCAGTGAGGTGCAGAATATTTTCCACATGGCTTCTTCTTCCTTTTCAATATGGTTTTATTTGTTTGCTTTCAAACAGAACAATTTTTTTTAAATTTTAATGCAGATGTTTGCGATCCCCTGATTAGCCAGTGTGGTGTAGTGGTTAAGAGCAGCGAACTCTAATCTGGAGAATGAGGTTTGTTTCCCCACTTCTCCACATGAAGCCTGGTGTGTGACCTTGGGCCAGTCAGAGTTCTCTTGGAACTAGCCCCACCCACCTTACAGGATGCTTGTTGTGGGGAGAGGAAGGGAAGGCGACTGTAAGCCACTTTGAGACTCCTCAGGGTAGAGTAAAGCAGGCTATCCTCCTTCTTCTGATTTTGCTATTCTCTTCAAATGTTTTCTGAGATTTAAGTACATCCTATAAAAAAATTTTTTTGGGGGGGGTTAAATGCGATGTGAATTTTGTCATGTTACACAGGAATGTAACAAAAACAGTGTCATTGGATATAAAGAACCTGGAAACACACATAGCAGAATTAAGTTGATCAGGGGATTCGGAGCAAATCCACTAAAATCTTTCTGTTGGTCCTGAAATCCTTAGCAACGCAAGTTTTTAGAAGGTTCCCCCCTTAATGTTCTTGTTAGGTGGCATTTTATGCTAAGTTAGCAGCCACATCTCTGCCCCTTCCTCATCGTTTAGAATCATCAATTAGATATTTATTTTCTGAAATTAGAATATGTGTGCCTATCTATATATTTATTGTCTTTTAGGTGGAGGAATTTAAATCTGAGAAGTTGCTTTTTGACAACTGACACCAAACCACAGTAGAGACCACCCACAGCCAGGGAAAACATGGGATCTGATTGCCAAACAGAATGGAACGAATTAATGATAGCTTACTGGATATTTTTTACGCCTACCATCTTTTATCACAGTGAGTGGGGTTTGAGTTAGTGTTTATACCAAGTAAATAAATACAGGATGGGGAAAAGGCAGCCCAGAAGAATGTCGGTCATTCTGAGCATTAAAGTCATATTTGAAAATCTGTTTCAGATGACAGAGCACTGTGCCTTTATTGAAAGTGTGTACCTTCCTTTTATGCATAGCTCAGGAAAACCAAAATGAGCCTCAGTTTAAACTACAGTGTGTTAAGTACTGAATGAGCATTGCATTGAATTATGTACTGGGACTCTCATCTATCTGACCCAT
The DNA here is from genome assembly GCF_001447785.1 of Gekko japonicus. Taxonomy (NCBI): domain Eukaryota; kingdom Metazoa; phylum Chordata; class Lepidosauria; order Squamata; family Gekkonidae; genus Gekko; species Gekko japonicus. The sequence goes on from NW_015167062.1 coordinate 1,579,326, forward strand.
AGCAATAATCATCTTCCTTGGTTGCAGTAAAATAAAATATCCCATCCTATTTAATTTTGCTATCAGTCTGAGCGTTCCAGTCTAATAAAGTGCATTGCGGTCGACAAATATAAACTAGACCGACAAGCAGGGGTCATTTCATAGAAAAAGAGGTGTAGGAGCTCTTTAGCATAGCTCATCAGCATAACTTATTTGCCTATGCCACACCCCCTGACATCACCAGAAGTGTGGCAGAAGGCAACATCCACCGCTCAGGCTCCACTGGACTGTTTGGATTGCCAGCTATTGGGGTGAGGGGGGAGGAACATGCAGATTTGTCCTCGCAGAGGAGGGAGAGCTTGTACCTGAATAAAACCTGGTCTTAAAGGTGCCACTGGACTGTTTTGGGGGGGGGGGGGTCTGCATCGTATTTGGGCTCTTGGCTGCTTCTTTCTCTGACTGAGGGCTGCTGGGAGCAGGGGGTGGGGCTTGTTGCATGTGCTCGCCCCCTGGACTCTTTACTGCCGGAGCTCCGCTCCTGTACGCTCCTGCAGGAAATGACCCCTGCTGACAAGTATAAACTACACTGAAATATATAAATCAAAGGAGCGAAATTCCCCCAAACTTATTTTCCCTTAACCCTTGTATTCTAAACTTATTCCAAATTAAACATTTAATATATTATTCCTTTATAACATTCAAATAATATCGACCTCGGTCAAACGAGTGGGATAATCCGCAGAGAACGGGAGGCTTTTAGAGCCGGAGCAAAAAGACACGTGGTAGCATAATCTCACCTTCCCCCGAGGCTCCGTGCCCAAGCCTCCGGCAGCAGATCACACCATGCGAGGCAACATGGCAGCAAGGCATTTGTGTGCATGCGTGGGACGCCGATGGGTGCTGGCTGCAACAAGCTACAAGCGCTTCCTGATCAGATGTCCGCATGCACCGCACATTATCAGGAAAATAGTGCATGGTTCCTGGTAGATTTTAAATCCGCATCTTCGGGCTGTAACAGTGGGTTAGAGATGGGAGTGCGACACTTCCCAGATGTTAAGGTACGATTGCACTGCTTTAATCCTCAGGCAAGCCGTCCCTCTCGCAGGGCAAATTCTTCATGTGACCAGGGCCATCTATTGTTGGTATCCACCTTGGGTCTGACTGTGTCAGGAGAAAGGCAGGATATAAAAATGTTCTAAATAGATTTCCACACTGTTCTGCCCTCCTCCATTTTATTCTTGCCACAACTCTGTGAAGTAGATCAGGCTAAGAAAAAAAATAACATGTCCGAGGTCACACAGCAAACCTCCATGAGTAGAGTGAGGATTCAGACTTGGGTCTCCCAGACCTTAGTCCAACACTCTAACCAGTGTCCCACTCTGACTCTTGTACTAGAGGCTTGATGTCTTTGGGAAAAGGGCAGTGAAAAATATACAGCACTACAGTTAAGAAAGTGGACATTGATGAGTTGCCAGAGAGGTTCATTATTAGAGTGCAGCTATTAAGATTGGTTCATTCTATGACCTAGCCACCACCATGTAATGCATAGATGGTATTGTCAGGTATTTTTGCTCTATTTCTGAGGCACAAAAAGATTCAAAGCATGAGGCTGAAGTATCCCTGTAGCTAAAGAGAACTACAAATTATTCCTTAACACAAATACTATTTCTGTTCCACACAAAGCCTCAAAAGATAGACAGCCAGTAAATGTGGATCTTGTGGTGGAGGGGGTATCCAAGGAATTCTCTGATACCCAAAAGACTAACACATTTTTGGTGGCAAGATTCAGAATACAGAGTCCAGTGGTTCCGATACAATTCTTCCAGATAAGGCAACAAATAGCTTAGCACACATGCTTTCAATTATGCATGTTTCTAAATTCAGATTATGGCATTTCCAGGTGTATAGAATGGATCTCTGGTAGAAGGGCTATGAATGACGCATAACAGAGAACTTGAAATCTGTGGCTAGTCAAAGTAGACAGTGCAGTGTTAGCCGAACTGCTCCAAAATGGAAACAATTGGTACAGTTTTTAACTTCGGGAACAACCGTCTTTGTTTACGGAGGATGCTGCTGATTCTGAGGTTCCCAATAAGAGACTGAGGCAGACTTCCTTAATAATAATAATTGTTTACTAGCACACTTCACACAATAAGCACACAACATTCACTGACATACGATATAGAACTATAAGGAAGCAGAGGGGATTGATGGCTTATAGAGGTAGCTTATAGAGGGGTGATACAACCTGTTCAGATGTGCAGAGGTCCATGGATTGTGGCCTAAACTCAGAGAGTTTAGGGGTGGCCTGTCATGTTGGGTTATGGCAGAGAACACACACACTGAGGCCATGGTTACACTGGGATATACCCTATGGAAAACAATGCAGGCCAATGCCTAGTCCTGGGGCTGGTCTCAGGTGAGTACAATAGATTTCCTGGACCAATGATGAGTCCCAGCAGTGTGTGGCATCAGGAGGGGCAAGGCCTAGATGTCCAGAGGGGCAGGGTCTGGATTTAACAATAGAAGCCAGGTGCTGGGCGGCTAGTTAAGTGGATAATCTGACCACTAATGGCCCTGGCCAGGGTAAACAAAAGGTGGGAGACGTCCCTGATTAGCGTCAGGGAGGATCGTTAATAATTTGAATGTTTAAGTGGTTTATCCCGGTATCTTGATGGGCAGAGTAGAGAAGATAAGTGTTCAGACAAAGAATTACTGGAGACAGAGTTATTTGCCAAGTGGCTTTTCCTGAATTTTGTGGGTCTCTGGATCAGGTTAGAAGTGGGGTGCCCTTGCTATGGGCTACCCAATAGTAAAAGGCAGTGCCTCAGGCTTACAGCAGGGCTAGATGGACCAGTGGTCTATAAGGTGGCTTCATTAGAAAGGCTGAAATCCTGTACACACTTACATGTAAGTAAGCCTCATTAAACTCAAAGGGACTATGAATGTGATCAGAATCAAGCTACCTGGGCATTGGATTTGGGCATGTGTTTTAGTAAAAATTAGCTGTTGTTGTTCAATCGAGTCTGACTCTTCGTGATCCCATGGACCACATCATGCCAGGCCCTCCCGTCTTCTGTCGTCCTCCGGAGTTCGCTTAATTTCATGTTCGTTGCATCGATAACACTGTCTAACCATCTCATCCTTTGCCTTCTCCTTCTTCTTTGACCTTCAGTCATTCCCAGCATCAGGGTCTTCTCCAGTGAGTGCTCCTTTCTCTTGCCATTGCAACTCTGGATGTATTGAAACTGTTTCCCATATTTGTTTGCATTGCAACTTTATGTGGTCTTACGTGCTAGATATTTAAACCCTATCTTAGCCAACATGATGAACCCTCCTGATGCTTCAAAAGTGCATAGTCTTCTAAATTACTCTGTTCCGGAAATATCAATGAACATAGCCATGTTTTTACAATCAGTGATAAAGCTATGTCAGGAAAACTTCCAATGAGTAATTGTGTTATGATACATCATGTTTTATATGTCTGGTTATACTTGGTTTTAAATCTATATTTCTTTTTAAGTAATTCTTTTAAAGGTATTTTATGCCAATAAAGGTCAACTGAACTGCTCCCTTCTCATTTGGTGGCCAAAGTATTTGAGCTTCAAAAAAAAAAGAAAAAAAAAAGATCAGTACCAAATCTCATTTCAGCTTTTAAAAAGTACACTTTATTCATACCTGCCAGATAGCACAAAAGTGAAGTTTTTTAAAAAGGAGTGTTCCTTAATTATTTTACTTAGAAAAAAAAAAAGATGCCACGTCTTCAGGTGCCTGTGGCAGCTTCTTGCAGTGCTGCTTTGTGTTCTTGATCTCTTCGCGCCACCAGCCCTCTCTTTTTGGCTACGAAGATCTCAGTGGGGAAAAGGAAGCAGAGAAAGCAGCTAAAGACAGACGCAGTAAAGAAGTTCTTTCTGGAGGCACAGAAATGCCTCAGCTGACAATGAAAGTGACAAGGAACTCTCTTAAACAAAATAAGTGGGACAGAAACCTGAATAATACTGGGGGGGCATATCCATTATGACTATAGAATGGCAATCTAGAACCTATGCCAGAGAACGAGGCCAATGGACATCACTGGAATGGAGTGACTTTGCACCAGCCTGCCCTGCAGAAATAAATATCTGAGAGGAGAACTGTGAGGTCAGCTGTTTTATAAAGAAGCCCATATTTGAAAACAAAAACAGATACATTTTTAAAAAAATATTTAATGATTGCGAGGGAACCATAAGGAAACTTTTTTACGGAAGGAGGGGATGACAAGTTATTCTTCAGCTTCCCCATGAAGAGTGCATGCCAATTGTTGGGGGTCATATGAACCAAATTGTCACCGTAGTTCTATCACCACTTGACTGATTGTACCACTAGTACATTAAGGCTACCACTTCATAATGCTGCCTAGAGATAAATCCAGCAGTTATCACTCACAACAGCAAGTAAGAAAATGTCATATTTTCACAAATGCTTTTAGGCTGAAGCTTGAACTCAATTCTAAACAGATTAAATGTTTTATAATGGAATTCCATATGTTAAAATAGTGGATGACATTAATGACCTTCATTTAAATGGAATTAGGGGAGAAATGAGGATTTCATGGTGTATTATTTTACGTATCAGTGTCTCCCTCTAAATATGACTTATCTAGAAAGCACTGCCATAGTCTCATTGAGAATTCACCTTATTGGGGTCTATAACTGGAAAAGCTAATACAGCCAATTGTATTTATCTGAAGTACAAATGCCAGTTGATGCAACATGTTATCTGCCTATGGTGGCAGCATTTTAACACACATGCATATGACGGAGTACTCCAGTTGAGGCTTGTGTGCCAATGCCCATTCAATGTATGAGCTTTGAACAGTTGTGTTTTCTGAAATGATAAGAACTTTCACAGTGAAGGAACAAAAACAGGTCTAGAAACAAGGCTGAAACCAATCAGAAACATGAACAAATGGGAAACTTTATATATATATATAGAACATGTTATCTAAACAGCAAATCCAGCGTATGTTCTGCAAGATACATTCCTTGCTGCAACAGAATGAGAATTTTTTTAAAAAAAATTCAGTGGGAAAATGTTTAAAATATATTGTTTCTCTGTCTTTCATTTCTCCCTGGTCGAATTTGGTTTGGAATTCACACAAGGGGTGTAGTCAGATGAGCTACTTGATCCAATGTTGTCACTTCTCTCTACCAGATTTAACAGGTGCATCCAGACAGCAACATCTGTCTCCCATTCCCCAGTCATCAGCCCCCCGTTCTCACCCCTGACTTTCCCAACACCGGAGAAAGTCCGAGTTTCATGGATCGAACTGGTGTCACTGCACATTACCAGACATCTGATTACACCATTGCACATTCAAGCCATTTGGGAAGTCTGATCATATAGCTCTGTCTTTTGTTGTTGCTGTTGTTCAGTCGCACAGTTGAGTCTGACTCTTTGCAACCTCATGGACCAGATCACGCCAGGCCCTCTGGTCTTCCACCGTCCTCTGAAGTTTGCTCAACTTCATGTTCGTTGCATCTATGACACTGTCTAACCATCTCATCCTTTGCCATCCCCGTCTTCTTTGACCTTCAATCTTTCCCAGCATCAGGGTCTTCTCCAGTGAGTGCTCCTTTCTCATTTGGTGGCCAAAGTATTTGAGCTTCAGTTTCATTATCTGGCCTTCCAGGGTACAGTCAGGGTTGATTTCTTTTAGGATTGACTGATTTGATCTTCTTGATCTTCTCAAGAGTCTTCTCCAGCACCATAGTTCAAAAGAATCTATTCTTCGGCGCTCGGCCTTCCTTATAGTCCAACTCTCACAGCCATACATGACTACTGAGAATACCATTGCTTTGATTTACTGATTTAAATTTATTACTTAAAATCTTTATACTCACATTTGTACTGAGCACCTCAAGACCCACAAGGGTAACTATAACCTAAAAATAAAAACCTGAATAAAAATATTAAAACACCAGGTATACAATATGTTAAAGCAATATTAGAAACCACTCTAAAGCACTTCAAGCCCCACTAGGATGCTATTCTACAGGGTGTACTGATC
>NW_015167062.1:1585403-1599251 GCF_001447785.1 Gekko japonicus
TTGGAAACTGAGAAACCCATGCCATTTATCTTAGGGATTATCTCAGGGACCTTGAACCCAGGAAATAACTAGCAGTCCATGACGGTTGCCCAGAACGAGAGTAATATGGTCCCAATTCTGCTACATTTTACATGCACTGCACTGTCCCAATTCTTCATTGGCAGGATGCTCCCTAAATCTGTGACCAGTTATTGGCTGTAATAAGTAGACAGAACTTCCATGTTCAGATGCAATATATCCCTGATTACAACATGAAGGGAACAGACAAGGGGGCCAATTCAGTGCAAAAGTTCCACTTCTGCTAGAGTTCTCGCACAAGTGGAAATACAAAGGGGAAAAAATGGTAGCTACTTGTGCTGAGTCAAAACTTGCAACGGACCAGAATACAGAATCCTTGTCAGATGAAGGGGCTGAAGACTCAGAGGAAAAGGCAGCTGGGTGCCTAACAGCACCACAGAAGAAGGCAGTTGGGACACCTCCGGGAGCCCCCTTTCATATGTAGGAAGAGCCCTCAGAGTCTGAATCAGCTTGTTCACCTTGGCAAATAGCCCCACCTTTGAATTCAGATTCCTGGACCTCAGCCTTGAGCAGAATAAAATTTATACCCCAACCTGTGTTTCTGCTTCTGCAAGATCTTGTGCAACCAATTTCTGGGCACTGTAATATATTGAACTATTGAACAAGATCCTGTGCAAACAGAACTTCTCTAAGTCTATTTACATTTATGACTGGATCACAGCCAAGGTAAAGGAGATGTTGCTGGCTTCATGTTTTACAGGTGAACTTTCCAGAGTCCTGGCACTTACAGACAAAACAATGGACTACATAGATATTTGGTCTGATCAGCACAGTTATTATAGTTATGTCTGAAATTCAAGTTTGTTGAATTAAAAAAAAGTCCCAATCAGGAATCACTGTATATTAAATTTCTACTTTCTTTCTGTTGTGGGAGAATGTGTACCTATTTTGAGCTCTACTAACTTCCTGAAGAACCTGAAGGGCAGAATCACATCTATCCTACCAAAGGTTGTTAATACTGATGTCTAAGAATACTTATGCAGGTGCCGGAACTCTCAAGAGGGAAATTAACTTTTCAATCTGTATACTGAAAACCAGGGGTCGTTTCGTAGAAAAAGAGCTAGAAAAAGAGCTAGGGGAACTCATTAGCATAACTCATTAGCATATGCCACACACCCTGACATCACCGGAAGTGTGTCATAAGGCCACACACCCCCCCCCCAACGGTCCCGGCCGCCGCTGCCGGCCTTGCAGCTCCACTGCCGAGCCCCATGAGGGGCCCGGCGGTGGACCTGCAAGGCCGGCGGGAGTGCAAAGAAGCCCCGCAAAGGCCCTCCCTGGCCCCAGGCAGGCAGGGGTGGGGAGAGGCAGGGGGGAAGCAATTTACCCTCCCTCTTCTCCTACCTCCTCCTGGCTGAATGAGGGCCGGAAGCAGGGCGGCCGGAAGCAGGGGGCGGGACTTTGTCATGTGCCCCGCCCCCCATACCTCACTCGGGGGAACTGTGATCCCCCGCGATCCCCCCCGAAATGATCTCTGCTGAAAACTCATACACTTAATCATTTTGAAAGAATTTTGTCGAAGAGGTTCTGGAACGCCATTCTGGCACATGCTAATGGGTTGGAACCTGGCTAAAGAGCAATTTCCATTGATTATTCCTGTCCACCACAGATCACCTTTCCCCCCAATCATTCCTCAGGGTCCCCTGTTTCCCAAGATCAGAATGCTATGGAGATCAGTAATCTGCAGAGAGAAGGAGGAGGTAAGAAAGTTCCAGTCTGCTGTTTAAATATTTAGCCTGGATCCAACTCAATACTTTGATTCTGAGAATGTTCAAAGTTGAAAATTGTCTAGTAAATTGCATAAATAATACACTCCTTAATTTGATAGTCTGATCAATGAGTATGTCAGTTTGTGAAGTCCAAGCTGCTTTAGATATTTATGGATGAACCCAGTGTTTCTGGGAACTGAGTGAGATCATGGCAACAATCATCCCCCTTTGCCACTCTTGATGGTTGTGGAGCTGTACGCCATGTTGGGAGTGCAACATGATGAGGCACTCAGCAGGGGTCACCCTGTATCCTTTTTATACAGGAAGAGTTTAAGTTCACACACTGTGCATATCTATCCCTTTACATAGGTTAATTACTTTGACCATATCTGTGTAACTTTCTGTTGTATCTGCTGATCTTTATCCTGCACTAAGTTTTACAGATTGACTATATTACAGTTTTTAGTATCTCATAAGGAGACTGATTATTTATTGGACCTGATCTTGTTTTGAATGCCTTCTTTTTGTAACACTTCCCTCTTCTGATGTGTATATAAATCAGCCTGATGAATTTATGCTCCTATGAACCTGATGAAGTGAGCTTTGACTCACAAAATTTTATTCTGGAATACTTGTTGTTAGCCTTTAAGGTGCCATTGGACTTCTATTTTGTTGCAACTAACTAACAAGGCAACCCAGCTGGTATGTTCTTGAATACGTGACTATGAAACTCAGCTTCTGCTTTTGAGGGAGACTGGGGACTTCTGGGGAAGACAATAAAGATCACTACGATGGATTCATGGTAGCATTAGATCCAGTCTACAGATAGATATGATGGTCTGACCTATATTTATTTAATACTTAAGTGGATACCCAGTTTCTCCTCCTACAGGTACACCAATGGATCTCCTTTATATAACTAGGGTCAGATTGCCTTACTTCAGCTCGGTTGTTACCTTTCTCCCAAGGTGCTCATCCTTTTTGGTGCCACTCTATGGCACAGTTCCCATCCCTTACAGAAATTATAAACCATCTGGGGACAGCTATATTACTTCTGTGTTCTGTATGGAATCCAACACACTGTTGAAGTTAAAACAAATATTAAATAGTAACAGAACAGCAGTAATAAGGGGGAGCATTTGATTTTGTAGTCATATTAATGAAAGGCATTTGCACAGATTTATGTTTCTGCTTTATAAAGAATGGGGTGCACTAACGGTGGAGACTTGCTGACAGGTAGCAAGTCCAAAAAATCTTGGAATCCTTTCAGAATGCCCAGTCTGAATTGAACTTTCCTATGAAATAATATGAAACTGAAATGAACACATGAAATGAACCTGAATTGCTCATCACATTTGTTATTGCTGTTTTTCAGATCTGAAGGAAAATTCATTACCTGGATTTGAAAAGTTACAGCCATTGCTGACATTATGTTCCCTCCCACCCAGGGGAGTGCTTTGGATTGATTCCTGAGTTATGTGGAAAATATTAGGCCTAAATGGAAAATCTACGAGGGAAGTTCCAAGAGGGAGCTGTGATGAGCAGGATACTAGATTCCTGCTGACCATTGATCTTTTTCTGCAGGAAGTCGATTTAATTATATTCTTATAGCTATCCATTACTGTTCCTTTTTTTCTTTTCTTTTTTGCCATCAAGTCTCAGACAACTTATGGTGACCCCTCATGAGGTTTTCAAGGCAAGAGACATTCAGCTGTGGTTTGCCATCGCCTGTCTCTGCATAGCAACCCTGATATTCCTTGAATACCAAGGTCTCCCATCCCGTCCAAATACTGACCAGAGCTGACACTGCTCAGCTTCTGAGATCGGATGAGATTGGGTTGGCCTGGGATATTCACTGTTTACTTATTCATGATCTATTCAATCTGTTCATGTGTGAACTTAAACATATATATGCTGTATCTGCACCCTGGGTCTCAGAGGTGCATACTGACTACTGAGCATACACACTGAGACTGAACTAACAAATGTGACATTACATTACTATTGCAGCGATGTTATTGGGAGACCATCACATCTAGCTGTCATATTTTATATCACCCATCCTCCAAGGAGATCATGGCAGAGTACATGATTTGACCCTCCTCAATTTTATCTTATCATCCACAACCTGGGCCAAGAGAGTAAAAGAGAGAGTGACTGGCCCTAAATTACACAATGAGATTCACAGCTTAACCTAGGCCTTCACAGTCCTAGTCCAACACAGTAACCATAATGGCTGTTCGAATCCCCACCGCGGCCGGAGTGAGCTACCGGCCCCAGTCCCAGCTCCCGCCAACCCAGCGGCTTGAAAGTAATTGCAAGTAGAGAAATGGGTACCTGCCTTAGAGGCGGGGAGCACCCTCCTCCTGGTTCCGTGCCAGGAGGGTTGACGGCGACGATGGCAGTAAGAGAAGCAGCGGCGGCGAGGAAGAACAATGGTGGTGTCTGGTGGACCGTGGGAGCGACGATGACATCGGATCGAGGCGGAACCGGATGACGCAACTGCGGAGCGACGCGGTGTGGCTGGAGCCCGAAGGGACGAGTAGCCGGGAACGCCGCAGTCCAGGAGCAGTGCGCATCAATGGAGGGTCCATCTGCAGCCCGCTGATGGTCGTCGCTCGCCGAAATGCGAAGACTACGCCGGAGCCACCGAGAACGGAGAGAAGCCTGTCGTCCGGGTTAGGCAACCCCTCCCTGCACAATTGTCGCCCTAGGTAGGATCTGACTACAAAAATGTAGGCCACCTGTAAACCGCTCTGAGACCCAGTAGGGGTCATGAGCGGTATAGAAGTCACATGTAAATAAAAAATTAAAAAAATAACCCCCTATCTAAATAAAACATCTAAATACAGGGAGCAATTTAGATGTAGTCTGAAGATTATCTTTCCCTGCTGTTTTGTCAGGAGCCAATAGTTAGAATGTTGGACTACAATCTGGGAGATGCGGTTTCAGATCTGGACTCAGGCACTGAAGCTCCTTGGGAAACCTTGGGCCGTTAATGTTCTCTTTGCCAGTGTGGTGTAGTTGTTGAGAGCAGTGGATTTTAATCTGGAGAATTGGGTCTGATTCCCCTTTCCTCCACATGAAGCCTGCTAGGTGACCTTGGGCCAGCCACAGTTTTCTCAGAAGTCTCCAAGCCCTACCTGCCTCACAAGGTGCCTATTGTGTGGAAAGGAAGAAAAGGCGATTGTAAGCCACTTTGAAACTCCTTTGGGTAGAGAAAAGCAGAGTATAAAAAACCTACTCTTCTACTACTTCACAGGATTCTTCTGAGGCTGAAAGGGAGACATATGTATGCCTTTCATTCTCAGAAGAATCCTTGGAAGCATGGTGGGCTAAAACACAATTTACAGCTGGAAGAATCAAGTATGATCCAAGAGGTCCATAATTCAAAACTTTTCTCTGCCACAGCTTTAATAGATGGCTTTATGCAAGTGTCTTCTTCCCCCAATGCACTTTAAGGTTTGGATAATATTACTAGCCTAAGTTACATGGGTATTGTACAGGTAGTGCATGAAGTGCTTTAAACATTTAATGCATAAATGCTGACCAGGCTTGAAAGTAAATGGGTACAAGCCAGAAGAGTGTACTGGGAAGAAAATGGATGAGGTGGTACCTCCCATTTTCTGCTTTGAACTCTCCCCAAGAAAGATAGTATTGGTAAAAAATTTAAGATACTAATTATCTTAAGATACTAACCCTGATACTAATTATCCTTATTTTCACTGTTGCAACAGATCCAGCTGCTCTGGTTGCCGGGGGGGGGGGGGGGGGGGGGATTGCTGAATAGCAACATGATTTTCATCCCGTCACCTTGAGTCCAATTACGGACAAGAATGGGGGTGGGGGAAACAAAGACAGAAAGAGCAAGCTGCCAGCTGCTGCCCAGGAAGACTAAATAACAATCAAGTCCTAAATTCAGACAGGTGACCTTTGCATATATGTCAGTGTCTTTAGAATCAATTTATTACAAGGTACAGCACCTTAGGCATTTTATAAATAAGAATATTAATTATTAACTAACACCTTTTTGATTCAGAATGAAGCTCTTATTGATATACATCTTGCTTCAGTTTCTTTCTGCCCCCCTGCCCAGTTCTGTTGTAGAAATTCCAGATGATGCTGAGATTTGACATCACTGTAGAGCAAAGCATCACCTGCTAACTGAGAAACAGGTGCGGTAAGTCTGAAAGGCTATTACTTACACACTCTGACATGGACCACCAGGCCAAAGTGAGCCTCTTTTTTTCCAAAATATTCATCTTCTGAATGTCAGGTTCATCTTTGCAGAATTATTGATCACTTGTAGCCTGCATTCGCTAACACTGTACCAGTGAAGGATGCGTTCTCTTGCTTGAATGTATTATCGCAGGCTGAGTTCAGACTGGCAGTTTGCCCCGAGATAGACACGTGCCAGAAATGTTTTACAAACGGATTAAAGGGCCGGTTCACACAGGCACATCTGACAGGTGTTCCCCAGCCGTACTCAGCCCGTCTTGTAGCGCTTGCCTCCCGAGTTTAAGAAGTACCTGGTGAAAGTGGTAGCAAACCCTGGAGAGAGCGGTCATCCCGCGTCCATCCTGCACCAACAAAGTGTGAATGCCGAAAGCTGCAATTGCTTGTGCGCTTATGGTGGATTACCAAAAAGAATGTCACGCCTTACAACCACACCTCCGCCAGGGGTGGGCCAACAGTGCGAACACTCCCTCGTGCCTCCTCCCCGGTATGCTCCCACATCAGTCAGCGCAGTGTGACCGGGAAAACCCGGAACAGTTTGTGCCGGATCTTTTTGCCACGACTCCCTCAAGCTTCAATCTGCCAGTCTGACCTCAGCCTCAGGTGTGCCACTGCCAATGTGGTGCAGTGGAGCAGCCAGTTTCATGCACCTCTATCTCCTGTTGACCTGTTGAATTCTATTGGTGGAGATATTCTTTGTATTACTGTAGACTATGAGACATTAGGAATTTATGAGTAGCATTGTGCGTATTAATTTAGTGTGGCCAAAGAAAGCTTTTGTTTTACTGTATATGCATCCAATCTTTCCTATAAGATGCTATGAGCAGCTTAGCCTCACATAAACCCTATGATCAAAGTTAAGATGGAAAAAAAATAGCAATAATGTAATCCTGTGCAAAGTTACTGCATTCTAAGCCCACTGAAATCAATAGGCTATGGATGTAGTGACTCTTCTTAGGATTGCACTGTAAATTGTTTAAGGCCAGCCAGTGAGTTTTTGGTTAATTTGTTATATTTATAGCCCACTTTTCTTCTAGGAGTTAGTTCCTATAGCACCTCACAGTAATTATAATCTAGTTCAGAACACATCAAATACAATGAAAACAAACAATCTTAGGATTCTCATACCAATGCAAAAACTATCCATACTTTCTGTTCCAGCAAATATTTCCTAACATTCTTGGTGATGCTGTTCTATGCAATAGGTCCCTTGCTCTTTAAGAGAAAACAAAAGGAAGGCCTGCCCTTAACCCTTTCCCTAAAAACTTGACACAAGCTGTCTATCTTCTGGGGGAGGGAGGGGGGGTCCAGGAGGGTACTATTGTAGAAAACTACTGCAGAAAAATCCACTCCCAGCATCCAGATGATGATGGGGTGGTATTTCAGATGACTGGGTGGAACCTGCAAAAGGAACTGTCTAGATTACTTCAGTTCATGGGGAAGGAGGCCAATGCCAGTGCCTCTCTTTAAAGGCCAGCATTACATGGCCTCTTTGGGTTGAATCCAATCAAAAATTTCCACTGATAGAAAAGATTTCCGTCAGATGAGTATGATTCCTCCCCTTCTTCCTCCCCCTGCTGCCTGAAAAGATCAGCTAAAATGATGTCTATGGGGGAAAGAAAAGAACCCCCCACCCCGCTGCCAGTATCAGCACAAGATGGAAATTGGAGGTCTGCAGTGGGAAGAGGAATCATTAAAAAAACCTGTCTTCTTGCGGGAAGGGCAGCCTAGAAATCGAATGATAGATAAATAAATAAATAAGCTAATTGGACTAGAACCAACAGACTGAAGTTCAAACCAGATTAAACTGGGGTGTGGATTGTGGGTGATTCAGTTGAACTAAGAATAGATGTCAGTCCTGTTCTGGATGGAGGGATCATTCCCTAAAGAAATAGGTTCTCAGCTTGGAGAAACTTCTTGGCATTCTTGATATTTAGGGCAAAAGTATCTTTTCCCACCACTACCTGATGAATTAGTTGCATTTTTTTCCTGGGAGAGGAACACTTGATAACTGTGATACATGTATGGGTAGCTTCAGTGTTGGGCTACTACAATATGCTCTACATGCTTCCTCCTGCCTGTCTTCTCCTCAGGTATAGTAGATCTGCCACAGCCTGATCTTGGTGTTTTTCAGCCCTTTGGAATGGCCTCCTGCATCATGACTTTGACTGCAGACAGTGGCTCAGGAGTTAATATATCAAGAGGCATTAGGGTTGGAGTGCTGTAAAATAGATAACAATCAGACAGACAGAAATGTTTCCTCATTCATGTGGACTAACCAACCACAACAATAACTGCTACAAGTATTATAATTATTGTGGGCACTGAAATCTAAACTCATTGCAGGACACATAAAGGGGAAAAATTGTCTATCTAAATAGACAAAAAAATATTAAACAAAACATAAAATAATTAAAAGCCGGAAGAAGAAGGGTAGAAGGCTCAAATTAAAACAACAATTTATATAGGCTACCAGAGATTAATTTTACAATAAATTTTAAAGAAACAGAAATAATTAATTAATCAATATCATTTGGCAGTGATTCCCCAAATGAAGAACAATAAGCAGGATAATAATATGAGAAAAGAAGAATAAAGAAGATCTGAAACATAAGAAGGAAGAAAAGAGGTTTCCTAAGAATGTTCATGTGCAGAAATCAAAGGTGAAAGATAACAGCCAGAAAAGGGATACTTTAAAAGTACATAGCAACTCTTACTTTGAATATAAAAATGTAAAAAAAAAACCTGGTGCAAAGAAATCAAGCATGGATAGATGTTACTATATCATATTTGTGTGTAGAAACACTAAGATTGGTAAGAGAATTTGAGACAAACAGTACAATACTAAACTGAGTTGTTCTGCAAAGGATTGTGCTATAGGAAACATTACAGTAATCCAAATGAGCTATAAAAAACCAGCATGCATAGCATCAATAGAAACTGAAGAAATTTTAATGTTAACAACTGTACATAACAAGATTTTAGGTCAAATTACATGTTTTGGGAATTGGTTTTCCCCATCCCTGGGTGTGTAGGTTAGCTTTTTAAAAAGCAGCTGGGATGGGCAGTCTGGATCAAAGTCATGATGCTGGAGAAGAGGTCTTAACTATTCCCTCAATGCTGTTTCCTTAATCAAATTAGCCCCTACATTGCCCAAGTAAGAGAAAAATCCAGGGAAAGTATGGTGGCCTATGTTTAGGGTTGGGCACGATGAATTTTGGCCGGTTCGTATTTCACAAAGACATGTTTGTGGCAAATCAACTGGCACAAACTTTCCAAACACTTTCAAACTGTTCTCGGAAGTTCATGCCAGTTCCTGAGCACAGACATTCCCAGACAGAGGCTGATTTCGCACTAGAACTGCCTCGATGTTGCGCCACCATTTGCCTCGATACTATTGGTCAATTTCACGCTCGAAGCTGCGGGGCTGCATTTTGACTCGCGCCTTTGCCTGATTTCCCCTGCAGTTTCGTGATCCTGTTTTTTGAGGATCACGAAACTGTGGAGGAAATCGGGTGAAGCCGTGGGTCAAATGCAGCCCCGCAGTGTCGGGTGTGAAATTGACCAATAGTATCGGGGCAAACGGCAGCAGAACAGCGAAGCAGCTCTAGTGTGAAATCAGCCAGAATGTCTCTGATCGATCAAAATGTTTACAGAACTTCAAAGCAACAACTTGGAGGGCATGTAGAGAAGAATCCAGGAGAAGTCCCCTGAGTCTTTGATGTCTCTAGCTTGCCCAGGATCTATTCTATACACTCCTGAACCTTGGTCATTTTGACAGGCACAGGTTCAGGAGGTTCAGGATCCTGTGCAAGCTAGAGACACTGAACTCATAGTAGACCTCATCCAATTGCTCCTCTACTTGTCCTCCAGGTTTGGTATTTCTAGCTTGCACAGGATCCATTCTATACACTCCTGACCAAGCACAGGTTCAGGAAGTTCAGGAGGGTATAGAACAAATCCCGTGCAAGCTCGAGACACTAAACTCACAGTGAAACTCTGGCTAATTCTCCTTTACCTGCCCTCCGAGCTTGGGGGATGATTGGATTTACAGGGTCTGAGTTACTGCCCCCCAAAGAAGGTGCCCCCAGGAAATTGCTTTCTGGGGAAATGTCAGGCAGTCATTTCTTCAGATGTAAGGAATGAATAAGGTTAGCATATGTAATGAGATAAGAAAGCAATATCCCTGTTAAGTCCAGGAGTGTCCATTGTAACTCAGCTAATTCCTTTTCTAGTCTGTTTCTGAAGTTCCTCTGCAATAAAACAGCTACTTTGAGGTCACCCATTGAATGTCCTGGAAGGTTGAAGTGTTCTACAAGTTTCTTGGTCTTCTGATTCTTGATGTCAGACTTGTGACCATGAAGTTATAGCACAAATAGGCTCACTTTAAAAATAATATAACATCAGAGGTCGATTCGGGGGGGATCGTGGGGGATCGCAGTTCCTCCGGGTGAGGGGCGAGGGTGGGGCACACGACTAAGCCCTGCCCCTTGCTTCTGGCCACCCCGCTTCCGGCCCTCATTCAGCCAGGAGGAGGCAGGAGAAGAGGGAGGGTAAGTTGCTTCCTCCCCGCCTCTCCCCACCCTTGCCTGCCTGGGGCCAGGGAGGGCCTTGGCGGGGCTTCCTCACACTCCCGCCAGCCTTGCAGGTCCACCGCCGGGCCCCTGATGTCAGAGGGTGTAGCATATGCTAATGAGTTATGCTAATGAGTTCCCCTAGCTCTTTTTCTACGAAACTACCCCTGTATAACATAGAGTCCTACGTCCACCATGGATAATGAACAGTAGGAAGATTGGGGGTGGGGGAGCTCTAGGGATAGGAAAACCTGGGAGGTGAATAATTTCAGCAGCATGCTATTAATTTATGTCCACATCCTCCATTAACATTCCACATGTAGCTAATACTAGAACAGCACTTCCTGGTTTGCTGATAATGGCTCAGTGTGGAACCAGATGAAGTCTCAGCTTAATCAGACAGCCATTCTGATGATAAATGTGCTGAGCAGACAAGTGATTTGTACTATCAGAGGAGCTCTTGCATAGTTAAAAATAATCTATGTATTTGTTCTGTTGCATATAGGAAACCTTTGCTTATTGCTTCCTTCACTGACAAAGAAAAAAAGAAAGAAAAGAATCAAAACTGATCTGCGGTCTGTCTGTGCCAGACATGTAGTACCACCCCCCTTTCGCTGGCTATTCTTGGTGTTATTATGTTAGATATTTCAGATTAGAAAAGCACTGTCCCCAATGAATGCCTTCTGGAAATTCAGATGATGGGATTTTAGCTTAGAGAACAGTACTATCCATTAATGTTTCTCTTTTTTAGTTCACTATTTCAGGTAAGCATCATGCTGTTTTGGAAAGTGAAGGCAGGTGCTGTGCATATTTATTGCTCCATCTCTGTGAAAGCTACCACTTTTTTCTGGTACTATCTTTAGTACAAAAAGAATTGTACCACCCTGACATAAAACACAGTTCTCTGGATACTTGGGTTTTCTTTGAAACCACAACATTCTGTAGATCCTGACCTATTGCAGTTTTTTTCAGCCTCATATAGCTAAAATTTAAAAATGCACTAAAAGAAGAACACACAGCCTACTTGGCAGGGAAAATATTCAGAGTCACAACCAAAAAGATGGTACTTTTTCTGTATCTCAAAAAAGACACAATATCACAGCCAGTGTTTCCTCTAAGCTGAGTTAGTGTGAGGTAGCTCACAGTTTTTTAGCCTCCAGCTCACAGATTTTTGTTTTAGCTCAGGAAGGAGGGATCCAGAGCAAACTAATTTATGCAGTGGCCAAATCGCTCACTTACAACTTTCATGCCAGTAGCTCACAAGGCAGAACTTTTGCTCACAAGCCTCCACAGCTTAGAGGGAGCATTGATCACAGCCTGTTGAGAAGTGTGTGTGTGTGGGGGGGAGAGATTCCAATACCTTGATTTATTTCACAACATCATTATCCTAAACCAGTTACTCTTATTTGTATGGAAAGAAAACCATATTTTTTAAAGTATAACACCCTTTCTTACTTGCTCAACTCAGGTTGTGTGTACTCACAACTGAGATTTTGTATTTTGTGATATTTTCTGTTTCTTCTCATCAAAATTCCCTATAAAACAACAAATTGGGAACACAAAATGGAGGGGGAGGAGATGACAACAACTAGATTAGGGGGGGAGGGGCATGTTGGTAATATTTCTAATTTATTTGTACTTTCTCAAGGATGACTCTTCCCAACATTCCTCCAAGGTGCACAGGGCTGCATACTTGGTTCACTCCTCCTCCATGGCAAAGTTGCATTTTGAATCTAGGGATTGTGATTCCCTTTCCATGTAACTCTAACCTCTACCAAACAGGCTCTCCAGTCTTACAGTGGGTGGTATGTCTCCCCACTGTGATAGTAAGCTACAGTCACTCATACAGTCTACTTTGTACCTGGAATAGGTACTTTCTCTGAGGTGTGATCTGAGGTGCCTCATCAGTCAAGCAGATCATCAAACACCTCCATCAATTTTCTTTTGAAAGAAACAAGTCATATATTTTTTTTCTTTTACCTAACCCTCAAATCTCTCCTGAACCCCTTGCTTTTATCTCCCTTTCTTTTTATGTAGTTCCTTGCAGTGAAAACATGTTTACTCAGAAGTAAGTCCCATTGATTTTGATGGATTTTCCTTCTAGTAAGTGTGGTTTGGACTGCAGACTGAAGAGCAAAACAAGAGAAACAGCAAGGAAGTATGTTGCTGCGCATTTATTGTCACAGATATTGATCAAAGTACAGTTTAACTGACTTATACCTTACCTTTCTGCCCTCATTAGGGCACCCAGGCATCAAACTGATCAAAACATAATAAAAAAACATCTTAAAAATCTTTACAGCTAAACCAAAACACATCAGTAAAACAATTAAAACCTATGCTAAAATATATGCACGAAAACATAAAAATCCACAAAAGATAGGGCAGGAAAAAGGGATCACTGAGGGAATGCCAGATGTAACAAAAAATTCTTCAACCACTGGTGGATGATGGCAGCAAAAAGGGACAGATGTGTTTCCATGGGCAGAGATTTCCAGGGACTTGGTGTTGATAAATGAAATACATTGAAGAATTGTTTCAGAGGGTAGCTAAATTCATGTACAATTGCACTTTAGAGACCAACAAGATTTGGACGGTATGAGCGTTTGAGATTCAAAGCTTCCTTCATCAGGTACAAGTGTGAATGGAGGTCAGAAGGTAGGGGGGTGGGTTGCAAAAATGGAACTTGGGATGCAGTGGTACAATGTGCATTGTACAGAGAAAAAGAGAAGCTTCAAGAGAAGATTGCAATGTGAGATCGTGGAATTTGAGTTCATTCACAAGTTCAGAACAATGGACCCCCCCATTGAATAGGGCTGACATAAGATTCTTATCTCACTACTGGCAATAATTTTCTGCCCCCAGAAATTTCATAGAATCATAGATTTGGAAGGGGCCATACAGGCCATCTAGCCCAACCCCCTGCAGGATCAGCCAAGAGCATCCCTGAAAAGTGTTTGTCCAGCCACTGCTTAAAGACTGCCTGTGAAGGGGAGCTCACCACCTCTCTAGGCAGTTGGTTCTACTGTTGTACAATTCTTACTGTAAAAGTTTGGTGTGGTGGTTAAGTGTGCGGACTCTAATCTGGGATAACCGGGTGTGATTCCCCCACTCCTCCACTTGTACCTGCTGATGTGACTTTGGGTCAGTCACAAGCTCTGGCACAGCTGTTCCTGAAAGAGCAGTTTGTGTCAGAGTTCTCTCAGCCCCACCCACCTCACAGGGTGTCTGTTGTGGGGAGGGAAAGGGAA
>NW_015167062.1:1599327-1617743 GCF_001447785.1 Gekko japonicus
GCTGGGAGGCACTCAGGCCTTCCTGTCAGTGCCCAGGGTGGGGGTGGGGATATCAGCGGGCCCAGTGGCTGGGAGGTGCTCAGGCCTCACCACCGGTGCCCAGGGGGAGATCGGTGGGCCCAGCAGGTGGGAGGAGCTCAGGCCTCACCACCGGTGCCTGGGGGGAGATTGGTGGGCCCAGTGGCTGGGAGGTGCTCAGGCCTCGCTGCTGGTGCCCGGGGCGGGGGGGAGGCTTACCTGTGGAGCTGCTTCTGCAGGCTGGGAGCCTTTAGGAATACTCCCCCCTGAGTATTGCGGGTCCCACTTCTTGTCTCTTCTAATACTGAAAGACAGTAATCATGTCTCCCTTCAGCTTCCTCTTCTCCAGACTGAACATTCCCAAGTCCCTCAGCCTCTCCTCATAGGGCTCTGGTCTCCATACCCCCAATCATCCTTGTCACTCGGTTCTGCACTTGCTCCATTCTGTCCACATCCTTTTGGAAGTGAGGCCTCCAGAACTTTTCCCTGCTCTGATCAAGCTGATTACAATGTACCTTGTACCTCTGCATCCTGAGTTCTTTCTTTGCAACACCCCTCCCACCTTCTGACAGGGATATAAGGACTCTGAGATTCCCATTCCAACTTGCATCTGATTAAGGGAGCTTTGACTCTGAAATGCTCATCCCTCCCAAATCTTGTTGGTCTCTAAGGTGCTACTGTGCTCAAATCTAGCAGTGAAGAACAGCTAAAGTAGAAGACAAGATGGGTTCCTAAGGTGGTCCACATAAATATGTATATGATGCAAGTAACACCAATAAACACACTGAGGAGTTTCTCATGGGCCCCTTCTTTGGGGCCTTTTTTGTCTAATCCTGTTGCTGCTGCCACCGGTAAATTCTGAATGGCCATTGGACAGAACAAATGTAGCGACATAATAAATGCGGAGAATGCCTAGAAGGTATCAGAATGGAATTAGAATACTCAACTGCATACCAGTACAACACTATTACAAACGTTCATTTAAAATGTTGGTAAGAGGAGAGAAGGCCAAGGGAAGAAGATATGAATGCAGAAGGGCTGGGGCTAGGAATGCAGGCACATATTTGCTTGCCCATCCCCAATCCAGAACTTTCATCTTGTCCATTCCACTCCTCTCATCCACTCCACTCCCCAACAACAATTGAAATTGATGCTAAATGTTGTCTCATGCAAAATGCAAGGTGAATTTGCTACTGGGGATTCTTCCTGATTTCATGGTCCCATTGTTTTGACTTGATAATCCTCATTTTGTTTTCATTTATAACTTACGTGCATGGAACTAGAGTCTTTATGTACATGCCATTATGCTTCCCCACCCCATTTTTTTCTACTAAATGTATGCAATTTGTTATTGTTGCAGAAGTTGTGTCAAAATACCACCCAAATACATTAAAATGGTGCACCATGTATAAATGGAAATGATCGCAACAAAAACACAAAACCATAAGGAAATGAAAGATGGCATATTCATTCCTCTCTAGTTCTTGCTGATATAAAACATCCAGGGAAACTTTGAAGGAAATTAAGAAAATTGCAACACATTTCTCAAGAGCTTCCCCACATGTCTGGCCAGTATATATTCAATCAGTTTTCCAAAGCATGACACAATAAACATAAATTTCACACTGCTATGAACCTCCAGTTGTGGTTCACATATATTATGGTTGTTTTTATAAGTGCATGGTGACATGTATATTTTATTAGTTGGAAAAGTAACAAGAGAGGGAAAATAAGCAATATTGGCACGGTTTTCCTTTTATTGTTTTGGAGCATGGTTGGGATTTTATAGGGAAAATTACAGCTGTTTTCTGATAATTCTGTGAAAATTGATTTTGTGTCCTTTTCTTGGGAGAGAATTGAACTTCTGGAGTGCAACCAGTTTCTCATTTCAATGTTTTGTTTCCTCAGCAGCTTTTGAAGTCTCTTTGAGGACGTTTAATACACCCAGAGAGATTTCTCCCTGATGCTGAAATGGGCTATCCCTTTAAATCTGCAGATAAGTAGCAGGCATGTTTATAGTCATGCTTCTGCTACACAAGACAAACAAAGAACATTACAGATCACCTAACAAGGGAATTCAGCACTTCTGTTCCTGTCCTTGTCTGATGATACCCAGAGCACGTTGGTCACAGCAACTGGTGCAAGAGAAACATAGGTTACAATTTCCTCGGTTGGCAGCTGCTGATAGGAGAAATGCAATATTACAGAGTTAGAAGTGCAGTTGCAGGGCAATGATGGAGGCTTCCCTGAGGGTTCTGTACATTGTTTGTTCCCTTTGAGATCAATAAAGCAACAGTGAGAGTTAACAAAGGTTTTGTTTCTTCACAGTGTGACCACTGTATAATGGGTCGGAGAAAATGGAGAAAAGTGCAAGAAAAATTTTTTTATCAATCCACAGAACATGGTACAACCTAAGAAGACCTTATATAAGAAAACCTAAAGTTTACCTGGGCCAGGATCCTATTTATTATTTATTTATCTGGAAAATTGACATACTGTCTCTCCAGAAACCTTTTGTTTTCAAAAACAGCCAGAAGCATCCAGGATGTCCATATGGAGACTGGTCCAGCCTTCTCCTGCTTTTCCCCCCTCTACCTCATCAATTGGTTTTTAGAAGTACACAAGAAGGGGGACCCGCGATACTTGCGGGGGTGGGGGGAGGAGAAGCTCCACAGGAGGAGAAGGAAGCATCCACAGGTGAGCCTTCTCCCCTGCCCCCTGTCCCCCGCACCGACAGTGAGGCCCACGCCTCTCCAAGCCTTATCTCCAAGCCTTCTCCCTCACCCCCGAACCAGTGGCGAGAGGCCTGAACTTGGAAAAACTGCTGAACTTTTTTCCCCCTCACCCCCAGTGGCGGCGGTGGCGGGAGGCCTGAGCTCAGCCCGCCAAACTTTCTCCCTCCTCCCTGGGCGGTGGTGAGGGCTGCTTACAGCCACCGGCCTGCCAAGCCTTCTCCCACCCCCTCTCCCTCCCTGGCATTGGCAGTCCGGGAGGGCTGACTCTTCCATATCCCAGTAGCTGTCAGTCATGGAGTTTATTGTATGTAGCCAAAGGCCATCACAATAGAAGATTGAAAACATAATTATAAAAAAATAGTCAAACAAAACTAAGAACAGTATTACAAATACAGAATACAAAATAAGATACAAAAACAAATTGGATGGGAGACTGCAGTAGATGCTACTTCCTCAAAGGTGGTAAAGAAGATCATATGTATCAGCAATGGACTATCCCATCCTCCTCCTCTTTTTACTAGCCCCTTCTTACTATTTTTACCTTAATCTCTTCTTCTGTTCACTTATAAGTTACTATACCTTTCAATTTACAATTAAATTTATTTAACTAATGTGTGTGTGTAAAGTGCTGTCAAGTTGCAGCTGACTTATGGCAATTCCTGCAAGGGGCTTTCAAGGAAACTGAAAAGCAGATGTGGTTTGATATTGCGTTCCTCTGCAGAGTCTCCCTTGGCAGTCTCTCTTCTGAGTACCAACCCTGCTTAGCTTCTGAGATCTGAGAAGATCAAGCTATACCATGCTGCCTTCTCTCCCGATTTAACTAGTTTCAACGTGGAATTCCATTTTTATTTTAGACATTCAAATGCCTGTGCGTTTAGCTTCTTTCCCCCATAGCTGCAGATCTCTTAGAGATAGGAATGGATGCAAGAAACAGGCCATAAGTCAACTGTTCAGAAGGGTAACTTTAAATACAGCATTATTTATTTATTTATTTATCAAATTTATACTCCACCCTCCCCACCAAGGCAGGCTCAGGGTGGCTTACATAAAAGTAAATGCATAAATAACATCTAAAAGCAGTTCATTATAAAACAGTGCAGCATTACCATACTAGCAGAATACCCATGTTTCGCTATGGTATTTAAGTTCCATAAATCCAGTTATAATACTGATGATGTGAAGTTTGAAATGTAACATTTGTTGTAGGAACTCTAATGGAGAAGATTGTAGTGTAAAAAATGAAATGAGACAAAAACACTGTTGTTGTTTTTTCTATCTCTACTGAAGGACCTCTCTGTAGACCACACTGGTGGTTCTGCCCTCAGGTGCTAGGATCACCAGGCTGCTTGGTGAGCTCACTCTGGAGCAATCCACAAAGAACTGTCCATGTGAGAAGCAGTCATCTATTAAATCAATTCCGGCTACCTTCAGTGTCTGGCCTTGAGACAGACACTGAAGGGGAACTGCAGCCTGTTGAACTTGAAGGAGTTTTCTGATTGTATGAGTGGTGTGCATGAATCACCAATTTACTCTCCCCGAGCACTGCTGGTGAGCAGTGTGGCCTTGATGTTGTTCCTGTGCAGGGCCTTCTCTTGCAGTCTAGTGCTATTGCAGAGTTTGGTGGTTGAGGTTCCGCAGCAGCATCACTGGAGCCCCCACTCTGAGGTGAAGCTTGCGGGCTGGGAAGCCAGAGGGGCTGAGCATGTTGAGGAACTCTACAGGGTAGTGGACTATGTCATCCATTTGCACCACTGAGCCCACAGATCTGTACTCCATTGCTAAGGTGTTTCTGCTTGGGCGGCCTCCCTGATGGATTAAAGTACCCTGGCCCTGCTCCTATACCTGACAGACATCAGCCTGTCTGGTGTTGGGGGGGAGTGTATTTAAAGGCATTGGGGAGGCTGGGCCAGTAGCAGCACTACGGCAATCCTGCTGAGCAAGCCTCCCCAATGGCTGTAAGCATCCTACCCCCTCTCCTACGCCTGACAGGCAGCTCCCTGTCCAGCGTAGGAGGGGGAGGTGTGGGGTGTTGCAAGTCATTGTGGAGGCTAGGCCAGCAGGATTGCTAAGGTGTCACTGGCTCCCTGATGGCTGTAAGCAGCCTGCATCCGCTGCTGTACCTGACAGACAGCCACCTGTCAGGTGTAGGAGGTGGGGGGGTGTTTGAAGGCATCGGGTGGTTGGCCGTTCCTGGTTTCCTCAACTGTCATTAGCTGTCTTCAGTCTTCTGTAACTGGTTTTGTTTTTTACCTCAGAAAACAGCTCTGCAGTTGATCAATCAAAGAGTGGGGGGTGCAAGGAGGCAGTAGCCTGGTAGCCACAGAGGAGGCAACAGGGGGAGCAAATTTTACCCCTTTTTCTAAAAAAAAAATCCCTTCTTAGTGAGCATCTACGTCATGGTAGGAGTGCTCTCCCCAAATTTTGTGTTTCTAGGTCCAGGGGTTTGGCTTTTTTAAAAATTTTTACAGTGAGGGGACTTTCTTTTATATATATAGATGATAAGTATAGGTTGTTTGATTTGGATTACAAGAATGTATGGATTTTTCTGCTAGGAAGATTTATAAGTGAATAACATGAATTTGTCCAGAGGGGGAATTCCCCCCCCTGAAATGGAATTCTATCAATCCATAAAATAAGAGATTAAGAAATCGTTGAGATAAACATTGGTAACAGCAAAATATAGATTTGTGCCAGTGGACAACAGTAAGTATCTACAGTATTCTGTGACAATTTTTTTGTAATTGTGTCAGAAAAGGTAATTATATAATAATTACTTTTCCTAGCCTTTCTGAACAGTAATTTATCCTCAAGATCCACATGAGGTAATGAGTACAGCTTTAGACACACACCCTGGCCAAAAAAAAAAAAAAAGGTGAGGGGGAAAAAACGAATGGAAGCCATGAAAACTGCTTTCACTCTCTGAGTCAGTGAAGAAATTAAGCACCAAATGCCAGTTGTGTGTCATTAAAACATGAATGATATAAAACTTCAGCACCGTGCGGATGGTGCTGTATAGTTTAACAAGAGGGGTGGTACTCATTGCTCATAGGGTGGAATTTAAGCAGTTATGCATCTGTAAAACTCCATCTGGAACTCAGACAGTTGTCTGGATCGGTTACTGCAGCTTCATTGGGTTTATGATGCTTAACTAGGTAACCAAATATGACAGAACCAAAGCGCTTTGTAGTTAATTGTATATTTAAAATTGATACTAACCCTGAAACTATTTCACCACAAAAATTATAACAAGACATACATTTACTTCCTAGGGAAATACACTTCCATTATAGTCAGCAAAACATCACATAAGTGTCTATTTGGTTATGTTTTAACAAGAATCTAGGGTGTGAGAGTATTACAGTCATGCAAAGGATTTCCTTTAACCTTTTCTCTTAATCTTATAAAACTTCTTTCTTTCTTTCTTTCTTTCTTTCTTTCTTTCTTTCTTTCTTTCTTTCTTTCTTTCTTTCTTTCTTTCTTTCTTTCTTTCTTTCTTTCTTTCTTTCCCCCCAAGTTATATGTTGGTCAAAGGTCAACTTGTACTGTAAATGAGCCTATTAATATATCCCCACTAAATCTAATCCATTCCTGTTAAATGTAAAATTAATGTCATCTGATTCAAATGTATAACTACAGTTACCATTTTGTTTGAATTTCAAACACTGATCTTTGAAGTTGGACTCTCTCTCTTTTTTTGTAAAACAGAAATCACCCTTCATTAACCAGCACCTGTTTATAAAATTGGTGAAAAGAAACAGATTTATATGTTTTGGCCAACAGAAGTAGAAAATTTTTGAGTGTCAACTTCATAAAGGAAACTGTGTGACAAATGGGCCAAAAAATTAATACAATTTTCAGCCATGTTTTGAGTAGTGGAGGAAAATTCTTCAGCTGGTAGGAACTCTTAGGTCCCCGCATTGCATTACTCTTGACATTTTGCAAAATGGAGAAATTCTTTAAAGGGTTTACTTTGCTTTTGAAAGTTTTTGCATGAGTCTGGCTGCCTGCAAATACTAGGTTGGATCCTAGGCTTCTATGAACGGAGCAAGTTTGGATTCCCCCAATTTTTCTCTAATAAGGCTTTGTGCTCCTTTATGGAAAGAAATAAACTGAAGAGAGGTCTGGATTCTCCAGAATAATTGGCATGACATGTGGGTAACTGCAGGAAAAAGGAAAGGGAAGGGAAGGGAATGAAAAGTCTGCCCCAACACACACAGAGACACTTGTGCCTGAACTTCTGCTCTGTTCTTTGAGCTAACTCCTGTCATGCAAGATTGAAGGGAGCCAGTCTCTTGGAATTCCTTCTTCTTGATGAAGCCCGCTATGATGAATTGTTTGGGCAACACCCCCCCCCCCTCACCAGCACTGTTTTTAGGGGAGGGGCACAGGAAGCTGCTCACAAGAGTATGTGATTTTAAAAAAATCACTTTAATTAATTTGCTCCCATTTCATAAGCTGTGATCCAAGTAATCAACTCTGAAGCTTTATAGCCGCTTTCCCTCCACAGGATATCCCTTACTAGAAAGAGAGCTGACTTTTTGTATCCTCATTCTTGTCCACAGTCGAGTGAAGCAAAACCATTTGCATTTAGGACCAGATAGGCCCAATTTATTTATCTATTTATTAATTTCTTATCTCGCCCTCCTGGCCAAGGCTGGCTCAGGGTGGCTTACAAACAATCAAAATTCACATAAAACATCATAGTAAAATCGCATACATTAATAGATACAATATTAATATTAAAATTCAAACAAAATAAAGTGCTAGCAACATTCCTCATTATCCCAATTGACTCTTCGGCCTTCTGTGACTGTCTCAGGTAGTTGGCATGAGCTGTGTTTGAGGAACCTGTGAGCCAGGGCTCTGCCAGAGTAATATTGATTATTGGCGGTCGAGGTCTTAGTGGTGGCGGCTCCAAAAGCCTGGCAGAAGAGCTCCATTTTACAGGCCCTGCGGAATTGTGAAAGGTCCTGCAGGGCCCTAGTCTCTTCCGGGAGCTCATTCCACCAAAGTGGAGCCACCACTGAAAAAGCTCTGGCCCTAGTTGCCACCAGTCTGGCCTCCTTGAAGCTTGGGGGAGCCAGCCGGTTCTGGGTCCCTGATTGCAGTGTCCTTTGGGGAACATATGGGGAAAGGTGGTCCCTTAGGTATGCAGGACCCTGGCCATAAAGGGCTTTAAAGGTCAAAACCAGCACCTTGAAGCAGACCCGGTATGCTATAGGCAGCCAGTGCAGCATCCTTAGCACAGGTTGGATGTGGTCCCGAATCGGGATTCCCATCAACATCCTGGCCGTAGCATTTTGCACCAGCTGCAGCTTCCAGATTTGCGACAAGGGCAGCCCCATGTAGAGGGCATTACAGTAATCCAATCTCGAGGTGACCATTACATGGATCACTGTTGCCAGGTCATTGCATTCAAGGAAGGGGACCAACTGCCTAATCAGCTGAAGGTGGTAGAAGGCTGACTTGGCAGTAGCTGCTACCTGGGCCTCCATTATTAAGGAGGCATCCAGGAGAACTCCCAGATTCCTAACCTCCAATGCTGGCATGAGTGGTGCCCCATTGAAGGTCGGGAGCAGGATCTCTACTTCTGGACCGCTCCGACTCAGGCACAGGACCTCCGTCTTCATCGGATTCAATTTCATCCAGCTCAGCCTAAGCCAACCAGCCACGGCTTGTAGCACCAGACCTAGATCTTCCGGTTTGGATTCGGACTGGACGTCCAACAACAGATAGAGCTGGGTGTCATCTGCATACTGGTGACAACCCAGCCCATGCCTCCGGGCAACCTGGGCAAGAGGGTGCGTATAGATGATGAAAAGCATTGGGGACCTATTGTATCTCCATCCACTGTAGGATGTAAGCACTACTCATGGTTTTCCAGCCAGATGAACTGCCTGCTGCAAATGTACAGATGCTAACCAAAGAGCTTGCATTTGACATTTCTCCTCCATCTTTCCACCCAAATAGGGTTCCCAAGGCAGGGAACATCATGAGTACCCTCAAATTTTTAAAATAAAGCAATGCATGTCACTCTTTCTAAAACAACTTTATTGACAGCCTATTTGCTTCTGTGCTCAGCTCAAGGTGCTGATTGATAGCCCTACATAATCTTTGGTGCATTTACTAAAAGGCCCACCTCGTCTGATATGAGCCCATGTGCCTCCTTAGCTTGGACTAATAGATTTGCTGGCTGTGTCCCTTACCCAGACAAGTTCAAAATCTATCTGCACTAGGGGTGTGCAAATAAATGGTATTTGGGGTGTTCCGGTATATTGAACCTGAAAAATAACAGTATTTCCTGATATTCCCAAATGGATTGGGTTTGGGGAAATATTCCTTTTTTTTTTTTGCTCCATTACCCCCAGATTGATTCTCCATTATACCCTATGGGAACCATTGGCTATAATGGTTCCCATAGGGTACTATGGGGACCATTATATTCAATGGTCCCCATAGGGTATAAAGGAAAATCAATCTGGGGGTATCTGGGGCTCCTGGGGGCTGTGTTTTGAGGTAGAAGCACCAAATTTGCAGCATAGCTGCTGGTTCCTCTACTCAACCCTCCCCCTAGTTTCAAAAATATTGGACTAGGGGATCCAATTCTATGGGCCCCAAAGTAGGTACCCCCATCCTCCATTGTTTCCAAAAGGCATTTAATGGGATTGTGGTCCCTTTAAATGCCTTCTCCAAGTCATGTGACTCTATGGTGAGTGAAGGTTTTTAAAGGGCTTGCAGACTCTTTAAACTCCTCCAAACTGAGAGTTCACCCAGAAAGAGTTTAAAGAGACTATGGACCCTTTAAATGCCTTTGGAGTCCACTAACCATAGAGTCACGTGGCTCGAAGAAGACATTTAAACAGACCACAATCCCTTTAAATGCCTTTTAAGTTTGCCTATCTGGTGGTCCCAAAAATCCAATATATTTTTGGGATTTGGGGGGCTTGGCCATTTTGGATAGTTGAAATTATATCCCAAACAAAAAAATGGCTTAAAAATAACAGTGAGGTATTTTTCAGGTATATTTGCAGCTTGGTTTATGCTGAATGTACACACCTAGTCTGTATAGTGATCATTTCCCTTCCTGCGGACAAGGTGTCTCTCTTATCTTCCCCCACACACACACACACCTTTAGAGAGAGATGTAAAACTTTTTGCTTCACAACATATTTTCTGGTTTGTTTCTTAATGGCTGTCCACTGGGCTTGCGGTTATTTATACTGATTTTACATCATAATATTTACTAGTGGTTTTTATTGTGATAAAATGTTTTAGATGAGTTTTGTGAACCAGCCTGGAGTTGTAGAAGATAACACTTAATTATTTTTAAAGTAAACAAATGTTTATTCTGAAAACCCATGGGGGAAGAGACAGGTCCTTTTCTCCCTCCACTTTATCATATGGATGGACATTTCATTTGTTTCTGCATGTTGTCATTTTGAGCTTTTTTCATTTTGCCTATTTTTGTTCTTTATTTGCTTGTTTATTTGATGCCATTTTAATGTAATTGAAACAAAAACAAGCACAAAATTTAATGGCAATATTTCTTTTTTCAAATTCTCTGATTTGGGTAGCAGGCATTAGGAAAATCTTTTCACTGCTAGGGGTCCTGAAGAACCGCTGACAGTCAGAAGAGAAACATGAGAACATGAAGCTGCCTTATACTAAGTCAGACTACTACCATGCCATCCTAAACAGAATTACATCCTGCTAAAGCCCACCAGTTTTAATGAAATTAGAAATCTAACTCTGCTTAAGATGACACTGTTGGTCTACCTGAGACAAGATGTCCATATCTAAACTAGAAAAGTTTAGTAGTGCAACCTGTAAACCTCTCACTTTTGACTACAGCTGAATTAATTCCATTTGCCCTTATGAGACTACACAATGATTTTGAGATTATGTGAGGTCCATGTTATTTATTTTCATGCAGAGAAAGCAAAAATCTGAGCAGAGCAACAGGCATGCCAGTCGATGGTATCATAAACCTGCCACATTCTGATCCTGCTACAATAGATGTACTTGCTGCTTTGAAAATCAGATATTGTTCCCCCTGATGTTTTGACAAGCAATTTGAACAACAATACACATTTGGCCGGCTCATGTGTGTCTTATGCCACATCATCTAAATTGTGCATGGTTTGCACTATGCTAAGAATGACAACAATTACTGAACTCAAACACATCTGCTGAGAGAGCAGATGGCCTTGTACACAGAGAACAATGAGAATGGAAGAACGGGAAAGAAAACCAAAATAAAATCTCAGCTAACAAAGGCAACAAAAACCAAAGGAATGAAAAAAATTTTCAGATGTGGCTGTTAGTGTGGCATGATGGGCATTAGAAGTGTGCCATCAGTAGAAACACAAAAGCTTTAGGGTTAAACATTCTCCCATCTACTATTTCTGAGGCCTGGTCTACACATGCAAACAATGCGGTTGTAGACTCTTAAAACAGTATACTGTGGAGGGAGGGTGTCATTTGTCATTTTTTAAAACACCCCCCTGATAGTGGAGGAAACTTTGTTGCAATTAAAGCCTAACTCATTCACTGATTTACTAGTTTTCTAATGTAAAGAAATTTGTTTAAAACATTGAAAAGCATGTACAAATGTGATTTCCTCTTCCAGCAGCCTCAAGTGCTAAAGTCCATTCTGCCAACTCAGTACTTGTTTATTTATTTATAGAAAAACTACATGTCATGTCTCCAGACTTGCTCAAGGTACCTCATGATAATAAAACAAAACTAAGCACATACAATAAAAGAATAAATCTCCTTCTGGTTTATGGTGGCGCGCCGAGCAGACTCACCTCCCGGACCTCCTGGGGGGTGAAAGCTGCGCACCGGCAGAAAGGAGGGGGAACGAGGCATCGCTACCCCCCCGGAGACTGGTGAAAGGCTCCTAGCCAGGGGACTTCTGAGAGGTCGCCTCTTTGCCAGTGTAATGCTGGAGAATCGAGGTGCTTCTCCGTCCCGACGGTCCTTCTTCTGAGTGTCCAATTGGAACAAGTGACGCTGACCGGGGCAAGCGCTGGAGATTGAGCGGTTAAACAGAGACTAAGTGAGGTCATATGATTGAATATGAACGTGAGTCGAATTAAAGCGCATTTGTTAATTTAAAAAGAAAGCTCCCAACCACATGGACTAGAAAGTAAAGTGAGCGGGGAAGGGGCCCCTCCCATGCGCATAAATTTAAAAGTGGGACTCGGGGGGGGAGCGGAAGTAAAAGAGACGAAATCTGTTGAGAAAGACTTACCAAGGTGTATATGAGCATTTGAGCGCATATTCAGACTTTATAAATCTTTCCGAAAGTAAACAATTCATAAAAATGGCAGGCAAGAGGACTGAGAAAGAAAAACTTTAAAAAGTGAAAGTAGTTGAGAGTCCACAACCAGAAGGAACCACTGAGCTGGCCAAAATGTTGGCAGAATCCCTGCGCCCCCTGCTGGATCAGATGAATAATCTCAAGGAACAACTGTCAACAATGAACCAATGCATCTCCACTCAGCAAAAGCAATTGAATGAGACTCTTAACATTACAGAACAAACAGCTGAGAAGATGAAAAAAGTTGATGCCACTGCTCTGTCATGCCTGCCCTTGCTGATGCCCCTGAGGAGGCACCTGCCAGCCAGGAGCCTGTGGACTTACAGGCTCCTGAGGACAGTACTGCAGCAGAAAGGCAAAGACTGGATCCTGTAGCTGAAAGCTACCTAAGTGGTGAGGAGGATCAAGCCTCTCAGGGAACACCTGCAAGGGATCAGTCTCTGCTGCAGCCCAGTAGTTCATCAGACTCGCCCCCACCTGTAACCAGGCTCAGGAATGTAAGGAGACAGCAGCTGAGAGAGCGAAGGCAGAATGCACGCATGCGTGCCAGAAGATCTCTCAGCCCTGACTATTGACAGGATCCTGACCTTGCTCCCGGCTAGCTAATGAGTTGATTAGCTAGCACTGTATATAAGCAAGCCTGTTGCCAGCAGTCATTTGTGCTGGCAACTGTTCTTTGAAAATTGGGAACAATACTATCAGGAATCTGAAAGTTATTCCATTTGATATAAGACAAAGGAGAAATAAGTACAAAGATCTAATCCTTTTTCTTCAAACAAATGCCATTGTGTACAGGTGGCGAACTCCAGAGGGCATAACCTTCAAACTTCAGGATAAAAAGGAAAAGATTGACTCTGTTTTTAAAGCATGGGAGTTTTTGAGAATCCAGTTGGGAGAGCCAGAGGAGGTGGGAAAAGAGGGAAAGGACAGTAAGTCCAGTGGCAAGCTGGACTCGGGGTCTTCTGAAGAGGACTCTCTTTCTGAGACAGGGGTGGCAGCCCCTAAAGGTCCTTACAAACTGCGGAAAAGACAGGATAAGAAAAAATGAAGGTTGAAAGGCTCTGAATTGTGCCTTTGAAAACATTGTTTTTAATAATGAGATGCTCTGGGGTTTTTTATCAACAGTTAAACTTAAGAGTCTAAGTTCATAAAAATGTTAGCGTTTTAAGGGGTGACTTTGTATTCAAGCAAATTTTATGATCTCCTCTCTTGGGTTTTAGTTAGTAGTGGGTATCTTTTCTTTCTCCTTAATTGTAGTTCCCCTCCCTATTTTCGTTGTAGTTTGTAGTCCTTATGTAAAATGCAATTTAAAAAATCCACTTCGGGGGCAAAAAAATAAAAAAAAATAAAAGAATAAATCAGAACAATAAAAACATTAAAAAGTCCATGCTAGTAATAATAATAAAACATAAACATAAAAACTACCACTAAAAGTTAGCCAAGGCATAAAAACACATGGAACAGAACAGTGTAAAATGATATTAATAAAATACTCCTCCGATTAGGAACAGATTATAAAACATCTCTAAAAAGATGGAACCCCTTAGATGAAAGCCTGGGTACAGAGAATTGTTTGGGCCAGGTGCTCAAAGGAAAGGAAAGGAGGTGTTAGGAGAGCTGCAAGGAGCAGGGTGTTCCAAAAGTGAGGTGGCAACACCAAAGAATGCCTTTCTTTGTTTGCCATCCATCTGACCTCTACTGGTGGGAGGACAGACAGGAGGACTTGAGAGAAGGCTCTCAGCTGGCAGTCAGGATAATATGGCTGTCCTCCAAGCATCCGAGTCCCAAGCTATTTATTTACTTAAAACAGTTCTATGCCACCTTTCCTGCCCAGCTCAGGGTCCCCAAGGTGACAAACATCAAAACTTTTCAAACAACAGAATCGTGTAGCAAGTTGTTTCCTGCTCAGGAAAGGCTACAGCTGGCTGATCAGCTGAAACTGTTGAAAGGCACCTTTGGCCACCATTGCCACCTGTTTATTCAACAGGAAACTGTGGTCCAGACATATGTCCAAACTACAAACCTGCTCCTTTAGGGAGAGTGCAACCCCACCCAGAAAAGAAGATATCCCAATTCCTGGGTCAACCCCCCCCCCCCCCACCAATAGAACCTCTAGTTTTGTCAGAATTAAGTTTCAGCTTGTTAACCCCAGGATCAACTGCATATTGGTGGCAACTCAGCCCAAATCACTGAATGACCTTTTTAGGGCCTTAAAAGCAAGAGCCAGTGCTTTGAATTGTACACAGAAACAGATCAGCTGCCAATGTAGATCTTTCAACACAGAAGTTATATGAACTCTGTATCCAGCCCCATCACTAGCATGAGAGCCACATTCTAGACCAACTGAAATTTCCTAACAGTTTTCAAAGACAGCCTCACACATAGGGCTGGTGGGTAGCCATGTTGGTCTGAAGCAGCAGAACAAAGTTTGAGCCCAGTGGCACCTTTAAGACCAACAAAGTTTTATTCAAGGTATAAGATTGTTGGCCGCCTTCCATAAGCCGCCCAGAGCCTGTTTACAGGGTGGGCGGGGTATAAATGTAAATATAAATAAAATAAAATAAAAGATATTGTGTGCATGCTTATATCTTGAATAAAACTTTGTTGGTCTTAATAGGTTACTTTGGACTCAAACTTTGTCCATGCATAGTGCATTACAATAAACTATCATGGATCTTACCAGAGCATGGATCATCTTGGCCAAATCATGTTTTCTGTAGATGGCATGTCAGATGAAACTAATTTATAAGATGTGCTACATGCCACAGAAAAGATTTGAGTCTCCACCCATAGGCCAGGTTATAGAAGCACCCACAAGTTATGGAATTGTTCCTTCTGGGTGGGGGATGTATCCCCCCCTCCAGAGGAGTCTGACTCCTCCTCAAGTGTTCCTGCCCCCATTGATTAAAAGAGTTGTGTGGACTGGAGTTCAGTTTACTGAATCTTATCCACCACATTACTTTCTCCATACACTTGTTCAAGACTTCCATACACCCACCTGGCTCAGAAGTTAAGGAGAAACAGAGCTGGGTATCAGCCACATATTTGCATCACCTCACCCTCAAATCTCCAGTGGTGTAGATATGAAATAGCATGGGGAACAAGATGGATCCCTACAGAACTCCATAGTGTGAATATCATGGGGGTGAGAAGCAGTCCTCAAGTGATGCTGGGGGACTTTGGGAGAAAACAAGCTGGGGTGAAAGACACTTAGGGAAACTCTTACTTGATTCCCATTTCTGTGGTAGATGAACAGCTGCTATTCAAAGGGGGGAAAGGTCAAAAATCCTGCTTGGCATAACTAAAGTAGCTCTTTGGATGCTGGCCACTGATTTTCCAGGAATTAGTGGAATGATAATTTTTAAATTACTGAGTCACCTTATGATCATGTATAAACTGTCAGCTAAAATGTGAATTGAATCTCTTGGCCCTCCTGGAGAGTAAAGCATTGCCAGCTCAAAAGCATGAATTACTGTGTTGATCCGGCAGACAGGTGTGGCTTGCGCCACAGAGCAAAAATCTTCCCCATACTGTGTCACTAATGACTGCAAGGCTGAACTTGAAGCTAAGCAATGACATAAACATAAAGGCTTGAACACATCTAGATGTTCTGGTCCACCCATTTCCTTTGGGCAAGGAATTTTCTAAAAATATGCAGCTGGCCTTTGATGAAACAAAATTTCCCTGCCTTGGATGACTAATTTTGGAAGTACATTATTATTAATATGAACCCTTAAAACGTTGTCAAAAGAGGAACAAGAGGGTTTTTTCCTTTTCTTTCTTTTGAACAGGCTGATGATGAGAAATAGGATTTTCCAACATTAATCAAAGCAAGCTACAGGTATGCAATTGAAAAGGTCACTTCTTTGGTCTCTGTGAGGAATTTATCTCAAATTACATGGGGGATAATCTAGATTAGAATGATCAATCAGTCCAAATTCAATTATGGTTTGAATGGAGAATAACGTTGCTTGGAAATTGCACTTTCATCAGCATTTGTTGTTGCGGCATGCCTGAATATGTCTCACTGGATTTCATTTGGAAGTCTTCACTGCCAGACACTGCTTGTCATTTGCTATTTCTGTATTTCTGGACTTGTTCATCATCTACATCCTTGGTTCACACAAGGATCAGAGATCTAGCAACTCCATCCAGTTTACAGTTTACTACATGGTTGAAGTTGCCATCATCTGTTTCATCACAGTAATGCTGGTACTGCATCAGCGACATGCAGTTGTCCTCCTATGCATACTTTCAGCATCAAAGCATGAAGGGAAAAAAATATCAATAAGATCATATAGCAGTGCCAAAGATTATTTCCTCAGAATCTATAGTTCTTTTGCTTTACTTTCAATCCATAGCATTCTAAACATTTGCATTATGCTCATAGGAGGACAGTGACATGAGTAGGTTTGCCAGGTTGGCACCTGGCAGGAGATGGGGGACGGAAGGACTTCCATTTTGCACAGGTTGTGATCAGCATCCCAGCTACAATGATGTCACTTTTGGTGTGACTCGAAAGTGACATGTGGCATCACCTGGCATGATGACATCTCTTCCACATCATGCAGAAAGCAACATCATTGTGCTGGGGACAGCAGCTATGTCCCCCCCTTTCACCCAGGCATTTTCTTCCGCCCAACTGAACACAGATGGGGAAAAGGGGGGCAGGGGAGATCCCATGTTCCCAGAAGGAAACTGCCAACTCTAAATGTGAGGTATTTGGTATCTTCTAGCACAGAGTTCTTATTCCAAAGTGTCTGGGAGAAAGGGAACTATTTAGCCATCCAGCTGCCCTAGAGCAGGGCCAGGGCATTCTTGGCCCTGGCCCCAACCTGGTGGAACTCTCTGCTGAACAACATCTGTGTCCTGCAGAACTTGATGCAATTCCACAGGGCACGCAAGGCAGAGATGTTCCACCAGGCATTTATTTATTTATGTATTTATTTGTTTATTTATTTTATTTGTACCCTGCCCTCCCTGCCGAAGCAGGTTGAGGACAGCAATGCTTTCCCCATCTGGCTGGCCCTCCTGTTTCTCCTGCCTCCCCCACCCCAGACAGCAGCATATTTTTGGCAGTTCCATTGCCATCTCACTGGTGATAGGTCATTGTTGAATCATAGAATCACAGAATCACAGAGTTGGGAGGGGCCATGCAGGCCACCCAGTCCAACCCCCTGCTCAATGCAGGATCAGCCTAGAGCATCCCTGACAAGTGTTTGTCCAGCCGCTGCTTAAAGACTGCCAGTGTTTATAACTGAAGGCTGGAGATTGAAGAGTTCCAAAATAACGAGTTTTAGTAATCTGAGCTCCTCAGTTTGCTGTTAGTCCTGTTTGTTGTGTAAGCACAGTGCTCCCTACCCCCAGTTTTTTTGGGCACACTTGTCTTTTTTTTTTTTTTTTTGCAGTAACCTACGTTGGGAATCATCCTAACTTCTTCCAATTTTTTTCATTTTCCAGAAGAAAAGTGCCACAATTTAAAGAACCAGTAAACTGAATGGGAATTTTGGATGTGTGACCTCAAGTGGTCTGGTATAGCTTTCTCTGGACCTTATCAGGACCTATGAATATAGTCCTAATAATAAAAAAGCCAGTGGTGCCAACTGCTAAGTAATTGCCAGCTGAAAAACCACCTGTGTGGAGGCATATTTATTAATAAAGGACATTGAGGCCCTTTTATTTTCTCCAAGGAAAACCTATCTAGCTTTAAAGGTCAAGTGTTAAATGATGGATGGTGTTGATTTATTGATAATAGTCACTTCATTTCTGCCCTGGGAAGTCTGAGAATAAGCTTGGTCTCCAGTCTGCGATAAAATACTTCGTAAGAGTACCATTTATTACATGGGCCCTAGTGATTAATTGATCATTTGAAATACTGATTACTTAATCATCCAAAATATTAATCAGCCACCAGTTAAACAATAGTACAATACCAGTGCCCAGGTGAATACTTGAAGGTGAAAAATGGCCTAGTTTTAATGCTGCCTTAGATTTCAGTACAACACTTAACTAATAAGATCACATGCATTCTTAATCGTTTCACTAATTTGGGAAAACAGGTCCTTTAGGCAGGATTTCTTTCTTTGCCAAATGACAGTTTCACTCATCTGAGCAAAGCCTTCTGAAGGTGCCACCATGCAAACGGGTAAGATCGACAACTGCCCATTCACTCACACTTGCTGTCTCCCAGCTTGTGGAACAGCCTGTCTGAAAAGGCCAGGAAAGATTCAAATCATTTGCAGAGTATGCAAAATGGAAACATTCAGGAGGGTGTTCTCATACAAGAATCACAACTGCAGCATAATGGAACAGTTGTTTTTATAATGGAACAATTAACA
>NW_015167062.1:1617761-1636140 GCF_001447785.1 Gekko japonicus
GGAAAGATTGAAGGTCAAAGAAGATGGGGACGGCAAAGGATGGGATGGTTAGACAGTGTCATAGATGCAACGAACATGAAATTGAGCCGACTTCAGAGGACGGCATAAGACAGGAAGGCCTGGCGTGATCTGGTCCATGGGGTGGCAAAGAGTCGGACTCGACTGTGCGACTGAACAACAACAAAGTCTATTGAAATGCTTATTGTATGGATCACCTTGCTTTTACCGTATTGAGTGACTTCTGCCTTTGCAATCCACTTTTGGCATTATGGTATGCTATGCTGTAGACACTTTTTTGCTTGCATTGTGCTCTAATTAAATAATCCAGTTCCATTGGATTTCTTATCAAATGTCTTATGCAGATATTTTTAATGATTTTAAAATATTTTGTAATGTGCCTTGAATCTCAGTGAGAAAAGCGGGCTGCAAACAAATAAATGTGTATATAACCATGTTGATGACTTCATTCAACCATACAACCAATATTACAGTTATATGTTGCCTTCTGC
The DNA here is from genome assembly GCF_001447785.1 of Gekko japonicus. Lineage (NCBI taxonomy): Eukaryota > Metazoa > Chordata > Lepidosauria > Squamata > Gekkonidae > Gekko > Gekko japonicus. The sequence goes on from NW_015167062.1 coordinate 1,618,271, forward strand.
AAGGTAGAGTGTCAGCTCACAGGACAATGCCATGTCACTGTATCTAAGTGCAACATAAACTTGCCAATGCATACAATGAGATTTGCTCAGATGTATGTGTGTGTTTCATGCAATCAAGTTGCTTTTGACTTATGGTGACCCTGTGAATTAATGACCTTCAACATGTCCTATCATTAACAAGTTTGCATAGGTCTTGCAAACTGAAGTTCATGGTTTCTTTTACTGAGTCAATCAATCTCATATTGAGTCTTCCTCTTTACCTAATGTCTTCAATTTTTCCTAGTGTCATTTTCTTTTCTGGTGAACCTTGTCAGCATTAGAAGAAAACTTTGCAGTTTGTTTAATTTAATGTTCTCATCTTTTCTAGAACAAAATTTAAGTCCAACAGCACCTTAAAGACCATTAGAATTTTCTAAGGTATAAATGTTTGTTAGTCAAAGCTCACTTTGTCAGATACATATAGAATGAAGTTCCATCAGTCCCTACATCCAGGTCCAAAGATGAGAAGGATGTAGTGGACTTGCATTTTCTTCTGCTCCTACATACTAACATGGCTACCCACCTGGAACTATCTGTATATCTTCTTGTTAAGAAATACTATATAACACAGTATTGAATGTAGTGAAATTTGAAATTCCATGGGCTTGCCATCAGTGTGTTTCCTATGGACCAAGTGATTCAAGATTTCCTGCTGGGAGCCATGGGTCCAAATTCAGTGAAAATAGCGAGTTAATGCAGGTTATGGCCATATGCCTTCCAGTCTGCAGTTGCTGTTTTAATGGGTACAGCAAAGACCTACAAATGAGCTGCACACAAGGATTTGGTTCTCCATTCTTATTTCCATGGGGTTTTTAATATGAGTGCAACAGTGTTTTCTGGCTGTAACATTTTGAGAGGCTTAGGACACTTGCGTATTTCTATCATTATAACAAGCCAAGCACTTTTGTCCTTCTCTGGGTCTTTATTTCTAGACAGAAACATTTGTAGAACAGTGCAGTGTTTAGATTTTAAGTAGTGCACCCTATGTATAAATTATTTCTATTGTGAATGGTAGAACATCTACCTCCTTTCCCACACTAATGCCATACAATGAGAAAGAAGTCGGGGGTTACTGGCTGAAACTCGAGGTTGTTGCTTTTTGTACTTTCAATGGTGCACTTTCCTAATGTATTTATAACAATTCCCAGATTAAGAACAAAATCCACAGACAATGTCCTTAAGCCACCATATAATTTGACATATTTGGCAAAGCATATTCAGAGGAGACTCAGCAGTGTAAAAGCTAGATAATTCCATAGCTGGGATAAGAGTCCATTGCTTGGGCAACATGGGGCCTTGCATGGAAACTGCAGGGCTTACAAGTCAAACAATAGAGCTGCACTGATACAGATGTGTGGGAGAAACATGCAGCGCATCGACCTGCACTATTCTTGGCTCAAGCAAGCTGTATTATATGAGTCACCTTCAAGTAAAAGTCAGTAAAGCTCTACATTAGCATGTATATTACCTCCGTACAGTCTGTGGTATATCACTGTTAGCCCCAACTACCTCCTCCTTTCATGTAGAAGAGCAGGGTTTGTTGCCATGTTGCTAAGCAGAAATTGAACATGGATATGTTCCAGGGAGGCATTTAGCATTCCAGCCCTTTCCTGATGAGCTAGAATGATGGTATGGATGGAGGCTCATCTCTGGACTTCTCATCAACCCAGCCTCTAGGGCCTAGCCTGGCAGAAGAACAGCTGGTGAGGCCATGGGATTTCCAGCCCCACTCACCACAGCCAGCTGAGGTATGGCAGAGACCCAAGAAGTCTAGCTGAGCAGAGGGAAGGGCAACAACAGGTACTATGGCACCACACCACCACCAGAAGGATCATGTGGGCAGCAGGAAGAAGGGAGAGTCAAGGGCATCAGTGGTCTTGGGGAAATCATGGCAGGCCTAAGGAAGGCAAGTTTGGGTCAGCTGGTGGGGAGGCCCAATTTAGTAAGCCTCCTGGCTTGCAAAAGATTAAAGGAAGGGCCTATTGTGGAGGAGGCCCCTCTTCCCTTCTCTGGTAGGCCAGACCATTGGGAAGGCAGGAAGTCAGGGAAGACTGGGAAAAAGACCAAGCCAAACCCAAACTATGAAAAGCATATCCCACAAAAGGGCAGGGAGGAAGCATTGGGCCCTGTTCCAGGGCTATGATAGTGGAGGTCTGGGGCAGATAGAGGAATCAGGCAGCACAACCCCCTCCTCTCTTCATTCTGAAGCCTGGAGATCTCAGGGCTGACAGACGGGTGGTGGACCTAACCAGAGGGAAGCACTGCAACCAAGAACGTAACTGGACAGTATTCCCATTCCCATTTGTTGAAATGTTCAGGATGAAATGGACCCTCTGTACTTTCAATATCTGAAGAAAAAGGAGGAATCTTGTAATGCAATTACTGTAAAATGGAAAATCTGTAGGAGCTGAAAGTTACTGAATATTACCAAAATAAGAGGTCTGTCCTACTTCCAGGCTCCAAAGACATCATTTACTAAATGGTTATCAAAACACCATTCAGGTTTTCATCAAATGTATCTTACGTAGCCATTTCTTTCCACAGTCATTTTCTCCACAGATTTCCCCTTGGTGTCCAGCAGTTTCCTTCTAAGGCATTGTTAATATCCTAATGGAGATTAGAAAAGGAGGCTTGCCTGAGAATTGTCAGCAAGCTGCCATTCTGTTTTCTGTGACCTCTGTGTACATATCCTTTCCCTGTTACACCCGGCTTGGCTTCTATCATCCTGCTCCTGCTTTGGAATGCAAAAGATAACTGCTGGAGGTTGTGTGGGGGAGAAGATGCTGTAATGCTTGCCTATTGATTTTCCCAGGACTACTGCACCTGTGTTTTGTCTGATGTTCTGCCTGTTTCCCATGTACAGAGAATTCACCTTTTCTGAAGCAACTGAAGGTCATAACACTGAGGGCATCATAAGAACAAAATCTGTTTAGGTAAATAGCGACTATTTATCATCCAGAGTGACCAAAACTCATAAGGTTCAAAAGTTCAGTCTGGACTGAAACTTAACTTCTGTTCCGTTGCCTACAAATTAAACCAAAATGTTATAAGAAAAGACATTCCAATTATATGCCCAGCATTTCAGAATATGGTTTCCCTGGAAATAGCTCAAGAACATCCCTTCTTGTGGTATTTTCATTTCCTGACCCAGCCACATCCAGAAAGAATAGAGTTGTTACTTTAGCCAATTTTTAATGTATTTTTAAGCTAAAAGACAAATCCAACCAAAAGTTTAATTCCTCAGGTTTGGCATTCACTAAGTGAGGTTGAGTCAAAATTAGAATTCTCTGTTGTCTGAGCAAGGTGAATTTGGGCAACACTGGGATATCAAGTCCACACATCTCATAAATAAAGGATTCTTTGGTGACATCTCATAAATAAAGGATTCTTTGGTGCTGAAGTTTCTGAAATCAGGAATATCCATTATGTTCTATAGTCTTCTGGTGTTATTTGAGGAGGGATGCCCTTTATATGGGACATCTGGTAACCTTATTTCCAAATGAGAGAGGCATTGCTTTGCAGTAAAGCATAATATAGTACCATTCATAGTAACAGAATATTTTGCAGATGCATATTTTGCAGACTGGGAAACCATGCTCACTTCTGCAATCAACCCACTAATTAAAGAGATACTTCACATTGACCCAGCTGAAGAGGAGCTGCAATCTCATTTTCATGCCTTGTGAGATTTCACATCTCCTGTTTGTATCGATGGATATCAACAGTTGGGCCTATGAGAATTTGAATGTGTGGACATAGTTACATATGCATTCATTTTTCAAAATTTTATAAATTTATTAAATATAATGCAAAAGTGCATGTATTATCATGAAAAACAGGTGAAGGAAAGAAGTAATACCACATATATGGTGATAGGAAGGTAAGTAACATATCCATACTATTAAGGGCATTAAGCCAGATTATAACCCCCTTAACCTAGATCTCTTTGTAGAACAAATATGGACAGGTAAGATTGGGGGTGGTGGTCAGTAAAGGCCTAAATTGTCTTATTCAAATTCCTGTTCTAGTTGCAACCTTTTTTTTTGTTTTGGTAATTTGGTAGACCCAAAAACAAATCAGTAGTTTTCATAGCAAATTCATTCATGGCTATCAGGGCCAGCAATGCTGTTGTCCCAAACTCTTCTAAATTCAATGTCACACAGGACAGTTAATTGGCCAGCTTATAGGACAGGCATTTGTCATGCACTGTTGAAAAGACAACATCAGATGATCTGGTCACTTCTGGCCAAGTAGGAATGTTTAGGTCAGCAGTAATAGAGCAGGTTACTCATTATAGGTAGGGTGAATTGGAATGCTCCCTGAGGCATCCTGTGATGATGAAGAGCCATTCCTGCAGCAGCCCATAATATGTTGTTTGTTGGGATGGATGGGGGGGACATGCTGGTGCTCAGCAGTGGCATTCAACCCCTTAGCTATCCATACAGAGCACTGGGGGAGGGAGATGGGGCTTGGCACCTCTTGTCACAGTTCATGTGCAGGCAAAGATGTACAAAGCCGACCCAAATCCAGGACTGATGGAATTATGGGCTCCATGGGCTAAACAGTGAATCCCACCCTTAAATATAATAATAGCTAAAATAATAAAATAAAATAATAGCTAAAAACATATAATAAATATTATATAAATATAATAATGGGCAGAGTAGCTGTCTTGTTCCTTATTTGGAAGGATGCTGAGGACAAATATGTAACGAGTGAGTGGAATATAATTGATCTGGTGTCAAAACAGTGAACCAGGGAACAAACCAAACAATCACAAATTATTGCACAGATATTATACTCCTCTAAATCCACTTGTTTAAAGAGGTTATACTGTCTATAGTTCCACAATGCTTCATGAAAGGAGTTCGTTGGGAAGAAATTGTCTTCCATGGTTTTCCAATCAGCGTGAAACGTTACACGATACTGTTTAACTAAATTGGTTAAAAGAACGGAATCGTAATAAAGTTGTACGTTAGGTACCGCTAAGCCTCCGTTGTTTTTTGTTCTGATTATTGATTGAAGGTTAATTCGCGGTTTTTTATAATTCCAGATAAAATTATTTATTTCGGCTTGCCATTTTTAAAGCAAGGAATCTGGGACGGTAATAGGAAGTGCTCTAAAAATAAAAATTAATTTAGGGAAGATAAGGCTTTTAATGATTTTGATGCGTTCTAAAAGATTGAGAGATGGTTGAGACCATTGTTTCATTAAAGTAGAGATTTGGTCAGAAACACTTAGATGGTTAAGTTTCAACAATTGCGAGAGGTCAAGGGGGATATGGACCCCCAGGTACTTGAAAGAAGCGGTAACCCATTTATACCGAAAGCAAGATATTAGAGTGGAATATAATTGATCTGGTATCAAAACAGTGAACCAGGGAACAAACCAAACAATCACAAATTATTGCACAGATATTATACTCCTCTAAATCCAGTGAAGACTAGCGGTATTTCTGTTTCATTACTATGCAGTGAACAAATTATGTTTATTTATTTATTTCATTTACACTGTGCCTTTCCCCCAGACCCTCAAGGTAGATTTACCATCTTATCATTGTAGTCCTAAACTCAGTTAAGCTGTTGATTTAGACAGGTTTAACTCTGTTTAGGATTGCACTAGCCCTTGGCTCTTTTCGGGTATCACATGAATTGTCGCTGTGTTATTTTAGTAGAATTTGTGGGAGAAGCAACACAGACAGACAGGTAACCAAGCAGCAGTGGCTGCTACTTCTGTCTGAACAATGATCAGATTTAGAGTCCAGTGGTACCTTTAAGACCAACAAAGGTTTATTCAAGGTATGAGCTTTCGTGTTCATACACACTTTTTCAAATACATTGGAATAGAAGGTAAGGGTTCAAACTTATAGACAGAGGGTGAACAACAAATTAGCATGTAACAAAATGAAGATGTTTTAAGATATGCAAAGACAGAACTAAATAACAGGCTATGGTTATAAGGTCATTTAATTCAGGGGCAAAACAGTAAAACAATAATATGTCAAAATAGGAGATAAATGTTTAAAGGTCTAATAGCCAAGTTGCTCCCTCCATGCGGATATCTAAATCCGCACATTGGGAGCACTTGGGGGGGCGGGAGATTTTCCTGCACACTTGGAGCAGTCTCCAGGTGTGCAGAAAATCTAAACAGTTGAAAAAATATATGGGGGATACTTGAAGCCCCCCAAAAGTAAAAGAGCATTCCCTGCACATGCACAGAGAATGCTCTGGCCGTTGGGCGGGAGACTCGGCGGGCCCGGCAGCTGGGAGCCTCTCAGGCTGCACCGCCAGAGCCAGGGGGGTAGGGGATTGGTGGACCCGGCAGCTGGGACTTGCTCAGACTGCACTGCCAGGGCCGGGGGGGAGGAGATCGGCAGGCCCCAGCAGCGCGGGGCCCCCTGCCGAGAGTTGAGCCACGCTGGCCTTCCCCTCTCACTTGGCCTCCCCCCCGGCCCTTCACATCCTTCTCATCCCCCTTCACCAGCCCCAGACCAAGGCTGCTAGGGGCGTTGCTGGTGCCAGCGCTGTCTGCCTGCCTGGCTCGTCAGAGCAGCGGAAGGGGTCAGTTGGCTGAAGTGGGCTGGGCTGGGGGCAGGCGAGCAGTGCCGTGCGGTGTGCACATGAGCCTGGGCCAGGGGGCACACCATGTAGTCCGCCATCAAGGGGCAGGGCAGGGGGCCGAGTGTGGGCTGCCCGTGGATGCCTTTGCACTCCTGCAGCTCGGCCCAGCTCAGGCCCCTTGCCAGCTGGCTTCCCTCACCAGCCCGCTGGGAGCTAGGGCCGGGGCTTGCCACCACTGCCATTTTCCTCACTCCTTGGCTGGCAGAGCACTGCTCCAGCGCACTCCAGCCCCAAGTGACCCCTGGAAACAGCTGCACATGGAAGGGAAACATACTTCTTCCCTTCCACACTTATCTATTCAGTCTAAAATTATGTTCCATTATGTCTGGATTATAACCTAACTTTTTTAAAAACTGAGAAAATGAACTTGATTAGTATCCTCTAAATGACAGCAAAATGTTAATATGGATGCTTCCTCTCTTTATCTCGAAGCATATGATAACATAACATTTAATAGGCACAAGCAACCATTCATTAGTAGAAGGAAAGGACATCCTAATGGTTTATTTTTTGTTCCATATTATAGTGTTTTCAGAACATAACCAGTATGCCCTAATCTTGTTGCTGTGCTCATTATCCTCAAATTAGTGTGAATTATTTGTACCTTCAGCACTGGAAATGTCATTGGGTAGAATATACCCAGAGATGATATTGGCTCCAGTGAGGTTATAAAAGAGTTTAATGAAATTTGAACTAAAGCAAGCCTTTTCTCATCATAAAACCCTTTCGAATTTAGCAGAGCAAATAAGTAAGTGCTATAATGGTCTAGAATTATAAACTGCAAGTTTTACTGGTGTGCAGATGGTCTTCTGCACCGGTGTAGGTTTTTTTACAGACTATAACATGCCCCTGTGGACGTCACTGAATGGGTCTCCATCTACAGGCTCATATGTCCCCTATGAAGCATTAACTCTTCAGGAATCCATGTCATTTTTCAGTCTCTCTTGATTTCCTTAGACAAATGACAGCCAGATGCCACCAACATTAAACACATGTAAAATGATCTATGAAATGTGATTTTTTAAAATAAAAATAAAAATGAAGAACTGTTTTATGCCTTGAGTGACGTGTGCTCCAAATCCAAGTGAAGTCATTGGGAGGGGTGTATCAAATAAATATCCAAAGACAAAATTTAACCCTAGGAATTCTTATAACAACAAATGAATGGGACATGGGAAATAGAATCTCTAGTAATTCTGTGTAATGATTCCGCATTGAGTAAAATCTACAGGATGTAAATATCAGCCATGTATTTTTTTTCTTCAAAAATTTATTTAAAATACTGATAAAAGCTATATTATTATATACAGTGCAAAATTTGTAATACTGAAGTACGTTATACTGTTTTATATTCAGAAGCATAACCAAGAAGCATAGGCCGGATTGTTTGGGAGTAAATCCTTCTCAGTCATATATTGAAGGTAAGGGAACCAGGTGCGCTCAATTATCAGCCATGTATTAAAGCATCATAACATTCCATTGGTCAGGATCCAAAATAGTGGAGGGGAACATATGTATGACACCTTGTGTATGTTAGAGGAAAAGTGGGATAAAAAACAATTAATAAAAATGGCAGGTTTTTAAATGAAGACAACATTCTGAAATTAATTCTAAAATTGAAGCATGTGTGGTTCATTGCAGCTTACTTCAGTTTACTTGCATCCTTCTTCTCCTCTTCATTACTGAGGCACATGAACACTGATTACTGAGGCACATGAACACTGATCCTGCAACAAAGCAAGAGATGTGCATGGAATTATGCTGTCAAAGGAAGCAGAGAGTCAATTAAGACAGAAAGCAGGAAGATATAAACAACAGTACAGTATCACTATGAGGTATTAATAAATCCAAAGGTAACTTAAGTACTAGAGATATACTGTGTGAAACCTCAACGCTGATCCTGAGATTTTTTTTAAAAAAGTATGTGAAGTGACCAAAGCAGAAAATGTTTTAGTAACAGACAGCATCAGTTATATTTCTATTAACTGAGTAAACACACGTTCTGATGTAGCAACAAAGAACAGCCAACTGGTGCAATAAAAATGGCTACCCTGCAGTATGCAGGTTTGACTGGCAGGTGTTTTTGTTTTTTTCTTTATCCTGGCCAACAGAAAATTCAAGCAATTGACAAGTGGCATTTTGTTGCTTATACCAGTCACTCCAATCCAAAGAGACAAAATTTCCAAATATCATAAATGCTTGTGTCTTGGAAGACTCACAGTGCAATCCTATGCAGAGCTGTAAGTGCATGGTATTGTCGTAGAACTGTCTACAGAGCAAATGACCTTGTTCATAAGTGATGCAAAGACTTTCAGTGAGCTGTACATTTTGGTGAACTGGCTGGGAACGGTGACAACAGCGCACTTTAGTTCAACATTTATGAAAAATAGAAAGTTGCCCCAAATATTTAACATGGCCATATTTGATTTCTGAACAAAAAACTCCTAAATTATTGCGAGGGGTGGGTCAAATGGATGTTGAAAAGGATAATAGAGGATAATAGAGAGGAATGTGTTTATAATAGAGAGGAATATATTTAAATTGACAGTAAATAAAGTTCAGATAGAATATAGAGAAAAGGTACTGAAAAACTACAAGGAAGGCAGAATGGTTAATCAGCGAAGTCAAGAAAATTATAAAAGGCAAGACAGCTACATTTAAACAGTGGAAATTGCCCAAATAGGAATACAAGAATGATCATTGGCTGTGACAAGCCAAATGAGAATTTGAGGAGCATAGTACTGTAAACACTGCATCCCAGTACTGCTATTTTTAAAAGGAGTTTTAGAAAACCTAAGTTAAATAGAGCTCTATAGCCATTTGATAAATTAAAATCTAACAAGTTGCCAAGTCTGGATGGCATACACCTAAGGGTTCTTCAGTAACTGAAATGTGAAATTGTTGAGCTCCATCAAGGAACCAAGCCTGGGTCGCTCTGAACCACTGCCTCACTAATAGGGATGTGCAGTACAAATTTTTTTTGTTATTATTCAGATTAGTTTAAAAACCTGAATATATGCAGAATACCTGAATATTCCTGAGTAGCAATATCAGTATTGTATTGGTATTCAGGAAATACTCAGGACCCCCAAATATATTTGGCTCCATTATACCCTATGGGACCATTATAGTCAGTGTCAAATTACCTAGGGTATATTAAGTGGGCTGGGAAGGAGGGGTTGATGGGGTGGGGATTTGAGGTAGAGGCACCAAATTTGCAGCATAGCTGCTGGAGTGTCTCCCCCAAAAGACACCCCCCCAGTTTCAACAAGATTGGACCAAGGGGTTCAGTGCTATGGGCATTCCAAGGAAGGTGCCTCCATCCTTCATTGTTTCCAATGGGGGCAAATAGCAAGGCAATACAAGAGCAGCAGAATGTCCCAGAGAATCTCTGCAGTTGAAAGTGATCTCTCTCTCTCTCTCTCTCTCTCTCTCTCTCTCTGTGTGTGTGTGTGTGTGGATTTTTGCAAGGCCAACAACAGAATCAGTGCAATGTGCCCAGCAGAACCAGTGCCAGTGTTAAGTGTGCGGACTCTAATCTGGGAGAACCAGATGCTGGATGACCTTGGGTAAGCCATAGTTCTGTCAGAGCTGTTCTGTCAAGGACAGTTCTAGAAAGAGCTCTCTCAGCCCCACCTACCTCATGGGGTGTCTGTTGTGGGGAGGAGAAGGGAAAGGAATTTGTAAGCCACTCTGAGACTCTGAGTGAAGGGCAGGGTATAAACCCAAACTACTCCTTCTCCTTCTTCTTCTTCTTCTGTGCCAAAACCCAAAAGGACTAAGGTCAGAGCTGAGAAGCTCTGAAGTAAGGGGGGGGGATTTCTGCAAGGACAGCAGAACCAGTGCAATGTCCTAGTGCCCAGAAGCAGAACTCAATGCCACCCTACTGGTGCCCAGCAGCAGAAGCCAGTGCCATTGTGGTAAATGCCAGACCAGCTCAACAGGACTTATGTCAAGCACAGAATCCAAGCAAGGGGGAGGAGTTGCAGGACAGAAGAACCAGTGCAGTAGTGGCTGCCCAGCAACAGAACCCAGTGCCAACCAAGGCTCCCTCTAAGCTGTGGAGTCTTGTGAGCAAAAATCTACTTTGTGAGCTACTAGCATTAAAGTTGTGAGCAAGCCATTTGGCTACTGCATAAATTTGTTTGCTCTGGAGCCATCCTTCCTGAGCTGAGTCAAAAATGTGTGAGCTGGAGGCTAAAAAACTGTGAGCTAGCTCACACTAGCTCAGCTTAGAGGGAACACTGGTGCCAACTTACTAGTGCCAGCAGCAGAAACCAGTGCTACTGTGGCAAATGGCAGCTCAGTATTACTGGCCTTCTGTGTATTGGTCTGGCCTTGGTTCAGGTGGGCTAACAAATGTGCCTTCCCATTCTGCACTTCTGAGTGTTCTGCTGGGCTTCTACTGCCTTTGTTTCTGCCAAAAATAAATAAATAAACCCTGCTGGGATTCTCTAGCGTGACATTGGTTAGTTCTGTTGCTGCCACATTGGCACTGGGTTCTGCTGCTGGGCTCTATTAAGTTGCTACTGGTTTCTGCTGTTGGGCACTATTACATTGCACTGGTCCTGCTGCTGGCCTTGCAAACAAGCCCCTCATATAATTCACCTTTTACTGCTGAGATTCTCTGGGACATTCTGCTGGGCTTGTATTGCCTTGTTGTGCCCCCCATTGGAAACAATGGAGGATGCGGACCCATAGAATTGGACCCCCTGGTCCAATCTTGTTGAAATTTTGGGATCCTTTAGGGGAGAGACTCCAGCAGCTATGCTGCAAATCTGGTTCCTGTACCTCAAACTCCCTCCTCCCCAGCCCACTGAATATACCCTAAGAAATTTGCCATTAACTATAATGGCCCCATCCTCCGGTATATATAATTCTATTTTCGTCATGGACTCCCCTGAACATTCCAACACACTCCAAAATCAGTTCACTCTCTGATCTGTCATTCAGAGGGTCTCCCTATCCACTGGCTGTTTTGCCTGAGTCCTGCCTCCAACATTATAAACAGTTTGCTCTTCCTCTCCCCCCCACAGCCAGTCAGAACACAGAGTTCATTTGCATATGTGGCCTGATTCGCCTTTGCCTCAGAACACAGAGGTCGTTTGCATATGTGGCCTCACTGGCCTTTTCTTCTAACATTCTAAACAGTTTGCTGTTGATGTTCTGAGGAAAAATAAATTTTCCCTTAGTGTCTGTTGGGGGAAACCATGGTTGCAAATCTCCAGGTGAGGGCTGAAGATCACTCAGAATTACAACTGCTTTCCAGATGGCAGAGATCAGTTCCCCTGGAGAAAATGGTGGACTCTGTGTCCTTATATCCTGCTGAGATGGCCCCTCTATGACAGCCAATTTGACGTAGCAGTCAGGGCTTCAGCTATTAAAACTGATGTCCAGATGACCCGGATCAGTTCTCTGGGAGACAATGGCTGCTTTGGGCAGTGGATTCTATGGCATTATACCCTGCTGAGGTCCCTCCCCACCCAAAATCCTGCCATCCCCAGGCTCTACCCCTCAAATCTTACAGGTATTTCCCAACCCAGAGTTGGCAACCGTGTAATTGGCTATGGAACCCCTTTCCAGACCCTTGGAACCCAAAAAACATGGCACAGGAGGAGGTGCTTTTCTACCTTAGCTGTGACTGCATAGCCCCAAATTAACATAAGCCAACCTCCAGGCGGCACCTGGAGATCTCCAGCTATTAAAACTGATGTGCAGATCATCAAGATCAGTTCTCCTGGAGACAATGGCTGCTTTGGGCAGTGGATTCAATAGCATTATACCCTGCTGAGGTCCCTCCCCACCCCAAATCCTGCCCTCCCCAGGCTCGACCCCTCAAATCTACAGGGATTTCCCAACCCAGAGTTGGCAACCGTGTAATCAGCTATGGAACTACTTTCCAGACCCTTGGAACCCAGAAAACATGGCACAGGAGGAGGTGCTTTTCTACCTTAGCTTCCACTGAATAACACCCCCCTCCCCCTCAAAAAATAAGTCAGAGATGGAGAAAACCACATCTGTTACCATGAGGCTGTCCTCCCCTTCTACCCACTTGGGGCAGCAAAATGACTTGAGACAGCCCTGCCTTATAGCGAAGCAGAAGGAAAGAAGCATGGCCTGCCTCCCTCCATTTTCCTCTTCCCTCTGCCGCCCCACCAGCCACAGTCGGGACACTCATCTGGAGCTTCCTTCTAGTTCTCGTTGTATTTCTTCCCACAACGGGCATTGCTCCTAGTAGGGTATAATGCAGCTGATTAATAGCTGAATAAAGCCAATTATTATTCAGGAATCTCTGTTTGGCTACCGAATAGATGCTCTGATTTGGTATTTGGCTGAATGAATACCTGAATAATACCAGTAAGCATTATTTGGGTATTTATTTGACTTGGTATATACCAAATGCCCTACTCACAAACTAGCAAGCAGTGGTCAGTCTTGTGGGTCTTTGAGGTTAAACGCACACAAGAAAACCAAAACCTTTAAAATACAAGCATAGGTTTATTGAGCAATAAAATTAGGAATACTGCTAGGCAACACAATCTCTAGAACTAATGAGTAAATAAACAACAAAGGCTAACTTTTCTTTCTAACACTTTCGTACCTGTCATCAGCTGGTGCACTTTACATGCTCCCTGATGGGGGCTGAACTGCAGAGTCCAGACTAGAAGTTTATGCATCCATCCCATGGGATAAAAAAGTTAGCATCACGTCATTCTTATTTAAGGCCCAATTATAGTTTCTTGCCCTCTGGAATCAGGCAGTCTTTGGAATCCAGGCAGGGTGCTCATTTGCTGGAGCCCTCCAAAAGATGATGCAACTTGTTCCTGGCTCTCCCTCTCCCATCTAGATAATAATTGGAAATTTGTCTGACATGCAGTATCTATGTATAGCACTTTAGAACTGTTGTATGATTATTTTATTCTGTTTTTTAAATTTTTATGTAAGCCGCCCTGAGCCTGCCTTGGCTGGAAGGGCGGGGTATAAATCTAACAAATAAATAGTGACTGAATTGAGCTCAGGGTTTTACACTTAGCCAATTACCACATTCTGAAATCCAGCCTTGAAAGAAATACAGATAGTGTCTTAGAGAAAGCCCAGTTACAAATACCTGCAAGCTGAAGCAGGCCTACTAGTATTCATGTTAACCCTTGGTGAAATTAGGGTGATTTGCCTCACAAGCTCCTAAGAAATAACATGCACTAACAGCAGCCTTTCTATCAGAATATTGGAAACTAGCAGTTATAAAAGATCAGACCAGTCATTCTGTTGTCTTCTCCAGGTAAATTTGTGGGAATCACTATTAATTCTCTCAAAGAACCAGGTTCTACAGAGTAAGGACTCATAACCCTGTTGAACCTGGGAGCACCTGGGAAATTTTGATGAGATAGAGGGTGCCACCCCCCCTGGGGGCTGGAACCAATCACAAGATGTTGGGACAAGCCAAGTTGTGGTGCTGCAATTTTTTGCTTCTGCATTGCCACCACTTTTGCATCTGTGCAGTAGGTGAAATCAGTTCTCCCCCAGGGTCATGGATCTCCAGGTGAAGTAATTAAATGGGGGTGGGCTGCAACTCCATAAGGCTGAACATGCACATAATAATGCTGATGAAGCAGACTTTAATGAACACTGGAAAATGAAGGGGTTTTCTTAACAGAATTTTATTTATAAATAACTGACTGACTGGCTTGCTCACTCTTCATTTATAAACCATCAGACGCAGCAGTGGGTCACAATAAAGTCTTAAGTTTACATGCTCACTGATGGGGACTGAACTGGTAGTAACTGACTCTCGAAAAGAGATCATTACAACACATAGCTAAGTGCAGATGTCAATTCTTAATGTCCCTTGGTTAGCTAAAACTTCAACCTACATTTCCCATTTGCACCAAAGAAATAAAAAGAACTGGGAGGGAGGGAACATCAGCATTTTATCACAAATATTTATTTAATCCCTAAAGCACAAATATTTATTGATTTGTTTCTTAAAAAATAAAAAAAGAACAATCTACCAACAACACTTTTCCCTACCAGATAAACTCAGCTCTGGGTCTCAGTAGTAATTTACGAAAGCTTCTGAAATCAAATGCATTCATATTTTTCAGACTCTGCTTCTTTGAACTTGATTGCAGTCTTGTCTTGTTAACCTCTACATAAATGCAGCAGTCATCAAGAGTGTGCATGGAACTGAAAAGGGGAGAAGGACAGCAATGCGACAGGGTGACTATACCAAACTTCCAAAGGACCTTGTGTGATGAGAGCAACTGTGGCTGCAGGCACCAAGGAGAGATTCAGCATTAATTAACATACATGTCTACAAGAGATACAAATTGCAGAACGGCAGAAGTGGCATCCTAGAAAGTGAATGTGGCCATAGAAGGGCGTCCAGCACAATCTAGGAATTTAATTTTCAGTTTGTCTCCTTAGATCAATATTTACACAACAGGACAGCTTTGCATAAAGTTCACAACTCGGTGTTTTTGCTGACTTCTGGCTGATAGAGTTTTTGAAAGACATTTGTGGGAGCTGAACTGGAACATTGCTCCCACAGAGGCTGAAACAGATGGGACACTGGAGAGCCAGCACATTTCCCAACAGTGTTCTTTTTTTAAAAAAAAAACACAGTAAAACAACTACAGAGGGCTCAAGTTTTCATTGGGTCAGCAGGGAGGGTCTTCTTTAAATCTTTCCTTCCATGCCATTTTTGGATCTAATTTAACTGAAGAAGCAGTGCTAGGGGAAGGAGCTTAATTTTTCCTCCCTTACTAGAGCCCTGATCTCAGACCCAGTTTAAACATGTGAATTTGGACAGGCTTGGTGCCTTGTTTATCCTGTGCTGCAGCCCAGGCAAAGTAGCTTAGTTAGCAAGCATGGCAGTATAATATCTTCAAGAGCTGTGACAGCCAGCATGGTGTAATGGTTAAGAGCAGCAGACTCTAATCTGGAGAAACGGGTTAGATTCCCCACATCTCCACATGAAGCCTTCTGGGTGACCTTGGGCTACTCACAGACCCACCTGCCTCACAAGGTGCCTGTTGTGGGGAGAGGAAGGGAAGGAGATTGTGAACTGCTTTGAGACTCCTTGAGAGAGAGAGAAAAACAGCTCTTCTTCTCCTTCTTCCTCTGGCATGGAAATGAAGTGTGTGCATCTGCTTTGCACGAAGAGAAGGCAACTCATTTAAATTGCCTCAGTGATCCTCTGGTGCTTATAGGTGTTTGTGTGTTGCTGGGATTTATTGATTGTTTGTTTCCTTTTGCCAGCACCTTCTGTGGAGAAGCTAGATCAGAGAGAAAAAAGGTACAGGAGAAAGCCCCTACATATTGGGTACTGATCTTCCATAATGCAGGGAAGATGTATGTATGTAATACACAGTGTATGTATTAGCACAGTGTTCTGCAATGATCTTCCATGATCTATCTCAGACCATTTAAAACAAAAAAAAAAACTTTACATACACTTCAGTACCTCTCACTCCTCCTACCAATATTTTCCAATAGTTGTCTTTTTTTGGACAGACATTATAATTTACATTTAGGGCTCAGTCCAGGAAGATGTTTCTTCCCCAAAATTACAGGCCATCTGTGTTGCTGATATTTACCCCAATCCAGCAATGCTTGTTCATGTATGGAAACAAATCTGACTGTGCAGATTTCTCTATGAGAATCTCAGCTGTGCATGAAAATGGTGTGAGTGCAAAGCTCATATTCAGTACCAGAAGCACTGCTGAACAGATAAATATTGGTTTGGAGGGAAGGGACTGGACTCTACTCCCCCCACACACCCCATGATCAATACTCTTAAAGTAGTGCCAATTCACTTTTTGGAGAGGAATGACAAGGGGGAATCATGATGTGAAGAAGTAAATTAATTCCCCAGTATGCTATTTGTTTCAGTACAACTCATGGTGTTCACTGTGACCTTTAAAGTTCTAATAAAGTTATACCCTTCTAAGACCTTTGAGGTCAATGGGTACAGAAGAGTATAACTCTGTTTTAGGATTGTACCATAAATGGCTTAGGAGTTGGATCAGGGACTCTGTAGGCCTGTCTTCCCCAAGATGAACCTACTGAAAATATTTTCTGACCTTCTGTTTTGCATTTCACCTGCACATTGTGATAGTATACCATGCCCATCTGGTTGAAACTGAGCACATTTCTTTTTTCTTTTGCACATTTCTTTTCTGAATTTTTTTTTTTTTTTGGAGTGCAGACATTTTTTTAATTCATTCAGAAGAAACCAGACACAAAGGTAACAAATGCCTCTGGCAACACATAACTTTTGGATTTTCTTTTTTGTATTTGTGAAGAAAAGCTTCACATGTTTCATCTGCTTTGAGGGAAAGGGAATATATGTCGAGTTGTCCAACGGATGGTTTTCCACTACAGTTCTTCCACTTCTCCCCAAATGAATATAAAATTAATACAATTAACACGCCACAGGCCCTAGGTATGACTCAACAGCATGTGAATCAGAGCCCCACAGGTGTGATTTGTACAATCCAGCTTCCCTCAGGGTACTTTTGGGTATTTGTTGTTAAGTAACAATTTGCAGCTGATGTGAGACATGACATCGAACAAAGCCTTGCTCAGTATCAAGTGTCAATTATGAAGAGTTTCCCTCTGACCTGGCATCAGCATTTCAGCTTCCTAGCATCATTTGTGCACCAAACAGAGACTTTCATTTCTTACCCAAAAGTTGCCTGTAAGAAAAGAATCTCCTGCTTTATGCGATTAACCCTATCCGTTTCCTCTGGCAGCTTGATTTTTCTAGAGTGAAAGAGGTCCCTCTTGTGCCCTGTTGGGAAAACCATTCATCTGATGCCAAAGACATATTGGTTTCTTTTACTCTTTATATGCCTCAATTGTAATATAGCCCAAGAGGCTAGACTTACAGGTCAGGACAGCTAGTTCCTAAAGGCACAGTGATACTACAGATCTGTCCTTCTCACATGTACAGTTATGGTCTTCACTGTCATTTTGAGTCCCATTGTCTATCTTAACAAGGGATAATATTTATCTAGTTAAGGCCCCGGTCACACGGGAGGATTTGCCCTGCGAAAAGGATGGATTGAGGGTGGATTAAACTGGCGCAATCAGATGCCAACATCTGACAAGTGTCGTGCACCCGCCCCTAACCCGTAGCTTCTAGCTGAAGATGTGGATCTAAAAGAGACTAGTGAAAGGGCAGTACCTACCAGATGACGTGCAGCACTG
>NW_015167062.1:1636967-1658753 GCF_001447785.1 Gekko japonicus
CAAGCCCTATCAGGGGCCTCGCGGTGGACCTGCAAGGCCAGCGGGAGTGCGAGGAAGCCCCGCGATGCCCCCCCAGCCCCCAACGGTAACTGCTGCCACCGGCCTTGCGGCTCCACTGCCGAGCCCCATCAGGGGCCCAGCGGTGGACCTGCAAGGCCGTCGGGAGTGCGAGGAAGCCCCGCCAAGGCCCTCCCTGGCCCCAGGCAGGCAGGGGTGGGGAGAGGCGGGGGGGAAGCAACTCTTCTCCTGCCTCCTCCTGGCTGAATGAAGGCCGGAAGCAGGGCGGGCGAAAGCAGGGGGCAGGGCTTCATCGTGAGCCCCACCCCCGCACCTCACCCGGGGGAATGGCGATCCCCCGCGATTCCCCCGAATCGACCTCTGCCGGGGCCTAAATCTGGCATGGCTTCAATGTAGTATTAGATCTTTAAGAAGAGAAAGTCTCCAAATGCTGAAGTGTGTTGACCAAGAAAGTAGAAGGACTAGCTTGAAGGGGTTAATACACTAGCCCAACATGGCAGACAAGTGAGCTCCCACCTCCTCCCTGTTCATCATAGTGGTAATACTCAGTGTAAACAAGATGACCTGCAAGAACTTGGGGGGGGGGAGAGAAAATTCAATTTCTCCCTCACATCCACCTCTGGCTTCCCAGTCTCTATCTCTTCTTTCCCCTCATCTGTCCACCCAGTGGCTCTGGTTTGCCTCTCCTGTCCTCCCTGATTATTCACTTCTCCCCTTGTGGTAAAGCTAGAGGGAAAGAAGTGGCTGGGCATGTGGGAAAAAGGCAAGCCAGAACTGTCTCCAGTTTTCCCTGATGGCTGCAGCTTCCACATCTTTGTGTGTCATTTGGGGTTGCTATGGCAACGCTACACCCTACTTTAAGGATTATTTTCCCTCTTTTGCAATATCTTCACATTTGCAGCCATCACTATGGAGGTGTTGCACCCAAAATTAGTTAAAAAAAATGAGATTTCGTAAAATCTGGGGATTTCCTGTATCATACAGGGGACACTCCATTGTACATATTTGCTTTCCTACGATGGGCTCCAGCCCTTGACCATTAGCAGGTACCCACAAGAAACTTGTGGGAGCAGCCATCCCATTCCCTCTTCATTTCCTCTCCTCTCCCCCCATCCCTTCTCTCACTTTTTCTCCAGTCCCCTCCGCATCTCCATTTCTCTCATTCTTCCTCTCCAACACAACTCCTGTTATTCTTTATCTTTCTTCCCAATGCCTGTCAGTCTTTCTATAGTTCTCCCCCCCCAACAACTGCTGTCACTGATTCTGTCTTTAGCTCTCCATCCCTCCCACAAATCCTCTTGTCATAACACAACTCCTGTTATTCTTTATCTTTCTCCCCAATGCCTGTCAGTCTTTCTATAGTTCTCCCCGCCCCCCCAACAACTGCTGTCACTGATTCTGTCTTTAGCTCTCCATCCCTCCCCCAAATCCTCTTGTCACACTCTCTTTCACACACACACACACACTTCATCTCTTTCTTCTCCCATCCTCTCTCTCTCTGTGTGTGTCACTGGTTCCCCTGCCTGCCCTGTTGCTGTCTACAATAGTTTCCACCACCCAGAGCGCTACCACCAGAAAGGTAGTGATTCTGGACTTGGCTGCCAACAACCATTTTCTTCATTCATCAACTCCCCCAGTCCCTCTACCCAGCCAGCTGGCCACTTAGCCCCTATCAATGGTGGCTCCAGCAGTGACTGCCTTGGCTGCCCACCCTCATGGCAGCTTTGCCCCCATCAATGATGGTGGCAGTGACCACTCACCTGTCTGTTTGCCTGGCTTCATTTATTCTCACTCCTCTTCGAAAGCACTTGGAACAATTTGCAAAAGTCAGTCACTCCTGTCAATGCTGAAGCACCTACTCTGCGTTCAGCCGGTTCCCAGATCCAACCCTGATAAGGGGATTGGGAAAGATACCCTCCTTGGGCCTATGGAAGACCACTGTCAATCAGAATAGATGTTTGATTATTCAAGATTGCAGCTGAAAATAGAAATGGAGATTCAATTCTTTCCCCATCAGCATTTCTCTGTATATTTGGCAGGGGTGGGGGAAGATGGTTTCAGGAATTTAAAAATCTTATACTATCATATCATGCCTGTCTGTAATTAAAATATTTGTATTATGCATCCCCTCCCCCAAATGGGGGCTCAGAGTTGCTGTCAAAAATTCACTCAGATAAAAAAGCAACAAACAAAATCCAAGTTAAAGCTGTATTAGAATAAAACATCACCATCATAATAGGCTTGTCAGTTCACTGAATTGCCTTTACTAAAAGCCTACTCAAAGAGCAATGGCTTACAAGATCTTTTAAAGGTCAGCCAAGAAGACAATCTTCTGACCACTTCTGGCAAGCCATTCCAAAGAACACAGCTGCTAAGAACAAGCCCAAGAAGATCACAACAACCTACAGGATGGTACAGTTAACAGGAACTACTAGAAGTGCACATGTAGCAATTTTATATTTGAGGTGAGTATAAAGGAGAATATGAACCAAAAACGGAAGTGCTGAAGCCATAGGAATTCTGAACAAATAAACTACTACGTATTTCAGCTTCTGTTTGTGTTTCAAGTACTTTTCATCAATTTTCTACAATCATTCCTGGAAATACAATGACTGCACCACAGTTTTATACATTTATTTATTTACAACATTTACAAATCCAGCTGACGTTGTATTTGGAAAGTACTTTAAATGCCAGATTCACATTGTACAAGCCTTTCTTTAACCCTTGTGGAGATGTGTTAACAAATGCATTGACTTTGCCCAAATCCTTTCATTCCCATGTTCTTCTTACTATCAGTCATGCAAATCTAGAACATATCTAATGCACTTTTGGCATTATGGAATTTGTCCATTTTGTATTTTGAGGCTGTTACTTTTCGTATCCTTGATAGACATGGCACCTCCATTCTCATTAAGGAAGTGGCATGCAATTATCAAGATTAGAATTTGATCAAAAGCACTTTCATCGCATCAGAAACACTTCAGAATATTTCACAATCATTTTTTGTCAGTGCTGATGGCTTTAGCTATTAAATCACGCACACAGAGCATTTTTGATGGGCCTCTGCAGTGTTTGTTATATTGTAGGCTGAATCTTCTCAATTAGCATCCTACACAGCATCGGTCACCTCTGCTTTTCTCAGATGCTTCCTAATGATCTTCTACAGTGCAAATGTTTTGTAAATGAAAGATGCTCACCTATTTGAAATGCACATTTGAAAATGTAGCGGTTTAACAACTAACCACACTCATTACGTTGGTGGTGGAAAGTGCCACCAAGTTGTGGCTGACTTACGGCTACTCTGTAGGGCTTTCAAGGCAAGAGATGTTCAGAGGTGGTTTTTCATTGCCTTCCTCTGCACAGCAACCCTGAATTTCCTTGGTGGTCTCCCAGCTCATGAGTTTATTGTAACTCAGCTCGGATACAGACAACGAGAGCAGGACCGGAGGCCTGCTTAAATCTCCATTCTAAGCCACACCCAAGCACACACCCACACCCGTGATAGGATTATTTACAGTGCACCAAAATTCCCATAGGTTAACTCTCAGATCCTGACTGCCCGACAGATGCGTTTTAGGATCTGTGCAGTCTATTGTCTCGAGGGCGAAGCTTAGGCCATTCACATGTCCACGTGCAGACCCAACCATGTGTGTCGGTCTATTGTCTTGAGGGCAAAGCTTAGTCCATTCAAATGTCCACGTGCAGACCCAACCATGTGCATGGTCTATGTCAGAACACAACACCTCTCCCCCCATAGTTCAGATTCCCCCTAGCACACAAAGTCTTTTAGGTGAGCTGGCCTTCACCGCTCCCTGGTGGAGCGGCATAATTTAGTGGCTGGGGCTGGCAGGCTTGCAGCCGACCCTGTAAGTTCCGTGGAAGTCTCTGGCGGCTGCATTGGTGTCGGAGTGCCACCGGGGGCTTGTGCTTCTGATGTCTGAGGGCTGTCGCCTGCGGCCCCTCTGGGCAAGTTTTTGGCCTGGGTTGCACTTGACCAGAGGCCAGGTTCTCCACAGCTTCACTGGATTCCAGGGCCAAATACTCTTCCTCCTTACTTTCCTCTGCTGTGGCCTGGTTCATGGGCGGCAAACGCCGTCTCAACTGGTCGACGTGCCATCAGAAAATTAGGCCCTCACCCATTGAGACATCATAAGACAAGGGCCCGGTCACCCACTCAACACTTGCTGGGATCCATGCTGCCCCCCACGGAAAGTTCTGGGCATACACGCAGTCTCCTGGAATGAACCCCTGGGGAGCATTCTGGCTGTTCTGCATCTGGCCGTGTTCTGGGGCCCAATCCAGGTGCAGCTGGTCCAGCCGGGTCATGAGACCTGACCCATCAACAATTCCATGGGGCTGCAACCGGTGGTGGCGGTAGGGGTCATCCTTTGGCTGAAAAGGAATGCTGCCAGCCGGTGGTCCCAGTACCCCTGTGCGATCCGGTGGAGGGACTCTTTCATTGTCCACACCATTCTTTCTACCTGGCCGTTGGTCGCAGGGTGGAACGGGGCTGAGTGGATGTGCCAAATTCCATAATAGCACACAAAGTCTTGGAATTCGGCTGACATCAATGTGGTCTCATTGTCGGACACGAGCGTGTCCAGAATGCCATGTGTACTGAAGATCTTTCATATGGTGTGAATGGCAGCACGGGATGATGATGAAGAAGAAGAGATTGGATTTATACCCCGCCCTTCACTACCCAAAGGTGTCTCAGAGCGGCTTACAATCTCCTCTCCCTTCCCCTCCCCACAACAGACACCCTGTGAGGTGGGTGGGGCTGAGAGAACTCTGACACAAACTGCTCTTTTTCAAGGACAGCTGTGCCAGAGCTTGTGACTGACCCAAGGTCACATCAGCAGGTGCAAGTGGAGGAATGGGGAATCAAACCCGGTTCTCCCAGATTAGAGTCAGTGAAGATATTTCATATGGTGTGAATGGCAGCACGGGATGATGTGGTAGTCACCGGAATTACCTCCAGCCATTTCGAGTGAGAGTCTACTAAAATGAAGAATATTTGATTTTGGAAGGGCCCCGTGAAGTCCACATGCAAATGGGCCCACGGCTTGTGTGTCAATTCCCATGGCTGGACCGGGGCTGCTGGAGGTGCTGGCCGTGATTCCTGGCATGTCTGGCAGTGCTTCACTAGGTCCTGGCCACCAGATGTAGCTGCGGGCCAGAGCCTACATCTGCATGATTCCTGGGTGGATCTCGTGCAGAGCTGTGAGCATGCGCTGGCGCAGGGGTGCAGGTACCACCACCTGGCTACCCCAGAGCAGGCACCCCTTGTGTGCTGACAGCTCATCCTGGTCAAACTCCAGGCCCAACCAGCCTGTGGGCAATCCCCTCCCCATCCAGTTCAGGACTCGGGAGAGGATATGATCATGAGTGGTGTGGCAGGCGACTTTGACCACCTGGATGGGCTGGTTGAGTAGGTCCTTGAGCAGGAGGATCTGATGGGCGGGAGCCAGATTGGGGTCTTAGGCTGGCAATGGCAGGCAGCTCAGGGTGTCCATGTGGCCCATTCCTGTCCTGGGTCAGTGGAAGAGCACATACTGGTACCCGGCCAGAAAAATGGACCACCAAAGCACCTGGAGAGACAGCATCTGGGGGGTTTGCCAGTCCGGGGCCAGGACACCTAAGAGGGATTTGTTATCTGTGACAATTGTGAAGGGCCAGCCATACAAATAATCATGAATTTTTTAACCCGTGCCACAATGGCCAGGGCTTCCTTGTCTATCTGGGTGTAATTGCACTCTGCCGGAGATAGAGTGCAGGAATATTATGTAACCGGCACCTCCCGGCCGGCCGGCAATCTGTGACCCAGGACTGCCCCCACCCCATATGGGGAGGCATTGCAGGCGAGGATGACAGGGAGGGACTCGTCAAAATGTGCCTGGACATTTGAAAACCAGCAAGTCCTTGATGGCCCTGAATGCAGCAGCATGTCGGGGCTCCCAGGCCCACAGGGCGTTCATGTCCAGGAGGCAGTGAAGAGGTTCTGCCACAGCAGCCTTATGGGGGAGAAAGGAATGATAAAAGTTCAAGAGACCTAAGAAGGCTTGGAGTTTGGCTTTAGATGATGGAGTGGGTGCTTGGACAATGGCATGGATCCTCGCATCCGTGGGATGAATGCCACATGCGTCAACCAGGAAGCCCAAGAACTCAACCCGAGAAACACCTAGCAGACATTTTTCTCACTTTACCTTCAGGCCGGCATCATTGAAGTGCTGGAGGATGGCATGCAGATGCTCAGTGAAGATTTTAGCCATGGGGGCTGCGATTAAAACATTATCAAAGAAGGGCTGGACCCCGGGGATATCTTTGAGGAGACTATCCATCAGGTTTTGAAAGATTCCTGGGGCCACACTGACTCCAAACTGCAGTCTTCTCACCAGGAAAGCCCCTCTATGTGTCACTATTGTTTGTACCTCTGTGGTGGCATCATCCACTGGGAGTTGTTGGTAAGCCTGGGCCAAGTCCAGCTTACTGAAAAAATTTGCCCCTACCAGCGATGCCAGCACATGGCTGACGACTGGGACCGGATATGCGTGGTCCTGCAGGGCTTTGTTAATCGTGCCTTTGTAGTCAGCACAAATGCGGATGTCCCCATTCGGATTGACCGGGGTTACTATGGGGGTTTCCCACCGGGCATGTGGAACTGGTTCAAGGACCCCCGGCTCACCAGGCAGTCCAGTTCAATATCGATTTTAGGCCTGAGGGCAAATGGGACGCATCGGGGCTTCATCCAGACCGGCTGTACTGCAGGGTCAAGTTCCAGTGAGACTGATGTAGTGCCCGAGCATACCGTCGATCATCCAGACCGGCTGTACTGCAGGGTCATGTTCCAGTGAGACCGGGGGACTGATGTAGTACCCGAGCATACCGTCAAAGATGGCTGGGAATGCATCGCAAACTGAGTTGAAGTCCATAGTCCATACCTGATGAACCCCAGTCACCCCGAGCCCCAATGGCACAAACCAAGACAGCCCCAGTAAACCAGTAAGACGCCATTACATCACCAGCAAGTCTAATTGTCCTGTGAAGTCTTTGTATTGTACCCTAAATTTGCCCCACCCCTTGATGGCCACTAGGTTTTTCTGGAAGTCCAATAGGATGAGGTCTTCCGGTTTCCTCAATGGCAGAACCCCATGTGGGCAGAGTTTCTTTAAGGTCTCGGCTGATATGATGGAGAAGGATGACCTGGTGTTCAGCTCCATCTCACAGGGGGACCCCTCGATGAGCACCTTTAAATGTATTTTGTTGGGGACGGACTGGGGCAAATTTAGTACCTGAAACTGGTGGATGCCGTGGAGTCCTGCTGATTCTTGATGAATGGTGGTCTGGCATTGGGTCCCTTGGGATTGGCAAACATGTGCGAGGTGGCCCACTTTTCCGCAAGTCCAGCACATGATGTCCCTGAAGTGGCAAGAGCAGCGCTCGTGGTCCTCTCCACAGCCGGCACACAAAACTGGCTGGGTTGACCTTGCAGAGCAGTCGTTGGTGTTCGGGCCAGACCTTGCGGGGTTAGCGTTTGTTGTGGCGGTGGCTACTGTGGTCCTTGCGATGAGGATGACGGACTTGATGAATTTCCTCTGTGTCTGAGGCATCGGAGGCTAAGGATGTGTAAGTTTGGTGAGCCATGTGAGCGCGGCATTCTCGATGCAAATCCTCGTAAGCTGTGGCCTCTTGTAAGGCCTTTTCCAGGGTCAGCAGGTCTTGGCTGGTGAGCTTACAATGAAGCTTCTGCTCCCGGAGACCCATGACAAACTGGTTCAGGAGTGTATCCCCTAAGTCGAGAAACCCGCAGTGGGTGGTTGCTTGGTGCAGTCTGGTGAGGAATTTGGTGGCCATTTCACTGGAGCTTTGGATGCATGCAAAGAAGACTAGACGCCTTGCCATTGTTGTCGGCTGTGGCATGAAGTGGTCTGTGAGCGCCTTTACCATCTCTGCATAGGTGGCCTCCTTCAGTGTCTTAGGTGCCAATAAGTCCTTCAACAGCCAGAGGGTAGCAATTCCACATGAGCTGAGCATTAAAGATTTCTTCTTACCCTCCTCTGTGATGTTGTGGAAGTCAACATAGTAATCCAGCCACTCAATCCACGTTTCCCATGTCTCGGGGTGGGCAGTATCGAACTCTGGAAGGTTTCCCAGAGTGGCAACCATGGTTCGAGGAACAACACATGGTGCAGTGGCCAGCAGCGGATTGTTGTCAGGAGCGTTGCAGGGCGCAGAGCATGGGAGCTCTTCTTCATCGTGCAATGTGGTGCTTGAGTTGGAGGCTTCTGGATCGCTCATTGGGATCCCACCTTTGTCGCCAGTATAAAGTACTGGGTTCAGACACGAGGTAGTTAAATCAGCTCATGAGTTTATTGTAACTCAGCTCGGATACAGACAATGAGAGCAGGACTAGAGGCCTGCTTAAATCCCCATTCTAAGCCACACGCAAGCACACACCCACACCCATGATAGGATTATTTACAGTGCTCCCCAATTCCCATAGGTTAACTCTCGGATCCTGACTGCCCGATAGGTGCGTTTTAGGAGCCGTGCGGTCTATTGTCTTGAGGGCGAAGCTTAGGCCATTCACATGTCCACGTGCGGACCCAACCGCGCGCATGGTCTATGTCAGAACACGACACCCTGCTTAGTTTAGGAAGATCTGATGAGCTTGGGCTAGCCTGGGCTATTCTAAGGGCCTTGTTACTTTATCCTTTGACAAATCCCCACAGCCTCTACATTCAGAATCACGCCATTAGCTCATGGGGCTCATGATCAGAGCTCTGGAAAAGGGTGGTAAAATTTTCCCACATGACTTCCTAATTAGACTCCCCCCCCCAACTATTTTAAAGGAACCCAGAAGGAGGAGGGTTTCCAACTCCAGAAATGGCATGGTGGAAGAGATAACCTGCTTCTTCCCTAATACTACAAGCTCAGTCTGGATTGTCCCTCTGTCTAACTGTTTTGAAGAGCAAAATTACATATCTGGAGTTCTATCTATGGTACTTCATTGTCCAGTGGCTTTTTCTTTTTACATGATTCTCTAGGGTTTGCATATTCATTTTATTTTCATTTACTTAATTGATACTCCACCTTTCTCACTAAGAGTCAAGGATATAAACAATGGAATCAGACAGTGATAGGCTACCAGTGAACAATGCAATAGGACTAAGATTAAAGAATTCAGTAACAATGTGATCAACAATGTGTAGTAAAGACAGTGTAGTAAAGGGAGGTAATACCTACAAAGATAATTGCAGTGGATTATTCCATTATAAAGCTACCCTCCTGGGATGTTCATTCTACTACCATTCAAATTGATTTTTTAAAAATGCTCTCTTGAACAATATGACTTTGCCTATTTTGCATAATGACAGCAGTGTGGGAACTTTCCTGACCTTGTCAGGACTGCCATTCTTCAAATTGGGAGCCAGCACTGAAAATCCATATGAGGTAGGGTTGCCAGGCCGAGCTGGCAAGAGTGGGACAGGAAAATGGTAGAGGGGGGGGCAGTGTTGCTTGTGTGTTGACTTCACTTCTGAGGACTACCTGGAAGAGATGACGGTAACTTTAGGAATTGCCGGAAATTCTATGGGCTTCACTGGTGAGTTCCATTTAATTTTGTGATATGGTCCATAAGGTCATGAAGAGTCAGACTCGACTGTGCGACTGAACAACAACAAAATACACATATATCCTTCTCCTGCTGCCATTTCATGCAGTGTCAGGGAATAATAATTTGAGGTGGGGCATTTCCTACCCCAACTGGGGTCTTAGAAGCCCTAATGGTGCCCCCAATACCCTCCACTTTCTTGCCAAAACAGTATAAAGACTTAGTCCTCCGCCT
Source organism: Gekko japonicus (assembly GCF_001447785.1). Classification (NCBI taxonomy): domain Eukaryota; kingdom Metazoa; phylum Chordata; class Lepidosauria; order Squamata; family Gekkonidae; genus Gekko; species Gekko japonicus. Next base: position 1,646,836 of record NW_015167062.1, read on the forward strand.
CAATTATTGTAGCCAGTTTCGAACACATCCTGTTACATCAGCCTCCTGCCTTTCTACTTCATGGCTCTGTCTCTGTATCTGCTTCCCCACCTGGTCAGTTTCATTCTGTGACCCTGCTTCATTGTCCCTGAGTTCAACTTCCTTGCTTCTCTCCAGGAGCAAGCTCGCATGTCTTGCGCCCCCCTTAGTTTTATTCTCCAAGTAGGTAGGCAGTTTTTCCAGGGAAAGTTTTTATGTTGTATCTATCACTATGCATTTTCCGTTCTGTAATTCCCCCTTTCCTCTGCCAGTTGCTTTTAACTTGCAGTCACACACACTAAATAATCCACTTTCAGTCCACTTTCAGTGCACTTTCCAACTGGATTTTAGTGTGTGAACTGGCAAAATCCAGTAGGGAAGTGTATTGAAAATGGATTCTTTAGTGTGAGTGACCGCAGCCCTAATCTGGTTTCTTTTCTGTTTATTAAATAAAATCGTTTCTGTTTAAGAAGCTTATTCCCCCTTGTTATTTGGAATGCTGGTCTGAATCTAGACCTTAGTATATGCATGCTAGACTCCAAGTACTGAGGTACCCCAAATACATGTTTGGTCCATGCTAGCAAGGGGACACCTTTACATGCTGTGGGTATGCCAGTTTGGGTAACACTAATGTGAATGGGCAGCTGCCATTAGCAAGGTGGTACTTTCAGAAGGCTTTGCTCAGATGAGCCAAACTGTCACAGGGGAGTGTAGTTGGAAAGGCAAGCCTGCAAATACTGGCCCCAAGGCCAGTCAGACCTTTGTAAGTATTCTGAAGAAGAAAATTCAAATGGTGTATATACCCAGTAAATAAACCTGCCACACAAGGCTACCACCTCAGTTTGGTGAATTGTCAGTCCTTGTACCTCTCAGCCAGAGTGGCTTCACTTTATTTGTCCCACAGGATAACTTATGTTAATTTGTGAACCTAGGAAGCCTTCTTTGTAGTGTTGGACCTTTCTCAAGACTGAAGGTCCCATGGATCTCCTCTGTGGGGTAAGTGAAAATAAACTACTTTAAATGTAGTAAGACAGTTCTACATTCCCCCAATGAGGAAAAGCATAGAATCTCTGATACCCTTTGTATGTTTAAAAGTGTCACAGTCGAATGGAAATTGAGGAAGGTGTCTATCCCAGTGCCTGATCTAGGTATACCCATGCTATTTCTTTTCTTTCTTTCTTTTTTCAAAAATGGAAATGCAAGAAATCATTTGACCAATAATCAGGAAGCAGATTATGTTCAGTTTAGATAACTGTAAAGTGGTGCATATTGGGATAAAAAATATCAACTTTATGTACACACTAATGGCTCTGAACTTGCTGAGACTGAAGAGACTTTGGGGCTTAGTGGATAGCTCAATGAAAATGTCAACCCAGTGTACTACAGCAGTTTTAAAAAGGCAAACTCTATGCTGGGAATTATTAGGAAAGGGACTGAAAATGAAACTGCCAAAATTACAATGCCGTTGTATAGATCTGCAGTGTGGCCTCATTTTAATACTGTATGCAGTTCTGCTCACCATAACTCAAAAAGGACATTACAGAGTTGGGAAAAGTACAGAAGAGGGCAACCAAGATTATTAACGGGTTGGAGCACCTTTCCTGTGAGGAAAGCCTGAAGACTCTGGGACTTTTCAGTTTAGAAAAGAGATGAATAAGGAGAGCTATGAGAGTTTTATAAAAATGATTCACGTGGTTATAAGAGTCTCCAGAGAGAACTTCCCCCCCCCTCCCAAAAACTTGGAGGCATCCAATAAATTTGATGGGCAGTAGATTCATGGTAGACAAAAGGAAATATGTCTTTATTCAACAAGTTATTAAAATGTGGAATTCGCTGCCAGAAGATATACTGAGGGCCATAGCCACAGATGGCTTTAAAAACGGATTAGACAAATTCATGGAGGATATATCTTTTGGTGGCTGCTAGCCATTGTCACTGAAGCGAACCTTCACATTCAGAGACAATAAACCTCTGAATACCAGGTCCAGGTGATAACATTAAGGAAAGGTCTCTATGCCCTGTTGTTGGCTCTTGAGCATAAGTGGTTGGCCAGTGTGTAAAACATGCTGAACTAGATGAATCACTGGTCTGATCCACAAGGTTGCACACAAGGATAATCCACCTTTATTCCCAGTTTGTCAGCTAAACATGTCCTCGAAGCTTCATTTACAACTACGGTAAACTAAATTTCCTCTCACAGTCTCACAATTTCATTTTTGTATTTCAAGCTTTCGCTACAAAACTCCATTTAACATATTTCTTTTTAAGAATAGCATTTCTTGGGATCATATCTTTTTAAAAAGACAAAGGAAATGGATGCATGTGCAGAGAAGCAAGTTGGGTATGGTCCAAAAAGATGCAGTCCTTTTTCTTCAGTAGAATGAAGATTTTTTAAAAAGTGATAGTTGTTGATCTCGTGCTCTGATTACCACATGGAGATATGTGTTTAAGAAGGGGAAGAAAGTAAAGGCAAAATAACCATGTAATTGAAAAATCAATTAATCATCCCAAATAAATAGAATTAATCAGATCCTGGCAGCTGAGACAAAAGCCTGAGCTAGTAATGATTAAAGAATAGCCAGCTGTTCCTGTGATGGATAAACTCCACATTGCACAGCCTAATATATTCTTTCCTTTGTCATACTAACAGAGCTTTACAAAAGGCTGTTTTCTACCTTACAATCTGTAGTCAGAAAAGGAAGTCTCTCTCCCCCCCCCAAAAAAAAGAAATCCACTAGGGTTTGATTCACCACCAGCATCACTTCTTCTTACATCTCCATCTACCCAAAGTCTGTTTTCTGAGCAATTATCGAATCATGTTGTCCCAGGTAAGCGTCTCTATACTTGTGAGGGCTAGAACCTTGAACTTGATTTAAAGTAAAGCTCCAGAACAGGTGCACACAAATTCAGGTTGTTGAATCTCTCATCTACAGCAGCTGTCACATATTCAGAGTAATTCAGTTACCCCAGTATGACAACTCATGAGTGAAGTCTTTTAAGAGCCATGCATCATACACATTTTCAAGTCAGATCAGGCTCAGTGTTAAACAAACCTGCAACAAGGAGACCAATCATCACTTTTAAAAGGCACACATACATTCACAATAATTTTCTCCTGCTAATATGCCATGTAGCCTTAGATGGTTAGACAGTGTCATCGATGCAACGAACATGAAATTGAGCCAACTTCGGAGGACGGCGGAAGACAGGAGGGCCTGGCGGGAGCTGGTCCATGGGGTCGCAAAGAGTCGGACTCGACTGTGCGACTGAACAACAACAACAAATATGCCATGAATGGACTAAAAACAAAAAGTTGTACAATTTTAATTTAGGGTGGGAGAAGAACATTTGGGCAGATGGTGGAAGGCTCAGACTATCAGCCAGTCATTTTTGCTTAGTCTGATGTTAAATGAGATTGTGGACACTTGAAGTACAACTAGAGACACTCGAGCAGCTACCAGTTCACATCCTACTTGCCTATCATGAGCAGAGAGCTGATTGGCTGGAAGTTCAAGTTCCTTGCAATAAAGCTCAAGTTTGTTCTCTAGGTTGTTTTCTTCAGATGCAGACAGTCTTACACAGAACACCTTAACCTCCATCTTTGTGTTGCCCATTGCCTTGTAGCACTCAACCACCAGTTGTTTTAATGAAAAAAGAACAACAACAAAAATACCCAGTCAACTATATATAAACAATGCATACTTTAAAAAAGGTTTTACCATTTCTGTTCATTTGTGCTTGTCATCACCATCTGCAGCTGTACCTGCATATTTTTACACAGGCCCTGGGAGCTGTAAGTTTCCATTATCTGCATTTCTTAATTACCTGACTGAACCATCACCTGGGGGGTGACCTATTTCACATACAGTACAGGCGTTCATAAATGATTGTGGCTGCCCAAAATGGTAGCTGAACATGTTCACTGTGGAGTTCTCAGAAATGCCTACTTGTAGCATATAAGGATGGGCATGAACCGGTAAAACATGGTTCAATTGATGGTTCATGGCATGCGTAGTTTGCAAACCATGGATCATCATGAACTTTTTTGCACTAGACAAACTGGTGAAATTTGTGACATGGTAGAACAGGGCCCCCCAGCATTCTAAAGACACCAAGCTCTCAAGGAATATCCGGCTGCCTCTCCTCTAACCTGCCCTCCAAGTTTTGTGAGGATTGGATTTATGGGCTCTGAGTTACAGCCCCCCAAAGAAGGTGCCCCATCTTCCATTGTTTCCAAAGGACTAAGGTCAAACCAGAGAATCTCACAGTAGAAACTGACAGTGGGGGCATTTTTGCAAGCCCAGCAAAACCAGTGCAATGTGTCCAGCAGAACCAGTGCCCATGTGGCACTGCAAACTCAACAGGACTATGGTCAAGCCAGGAAAGTGCTTTGGGGGGAAAACATCAGGCACAGGTTCAAAAGCATATAGAATGGACCCCATGCAAGCTAAAACCACAGGGAACCTCACCCCATCAGCTGCTCCCCTACACTCTCTCCAAGTTGGGGACAGATTACATTTCTGGGGTTACAGACACCAAAAAAGATCTCCCATCCCAGTGCTCTCTCCGAAAAAGACAACTGCAGTTACAGGAGTCTATGAAACAGCTCAGGAACAAGCCAGTGACACGGAACTCACAGGAAAAATTCACCTGAGCAGACCCCTCCCCCCCCAGCCAGACACTGGAAACAAGGTAAGCATCCATCCTACACTCACATCTCCCTGTCTCCAAAGGCAGGTTCTGAAGGACAGAAAGTCAGACATCCTCAAAGTTATCAACAGAGGCTCCCCAAAGTAACCCCACAACAGCTTGGTGGGCACGATACCCCAGCCCTACCAGGCCAGTGGAAATCAGGTTTTGTTTTGTTTTCATTTAAAGTGATCATGAGGTATGTGTTGTATTATGAGTGGTGGCAACATTGTCTGTGGCTACATGGTCACAGAAAACAGTGCCAACATGCAGGCAGTGGTGAAGTCTGCGTGTGTCAAAGGCATTGTCTGCCTGGTGCATACACTTCACCTAGTGCTGAAGGATGCTCTGAGGCTGGGCCACCTGGGATGTCAGGGCCACCGAGGATGCTGCCTGTATGTGTGACCCTTGGATAAAAACACTGTCAGGGCCACCAGGGATGCTGCCACCCTTGAGATGCAGGCCTCTCACACTCATCCATTCCCTCAGGCTACTCTGTATCACATTGGCAATGTTTTGTGTCATGTGGTCTGCATCCATCCCCTGTGCATGAAGCAGAACCACTTTGCAGCCCAGTGGCAGGACTGTCCCCTCCTAGGGCCTCGGCCATGGCCCAACTGTGCAGGCAGAGAGGTCCTCTGGTTGCCACTAGTGGGCAGTGAGGGAGAGATAGTTGTGCTGCTGGCTGCTCCAAAGGACTGCTGTGAAGTGCACAGTTTTGCCTTGCATGCTGGAGAACTCACCCTTTACCAGAGCCACTGTGGAGCAGTGCATGGTGGGCAAGACTCGTTGGCTCATGGTCCTCCATGAGATAACAAAGTACCAGGGAGTCAGGAGCTGCAGCAGCCAGCAAAAGGCTACATCCTCCACTGGACTGGAAGGGGCCACAGAGGGGTGTACTGCAGGCAGGAGCAGCAACAGGCAGTTGTGTGGAAGGGAAGGATGCTTCCCCCATTTTGAATCACTGCCAGAGACTGCTTGAAAGAGTGCTATCAACCACTGGTCTTTGGGCAGTGCTATCAACTCTTTGTCCTCTGTGGAGAGCCCTAGGAAGAGATCAGGGAAAGAAGGCTCTGAGCTGAGGAACCCACTAGCTAAGCCCCTCTGCTTGGTGGAAGCAGAGAGACAGGGTGGCTCAGAGCCCTGATTCCACTTAACACCAAAACCCCAGCAGGGGAGAGGAGTTCCCAGTCATGAGGGAATGTGCTCTGCTAGTTCACTTTTTAAAAGTTCCATGCCTCTCTGTGTAACTGTGAACAGCTGAGAGAAAAGAGGCAGCAGAGCTGAGCTTAGCGTATATATAGCATTCTGATCCTATAAAGCAGATGTTATTGGCAGCCAGCAGTGCCTGTTAAGCTTTGGAGGGCTCCTATAGGTGCTTCCAAGGCTAGAGAATTCCACGCCCCTGTTGCCTTGGTGTTCTGTAAACAGTTTAATTGAGCAGAGAAAGTCTTTCTGGAAGACTCCAAGGTCGGGGACAAAGAGTGGCGCTCGGCGAGAGTACATCCCAGAGGCACCCACTAGAGTGTGGAGTGCCACAGGGAGCTGTGCTCTCGCCGACATTGTTTAACATCTACATGCACCCCCTTGCCCAGGTTGCCAGGAGGCATGGGCTGGGTTGTCATCAATATGCTGATGATACCCAGCTCTATCTGTTGTTGAGTGGCCAGTCTGGCTCTGACCTGGAAAATCTGGACCGGGCATTGCGGGACGTAGCAGACTGGCTGGGACGGAGTCGATTGAAACTAAATCTGATGAAGACGGAGGTCCTATGCCTGAATCGGAGCGGTACGAGGATAGGGGTCCCACTTCCAGCCTTCGGTGGGGCACCATTGGTGCCAGCTCCGAGGGTCAGGAGTCTGGGAGTGCTCCTGGATGCTTCCTTGACAATGGAGGCCCAGGTAGCAGCCACTGCCAAGGCAGCCTTTTACCATCTACGGCTGATTAGGCAGTTGGCCCCCTTCCTCGAACACAATGATCTGGTGTCAGTGATCCATGCAATGGTCACCTCGAGATTGGACTACTGTAATGCTCTCTACATGGGGCTGCCCTTGGGGCAACTTCGGAAGCTGCAGCTGGTGCAGAATGCCGCAGCTAGGCTGCTGGTGGGTGCCCCTATGAGGGAACACATCCAGCCGGTGCTGAGGGCGCTGCACTGGCTGCCAATAGCGTTCCGGATACGCTTCAAGGTGCTGGTTATGACCTTTAAAGCCCTTTATGGTCTGGGGCCTGTCTACCTGCGGGACCGCCTTTCCCCGTATGTTCCCCCAAGAGCACTGAGATATGAGTCACAGGACCATTTAGTCCCCCCTGGCCCTAGGGATGCCAAATTAACATCTACTAGAACTAGGGCATTCTTCTTGGCAGCATCAATACTATGGAACCAGCTCCCCCATGAGATCCGTGCCCTCCGGGATCTCCATCAGTTCCGGAGAGCGGTAAAGACAGAGTTATTCCGCCAAGCTTTTAACAACTCAGACCAAGCATGAAAGCACTTTATGGTTGCCATTATGAGCATGTTGTACATGTTGCACTGTGTATAAATTGTGATTTTAATGTATTGTATAGATTGTTTTAGAGGTATTGCTTGTTGTTTTATTCTTGTAAGCCTCCCTGAGCCTCTTCGGCGGGAGGGCGGGATAAAAATAAAAACAAATGTAATCATTCATGAACCCCCACAAATAGAACCAAAGTTCATGAAATGTTTGTGTCAGTTACCCTTCCACGAACATTGCTTCATGAACCACAAATGGGCCAAAATTTGTGATGAACTTTAGCTGGTTCATGCCCATCCCTAAGAATAAAACTTCTTAGACCGATGTCTGAATTCATAGGTGGCAGGGTATGTTGAGTTTCACAGGGATATAAAGAGTCCACAATCTTATTTATTTGAGGTAATGGAAGGATGGCTTGCTGAAAAACCACAGATAGGGGAGGTTGGGGACTGGGAGAAGGTCTCATGAAGTGCAGAAACTAAAGGCTTAGAAGCTCAAATGGTGAAAAAAAGAACACAGAATAGGTACATGAGTGAGAAAAGTTAACATGAAAGAATGATAGGCAAAGAATTAAGCTGGGGGGCACAAAAAAGAGAAGCTTTGGGCAATGTCACATACTCAGATTCAGGATGGGTATATCCCCTGGGCAAGGGAGAGTCAGGAGATACAGATATTCATTTAGAGATGGTGTGGTTTTAAAAGTAGTAAATTATTTAGTGGCCTAAAGAGCATGAACCTGAGGAAACCATAGATGGTTTAGATGTGAAAAACTAGGAATCGAATCTGGGATCATATAATATTTGCAGAAACAGAGACTGATTTCGCACTAGAGCTGCCTCGCTGTTGCGCCGCCATTTGCCCCTGTTCTATTGGTCAATTTCACACCCGAAGCCACACGGCTGATTTTGACCCGCGGCTTCGCCCAATTTCCCCCGCAGTTTTGTGATCCTGTTTTTTGAGGATCAACAAAACTGCGGAGGAAATCGGGCAAAGCCACGGGTCAAAATCAGCCACGTGGCTTTGGGTGTGAAATTGACCAATAGTACCAGGGCAAATGGCGGCACAACAGCGCGGCAGCTCTAGTGCGAAATCAGCCAGAGTGAGAGGAAATTGGAGGGGGACAGAATGCAGGCCAGCTAGCAGGGGTGATGGTATCCCAGCTGAGCTATTCAAAGTCTTAAAAGATGATGCTGTTAAAGTGCTGCACTCCATATGCCAGCAAATTTGGAAAATGGAACATTGGCTACAGGATTGGAAAAGGTCAGTTTACATTCCAATCCCAAAGAAGGGCAATGCCAAGGAATGTTCAAACTATCACACAATTGCACTCATTTCACATGCTAGCAAGGTCCTACAAGCTAGTCTTCAGAAGTACATAGATAGAGAACTCCCAGAAGTACAGGCTGGGTTTCGAAGGTAGAGGAAGTAGAGACTAAATTTGCCAGATTTGTTGGATTATGGAGAAAGCAAGGGAGTAGCAGAAAAACATCTACTTCTGCTTCACTGACTATGCTAAAGCCTTTGATTGTGTGGATCACAACAAACTGTGGCAAGTCCTTAGATGGGAGTACCAGACCACCTCACACATGTCTCCCAAGAAACCTGTATAAGGGTCAAGAAGTGACAGTTAGAATTGGATATGGAACAACTGATTAGTTTAGAATAGAAAAACGAGTATGGCAAGGATGTATATTGTCACCCTGCTTATTTAATTCATATGCAGAGTACATCATGTGAAATGCTGGCCTGGATGAATCACAAACTGGAATTAAGATTGCCAGGAAAAATATCAACAACCTCAGATATACAGACAATATCACTCTAATGGCAGAAAGTGAAGAGGATCTAAAGAGCCTCTTGCCGAGGGTCGAAGAGGAGAGTGCAAAGGTTGGCTTGAAACTCAACATAAAAAAAAACCTAAGATCATGGCATCTGGCCCGATCACTCCTTGGCAAATAGAAAGGGAAGTCATGGAAGCAGTGACAGAATTCACATTCCTGGGATCCAAGATCACTGCAGACAGTGACTGCAGCCATGAGACTAAAAGACGCCTGCTCCTTGGGAGGAAAGCGATGGCGAACCTAGACAGCATAATAAAAAGCAGAGACATCACCCTGCCAACAAAAGACTGTATGAACAAAGCAATGGTATTCCCAGTAGTAATGTATGGCTGCAAGAATTAGACCATAAGGAAGGCTGTGCGCCAAAGAATAGATGCTTTCAAATTATGGTGCTGGAGAAGACTCTTGAGAGTCCCTTGGACTGCAAGGAGATCAAATCATTCAATCCTAAAGGAAATCAACCCTGACTGTGGGCCTGGTGTGATGTGGTCCATGGGGTCATGAAGAGTTGGACTCAACTGTGCGACTGAACAACAACCACAACAGACCAAAGTCCCACATTGGAGGGACATGCAAGAGAGAAATTACGTTGATGTGAATTTCAGAAGTGTGTGTGTGTGTGTGAAGAACCTTACTCCTCATAGGAACCCCAGATTGTCAATGAATCATTTAATCATCCCCAGGGATACCATTTAGAATAAAGTCTATCTTTTCAATAGTGATGTAAGTTAAACCAAATTCTTTGACAGTTAAACCAAATTCTTTGCAAATATTTCTGAACAGAAAGCATCCATTAGATTCCAATTATGTGAAACTGTGAAATGTTAAAAGCACTTCATCACCATAATATTTAAACCCTGCCTTCCTTAAATATGACCTCCTTGGTTCACCTGGAGCCCTCTGTTAATAGGAGCCCAGTAGAAATACCTTACGAGTTGGAGAAACTGACTATTCTTCATTCTTTAAAGGTACACTACAGACTCTTTAATAAGTATTCCAACAAAGTTAGATGCTCCCTGGGTAACCAAAAGTTCAAATGCATGCTATAAAGAAGACCAAGCAAGGTACTGTGGAGTTCTTGCTGAGCTCAAATGGTTTTGTTGTTCCCACGACAATGCTAAACTTATTTCGTCCAGAAGCCAAGTGGGTGGGGAGTATTTTAAAGATTTTTATATTGTGAATCCTTGCAAAGTGCACTTTGAGGATTTCTGCATTTAGTGCAATATAAACTGGGGTTGCTGGATTCAAAGTTCACTGCTGCTGAAATTAATTCAAGAGTACACAAACACATCTTTTGCTTAAGGTTTGATAGCAGTGCTTCATGCCAATTACTGATCTCTGTGCAGGAGAGTGTTAAACTGTGTTCACTATCACCCTCCCCCACCAAGAATTAGCTTGGGCATTGCAGCCAAAGTCATTCCTGGGGTGGGAACATGGTTCAGTGGGAAAGTACATGGTTTACATGCAGGATGTCCCAGGTTCCATCCTTGGCTCTCCAGTCCACTTGTCCCAGGTTCCATCCTTGGCTCTCCAGTAAAAGGATTAGGATTGGAATGGGCACAAACTGAACCCTTTAAATGGGGCTGCACAAGAAAGCCAGCTGGGGCTGCACAAGAAAGTCTCAGCTGTATTGGGCTGGTTTAAAGGGACTGCTACAAAAGAAAGTGGTGAGGGCGGGGAGAGTTGAAACAGTCTGGTTTAAAAGGATTACAAAAGAAAGGGGGGGGGGGGGAGGAGACTCAGGGAGCCCAATACAGCCAAGCCCACTGGGAGAAGTCTCATTGCCAGCCCAGCTTCAGGATCCCAGACCTTTTAAATGCACCCCTCTAAAGGGACTGTACAAGAAAGCCCCAAACAGCTGACCAGCGGGGAGACTGTTCCCTGCGGGCTCAGCTGTTTCTGAACTTTCTTTTGCAGTCTCTTTAAAGTTTAAAGGGACTGCACAAGACATCCCGAAACACCTGAGCAGCAGGGAGCAATCTGCTCCCCATCATTCAGCTGTTTTGGGGGCTTTCTGTAAACCCTGTTTAATGGGACTGTGGTTCCTTTCAACAGGATTTGCAGGGCTATGAACCATGAACTGGTTCAGTTTGTGAACAGGCCTGGTTCAGTTTGGTTCATGTTCTGGGCACAACCGGAACTGAACCACGTTTTCCTGGTTCATGCCCATTTCTAAAGAGGATCAGATAGTGAGATTCTTTCCTCTAAATGTCAACTTATTTGACCAAAGGTCTCAAGTCAGGCCACACTAATTTATTCCTATATCCTTTCATTATTTATTTGTCTTATATTTATCAGGTAGTAGATTATATGGAAGACTTCCACCTGAGACCCTGGTGAGCTCCTTCCAATTAGACAAGGCAATATCAGCTCAAGGCAGCTTATCCACACAGGTCATACGTGCAGGGTTTGTGGCTCTGGGAGGACAAAAGGGACTTTATTCTCAGACAGCAGGCAGCATAGTTCAAAGTGTTCAACTGAGAGCAAGGAAATCTGCAATCATACAGCCCAGTGTCACATGCCATGGAGATTAGAAGTGCAAGCTGTATCTCCTATTTCATTTCAGTGTCACACTTTGCCCACATAAGCATGTGCAGACTGATTCCAGGTTATTGTTAGTCTGCATCACAGGGTGGTGGTTGTGAAGATAAAAGGGAGGAAAGAAGAATGGTGTAAGCTACTTTAGGTCCACTCTGGGGAGAAAGGTGGAGTAAGGTAAAGGTTCCCTTGCTCGCAAGCCAGTCGAATCCGACTCTAGGGTTGCGGTGCTCATCTCCGTTTCAAAGCCGAAGAGCCAGTGCTGTCCGAAGACATTTCCGTGGTCATGTGGCCGGCATGACTAAACACCAAGGCGCACGGAACGCTGTTAACTTCC